>NC_056625.2:122704272-123028647 GCF_002870075.4 Lactuca sativa | reverse complement strand
AGTCCAATATTAGGGTTTGCGTCTAGACCCATTATGCCCAGCGTAACCCTGGGTATGCACAGCGTACCCAAGCGAGTTTGCGTCCAAATTAAGCGCATGAGTACACGTAGTGTACTCCCTAGTACGCCCAACGTACTCATTTGCTACAAGAATTCTTACAAAGGACCACTTTTGACAACTTGACAAAATGTAAGGATATAATAGCTTTACCTGGATTTTAGGACGTTACACCATCCATGACCCTTTATATTTAATCACTCATCCATGACATTCTCAAATGTAAAAGAGTAATGTTCTTGGAAATGTTACAATATATGGAAACATGATCCATGCTCTATGTTTGATTGCGGAAATAATATTTATACCCTAATGTTTACTCATTCCAATTTCCAAGAATAACAAAAGAATTTCAGTGAATCATTTACCTACTAATGTGGAAGCCAACAACACCTTTGAGCACAAAATCAGAAACTATCTCCAACTTTAAAATGCATGAATTATAGCTTCTTGTGTGCCCATGATTACTATAACAACAAATTAAACCGGAAAAAAATAAAATCAACCACTTTACACAACCTAATATAACATAAATAAACCAAAGCTCTAAACAGAGATTTAGAACGCAAACATCATCTTAAAAATAAAATAAAAACAAACTTAGTAAGTAAAACAAAGCTTTGTAGATAGAGTGTTCATGAGACATGAATATTTCTGCAACTGAGATGCTTAAGGAATCTACTAAGTGTTGAACTTGTTCTTCCTGCTAGATGTTGATGCATCATCATCATCATGATTCTGGTTTCTAGCCATTCCTACACTTACTATAAAGATTCGATATAAATCGTCATAGAGCTTTTACATGCAAAATCAAAAGGAAAAAAGAAGAAAATCAAGAACCTTTCAATAAAACTGGGAACCAAAATCAAAATAAAATCAATACCCAAAATTGCTTCTTCCTTGTCATTAAAACATGATATTTCACAACTACCTTCCACCACCAGACCTCTGGGAAGATTATCGTGGGGAAGGGAACTACGATTAGAGACATTAGGCAATATACATGGAGAAATAGATGGTGGCTATGGTGGTTACCGATTTACCCGGGATCACGGAGGAATCGAAACGTTGAAGTAGGAGAAAGCTGAGTATGTGTTGGGTTGAAAGATGGAGTGTTAGTGGGAATCATTCCATGAACATACTATAAAATCTCGTCTGATTGTGGGAAGTTTTCCATGAACCTGCTAATAGAGACACAATTAGGGCATTAAATAAAACCAGAAGATGTAAAATCGAGGAATGGGCTGATGCAATTGCTTTCCATCTCCAATTCCTTGATTCACCTTCATGTCCAACGAAAAAACCATGAATAATGTAGAGTGATGTTAGTGTTAGGAGGCGACAAAGACACTTGAACTGAGGAAACCCAACAAAGCAAAAAAAATTGGGGACGAGGCTATAGAAACGCCATCGCCACCTGTTTCCTTCGTGTTTCTTTTTGAGCAGTCAATGATCGAAGGAACCCACCTCCGTTTTCTTTCTCGATGAGTAACATATTGGAGCCCTCAAAGTTTGATTTAAGGGTAAATTACACGAATGGTCCTTATGGTTTAGGGTAACTTACGTGTTTGGTCCCTAACTTATTTTCTAACTCGGAAGGTCCTTACTATTTGTTTTTGTTACACGCTTGATCCCTGTCTTACATAAAAAGTCTATTTTTCCCTTGATTTTTTAATTTATTTAAATAAACACACCTCCAACCCCACCCCCTCACCTTACCTTACCTACTCTACCATTTTCCCTATTTAAATAATTGTCTTTTTATGTAAGATAAGGACCAAATGCATAACAAAAACAAACAGTAGGGACCAAGCATGTAACAATAACAAACAATAGGGACCTTCCAAGTTAAAAAATTAAGTTAAGGACCAAACGTGCAAATTACCCCAAACCATAGGGACCATTCGTGTAATTTACTCTTGATTTAAACAGTCAGTGAGGAACAGTGGGCGAGATAGAGCATAAAAACCGATGATGGGTGGTTTGGAAAAAGAGGTGGTGAGACGAATGCATTTTTGGAACGGTGGGTGACACGTATACACAAAGACTCACAAACCAATATATAAAAGCAAAAGATGATTAAAAAAGAAATTAAAAGAAAAATAGATAGTTTTTTTTAAAGAGCCAATGAAATCAATATACTTCCCTAAAAGAGTTGTAAATTAATATATATATATATATATATATATATATATATATATATATATATATATATATATATATATATATATATATATATATATATATATATATATATATATATATATATATATATATATATATATATTGAATGAGTTATGTTTGAAAGAAAATACGATATGTAACTTAATAAATTACATATGATTATTTACCTATATATATTTTTATCGGTTCTACAATTTGAAAAACAATAAATATTCGACAAACACGTAAGCGTCATATCTTTTTTACTTCCATTTTCAACTCCAACCTTTAATGGAAAGGGAAAATGTATTATCAATGAAATAATTTTCTTAGATTTTTTATCACCATTAAAGATTAAATAAATTTGTTGGTCTATAGTAACTTATATTTACATATAAGAGATAATGATGAAAAAACAGTATATTTTTTCAAAAGTTCGGTTTAACCACCGATTTATGAAGAAATTTGTGATTTTTTTAGTATAAATATAGATAATAATGGTTGCGATAGAAACTTTATCTAAAAATGAACGATTCTTTTAGCAAAAAAATACTGATGGTTAAATCGAAAAAAAGTTAGACAAAATATAATGGAATTTTTTTATCATTATCCCTAGATATAATTACTTAAGTTAAAGTAAATATGTAATATTATCATGACAATTTTCAATTGTTACATAGGTCTTGATAGTTTTTGTCTAAATTTAGCAAAAGAAGACTCGGCCTACTATCTTTTGTCTCTTTTTAGCAGACGTACAAAGTCAACCCAGATAAAAATGATCGGGCCGCCCAATTATAGTTTAAGGCATAGGCAGCTCGGTATTGGACCGGTAGAAAATCGTATGTATGTATGTGAATCCGGTTTGTGTAAGGTATTAGGTCCGGGTATATCGATTCCATGATCACACCCAAAGTCTTAGCCCGATATAACAAATAAAATACATTAATCTTTTTATAGAAAGGCACATAAATTCATAGGTGTCATATGTAGTTGTAGGAATTAATAGTTGAAAATCGTCGTGCAGACCAAGCGCAAACATTAGCTTTTGCAGACTGTTTTCTTTTTTTGAAGACTGCAGACCTAAAAATATTTGTGTGCCCTCTTCTTATTGCAGATATAGACCAACGTCTTCTAACATCTTCAGACATCTTTTGGCACAAAAAACACATATCTTTATTTTTTTAGTTTTTTTTTTAATTTATATTTATTCCAACTTTATTAATGAACAATTTAAAAAAAAAAATACAATTCATTGTAAAAAAGGATCGATGACACAAACATGATATTTTTAACAAATTTATATATAAATATTTATTACAATAATAGTCGTTGAAGTTGTTTATATAAATATGAAAAAAAAAATCATAATATATTATTCTATTTTTTGTGACAAAATTTATAAAACATTATTTAATACAGTATCGTCAGTTTCTTGGGAAAAAATTCTTTGATTCCTAATTAGATTGTTTAGGTATAAATTTGCGACTAAAATTGTTTGTTTTTATCATTTTTATTTTTCACTGTTTATACAATAATAAATAAAAGTTGATCTGGTTTTGTTAATTATGTATAACAAAGTCATACAAATATTAAAAAATCACTTTGAAGTTTAAAAAAAATCAGTTTATTTAGATTTTAGTTTATTTTAGTAGTCTGTATATGCTAAAGGGAAATCTTCAGAAAAGTACAATATTTTCGGAAAAGTTACACTTTAGTCCCAAGATTTTTTTTTGAACAAAAAAATCCTGAAAACCGGCAAAAATTTACAGTTTGACCCTTTTTGACCGGTTGAAACGGGTACCAAATTAATTTGGGACTATTTTGTAAACGAACCCAAAATATTATGACTTTTCTGTAAACAAAAAATATTAGGATTTTTCTATAAACAAAAATATTATGACTTTTTTTTCTACAAACATAACCTTATTATTATTATTATTATTATTATTATTATTATTATTATTATTATTATTATTATTATTATTATTATTATTATTATTATTATTATTATTACTATTATTATTATTATTATTATTATTAAAAATATAAATAAGAATTCTATTTTTTGAACTTGTTATTATTAATATTGTTACTAATACATATAAATGCATTTAAATGAAAAAATAATATTAATGACATTATTTATGGGTGGAGGTAGAGGAGATGGTGATATTAGCATTGAAATCGTGAATGTCTGCTTGTATATTTTTGCTTGGATATGGTCATTTCACATTTGTTATTATTGTTTTCAATTCATAATATTAATACTTAACAATTTAAAAGAAGTTGCATATTTGTAAAATTGTTTATAAATAGTTTAAGGTAGAAGAGTTTCTCACTTTGTATATAAAATTGTTTAAGGTAGAAGAATTACTTTCCAAATCCAACAAATCCACTACAAACATTTACATAGGTAACTCATATCAAATTCAAAAGTATTAATTACAATATCTTGTTTAATAAAAAGTAATATCCAAATTCAAAAGTAGTAATTACAATATCTTGTCTAATTTCTGAATTGAAAACAATAATAACAAAAGTGAAATGACCATATACAAAGTAAATATGTACAAGTAAATATTCACGATTTCAATGCTAAAAGCATCACAATCTCTTCCACCTCCACCCTTAAATAATGTCATTAATATTATTTTTTCATTTAAATGCATTTATATGTATTAGTAACAATATTAATACTAATGTAACGACCCAAAAATTGCGACTAAAAATATTTCCTTTAAACAATACTAAAATCATATTTATAAAAACCATATCATACGACATAACATAAATTTAGAGTATCAATTCAAAACATATTCTTGTCATCAGAGTAAAACATCTCAGGCTGTCTAATTAATGGTGTGTGCCATCCGATCACCCCGAGCTCTTCCCTCTGCTACCGGAAGTACCTGAAACCAAAATTGAAAACCGTAAGCACAAAGCTTAGTGAGTTCCCCAACCTACCATGCTTGCTGTTTCGGGCCTCGCCCCCTACCTTGGTCCTCACCCGCTACAACAACCCCGCCGCTCCAGGCCTCGCCTGGCTTCGAGCCCCGCTCGGATACATATATGTTTCTCTTAGGCCCTGCCTGTCTCTTGGCCCCGCCCGCTAAACATATAGTACAAAATAGCATATAACACATAACTAAACATACCCTACTGTATTCTTATCCTAAGGCCTCGCTTGTCTTGGGCCGCGCCCTTATCCTGTTACTAGTGAGTCATGGAACCCTATCCAAGCTCCTGCTGTAAGTGAGATACGGGTCCCCGCCCACACTCGCTCCATACCTATCTCGGGCCTCGCCCCTGTTCTGCTACTAATGAGATATGGAACACCGTCCATACCCTGCTATTGGTTAGATATGGGACCTCGCCCACACTTACCTCCCTACCAGGATCATACATGCATCACACAGACAACAAGTATACTCTATCATGCCAACCATTCCTTGGGCACCCGCCCGACATTGGACCTTGGTCCTGAATATCATACAAGCAAATAGTGCCTAGGGCTAACCCCCGGGTCTTCCTACTCAAGACTACATGGGTCGGCATTGTGGCCATAGACCCATTCACACAAGGGAAACTCACCTGCACTGCTGAACTTTTGCTAATAACTCTCTGGCTATTGCCAATAATTCTTTGAATCGTTGCTCCACTAGCTCCCCGAGCTACTAATATCAATATAACACTTAGTCCTAAACTGAACTCTAGAAGTCAAACCAAGTTAACTCTAGTCCAATTCAAAGTCCTGGTCAAAGTCAACCTTCCAGTTTGACCCTACTCGCCAAGTTAATCCGTAGACTCGCCGGGTCCTTGGACTCATAGACCTTCAAAATACCATTCAACTCGCCGAGTCACCCCAAGACTCGTTGAGTTCGACGATCTTTGAGTCCCATCCTGACCAACTCACTGAGTCACCACTCAACTCACTGATCTGAGTCTTAACCAGAAAGGTTGGGAGGTTCTGTGACCAGGCTCGCCGAGTCCACGAAAATCTTCGACAGAGTCGCCGAGTTGTTCTTCCAACTCGTCGATTTCTTGCCTATCTTCATCCGACTCGCCGATTCTACCTATGTGACTTGCCGAGTAGCTTCAGTTCTTAATTCATATAGTGGCTTTTCGAGCCATGCAGGGGCTCCAACTCATAGATCCACTCTTCCAAAGTCTATTGCTCACGTAAAGTTGCAAACTTTACGTGAAACCAAGGAGTTATAGGCTTAAAACACTCTAGGGATAGAGTTTGAGACAAGCATGCTTCACCAACACACCAAAGACTGATACTTTATAGGTTTCTGGGCCAAGACAATCCTAGACCCGAAGTTCTTTTTGCTCACAAAGGCACAATACACGAATTGGCCTTGGAAATGGCCCAAAAATGACAAAATCTAACTAGGAAAGGGGATCTAAATGAATAATAGCCAAGCTATGAGCTTCATACCTTCCAATGATCTGAAATAGCACACCAACATAGAGTCCACTGCCACTTCTTGAATCACCCAAGGTTCCTTTCTTCCTTTTAGCTTCAAAGCACCCAAAAATGATAAAGAAAGCTTGAGAGTACTACAATGGAGGCTTAGGGTTTCGAGAGAAGGTAAAGGGAATGATGGAGGCTGGGGTGAAGGCCTGAAATGATGCTTAAATAAGGCACCAAGCCCGGAAATCAGGGTTTCCCAACCCAGACTTGACTCGCCAAGTCAGTCCCTCCGACTCGCCGAGTCGATCACTTAAATCCCGACACAGAACCCGCTCCAACTCGTCGAGTTCACCAATGAACTCGACGAGTTGACCCCTATGACTTAGGGTTTCCCTTTTGTTTCTTGGTCTTTCTGATTCTGGGTGTTACAAATAACAAGTTCAAAAAATAGAATTCTTATTTGTATTTTTAATAATAATAATAATAATAATAATAATAATAATAATAATAATAATAATAATAATAATAATAATAATAATAAGAGTTTTGTTTGTAGAAAAGTCATAATATTTTTCTTTACAGAAAAATCCTAATATTTTTTGTTTACAGAAAAGTCCCAATATTTTGGGTTAGTTTACGAAATAGTCCCAAATTAATTTGGTACCGGTTTCAACCGGTCAAAAAGGGTCAAACTGCAAATTTTTGCCGGTTTTCAGAATTTTTTCGTTCAAAAAAAAATCTTAAGACTAAAGTGTAACTTTTCCGAAAATATTGGGACTTTTCTGAAGATTTTCCTATGCTAAAAAAACTAATTGTCTTCTATTTTTAGACCGTAGACGTTTGGTCCACCTCTTCCACTACAAAGGTCTACATATATGATCCACAGACTGGTGACTTTTTGTCTCGGAAAAACAAACAACACCTTACTGTAGTTTAAATAAGGGTATCAATGCAGAGTGTACAAGTATCTCAATGTGTAAAGTGCAATTTTAATCCCTCAATTTTGTATAATTCCTCACTTGCAACCTATGTATTTTTCATCTTTTTACTTTTTAAAAAATCACTTTCACCCTTCTATCTTAAACTTTTTAAAATATTATTTTTACCATTCGTTTCCACTTCTAATACGCAACAAAACACATAAAAACTCGTTTTAAAGCACGGACACAATTAGGGGTGCAAATGAGCCGAGTCAAGCCCGAGCCTGGCCAGGCTCGGCTCGGGCTCGTTTAAGTTATATGAGGCTCGAGCTCGAGCTCGGCTCGATTCGAGCTTTCTTTTATTGAGCTCGGCTCGAGCTCGTAAAAAGTTATACAAGCTCGGCTCGGGCTCGGGCTCGACTCGTTTTTATCGGGCGTGCCTAAATAAGCTTAATCTCGGCTCGAGCTCGTTTACTAATACCCGAAATTCATAATTCCCCTAATATGTTTTTATTTTAATATATATAAATAATAATAAATAATATTATATAAAGGCTCGTTTAGGCTCGCGAGCCTAATCGAGCTTTGTGACATAGGCTTGAGCCCGAGCTCGTTTAATAAACAAGCTTAATATTAAGCTCGAGCTCGGATCGGGCTCGTTTAAAATCGGTTTCGAGTAGAGCTTTTAACGATCCGATCTCGAGTAGCTCGCGAGTAGCTTGGCTCGTTTGCACCCCTAGACACAATTACTAGTTGATACAATTAAATATGTTTTCCTTTCAAACTAATATGCTTAAACATATCCGTTTCATTTCAAAATGTAAGAAAAATATGTATGGGAATAAGATTTTATTTTGAAAATGTATTTTTAAATAACATGGTTATTTTTTACTTTTAAAAATATATGTTTCAACTTTCAAGTATGTTCTTATGGTTACGGGGCGTAAATTTGAGTTAGCTATTCCTTTTCTGTTGTAGGATTAGATCATTAGCGTTGTTTTTAGGTGATAATAAAAAATTGGTAAACTAAATCATCTTAGTGGTTGATGTCATTTCGTTAAGGCCTACATGGAAGGTAAATTTTGAAACACCAACAATGTTTTGGTGTGTCAATGTATGAACTATGTATCTTCTTTATAGAATTTCACTCATCAATCATTTGGCTTTTATCATGGGCTAAAATGGATAATATCTACCAATAACTCAATTACGTAATTAATTTTATTAAAAATAAAATATTAAAGGGTTATCTGTTTAACTAATCTCTTTTTAAAAAATTTAACAAGGTAATCATCTTTTTTAATTATCGAGAAATAATTATTTTCTTCCAAATGTTTTATTCTGGACTTATTTTGAAATTCCAGCGTTATTTTTTTTATTTGGACAAAAGTTTTGAAATAAGTCTATAAAATTATGTTTGAAATGTCAACTTTAAAGTGTCTAATATCACAATTTTTCAATCAAACAATGTTTTTTTTTCAACATCACGAAATTATGTATCAGATTTCGGACTTATTCTTGAAATTTCGGTGTTTTTTTCTTCAAACTCCAGAATTTCAATCTAGAATCCGGAATGTCATTCATAAATATATTATTATTAGAAAAAGTTTTTTGTTTGTCAATAAAAAATGGTCTTGTTGGTTATTTTGAAAATAAAATAGATTATTTCTTTTACATTTATATTCAATTATGATTAGTTTAGTTAATATCCCAACATTAGTGTGTAAAAGTCCAGATATATATGGAGGGTATAGTTATCTCTATTAGTTTTTACCAACTGATTTTATAGCTATTGCAAAGATAAATCATAATATATCTAACACAAGAAAGGTTGAACTAATTTCTTTCATAGATTTCATATGCTAAATTACATATAGACTAATTTCTTGTGTTAGATATGGTACGGGAAAGTATATATTCCAATAGCTTTGGTGCATGCACAAAACAACACATCCAATCAAAGCATGACTTCAAAATTTTCTTATTACAACAAAAATGCAATTACGACAATTAAGGTCTATCTTCTTTTTAATTGGTTGCTATTGATAGTATATTTAGTCCCTTCTTTAGCTACTAAGGGTTATATTTTCAGTTTATTTTTTGGCCCATAGGCCATAGTTATCTCTTATTCTCTTAATTAGTAAAGATGAGAGGTTTAATTTTTTTCTACCTTAGAAACATAAGGCAATCCGTATTCAAAGGGCATCCATAATACTTTTTTCATCAACAACCATTTTATAAACATTTTCATGGTTAATCATTCAAACCCAAAGCAAAACTATTGCAAAATAAATAAAGAAAACGTAAACCAAAACTGACATTACCTGTTATCATTATTTGAAAACGATAATGGCTGATGAAGACAAGGCAGAGTGCGAGCGGATCTTCGGCAAGTTTGATGCCAATGGAGATGGTAAAATCTCTTCAGCCGAGCTTGGAGAATCTTTGAAGACGCTTGGATCTGTGTCAGCGGAAGAGGTCAAAACTATGATGGATGAACTTGACACTGATGGAGATGGATTCATTTCTAAAGAAGAATTTACCGATTTTTATAATGCTAATCGGGGGTTAATGAAGGATGTTGGCAAGATCTTCTAACTATAATACCTTCATTACTATCTAAAGATATTGGTTTTGGCAATGGCTCTTATGATTTATATTTTTCAGGTTCTAATATGTTATTATTTTTTGTTCATAGTTAAAAATGTAAAATATTTGAAAAGAAATATAAACATTAAAGGATTTAATTGAGTTAGACGTTGAATCGATGGAATTATCATAATAATTGTTTGTAAATTTTATTAAATTTACATATAAAATATTCTGAATTTAATATAAAAGCTTTTTCAGAAGAAGAGTTTCGTGCAATTTAAGTCTTGAGAATAGAAAAAATATACGGAGAACCCATTTATATGGTATGTATGAACATTATGTAAGAGGATGTAATTTTGTGTCCTCTTTATAAAAGAGATAATGGTATTGTATTGTAGCAGTGTAAGAATAAGGAGGGTGTTATTAAACATGAAAACGCTTCTGTATAACCATATGACGGTTTATCATTAAGATTTGTTTGAGTTTACTTTTCCAGATTTAGTTTTATTTATCGTAAATTCCATGATTAGTTTGTAATTCTACATCTGTAATTCAATGATTAGTTTGTAATTCTACTTAGACTATATGGTATGGGCAATAAGAGCCTTGTTTTTCCGAGTTGGCACCCAAAATATGTCGGTATAATGACTTGAACACCTCCCCCGACATTCGTTATTAGCCGTTATGGCATGAAACGTTATCGTGGCAACAAGACGCTCAAAAACTTGCAAAGGGTCATAATTCAGACCGTTGAGGAATGAACAAAACGTATAATAATAATAATAATAATAATAATAATAATAATAATAATAATAATAATAATAATAACTAGAAAGGTTACCCCCGCTACGCGGGGGCCAGAAGCTTTCAATGTTGTTTCCGAATCGATAAATATGACAGGCGTAGAAAGTGCAAGGGTGAAAAGTTCAGGCTTTGCCACAGACCGTTTTTTCATGTTTTTATGAAAAAATATAAAAGTTTTGACTGCAAGGACAAGAAGTGTCAAAATGGCTAAAGAATTAAAGGGGTAGGAATTAGCAACTTTTTTGAAAAGAGATCAAAGTTGTCTAACCATATATATATATATATATATATATATATATATATATATATATATATATATATATATATATATATATATATATATATATATATATATATATATATATATATTAATAATAAATAAATAAATAAATAATTCAATTTTACTCGCATATAAATACACATATTTACTTTATTTTTTACCTACATAATACTTTTATTTCTCTCATTTTATTCATTTCATTTTTGCACACAACTCAATTAAATTCACATTCAACCAACAATGAATCAAAATCCGAACACTCCTCCTCCAAAAATAAACACATCCATTTCATTCGGTTTCGTGCAATACGAGGGCTAAGTGAACTTCCTCAACTCGCAAAGCTCACCACAACTACCATTTTTCGGAAACTTTTTCGTTCCACAAACAAATCCAAACCTTTAACAAAACATTTTCAACACCTTTGCTTCCACTTCATAAACAACCACACAACCACCACCCACTATGGTGGACACCGGATGAGGAGCACATGTTGATGGTTGCGTGATGCAGGACATCAAAACATGCAACTATGGGAAACGATATGAAGAGATGTGATTTTTAGGAAACCATAATCGTAAGAGGGGGGGGGGGGGGGGGCATATGGCAATCTGGATATCCTTAGTAGCAAGTGGACTACACTTAATAAGAAGTGAACCAAGTTTAATTCAATCTACAACAAACTTTTTTTGCACAAGCAAAGTGGTGTGAATGACTGTGATGTGTTTAGAGCCGTGATGGAGCAATATCATGTCGAAACGAGTCATGTTTTTTAGTACGACAAAATTTGGGAGATTTTGAGAAATGACCCACAATGGCTTAACACGCCAACATCATCGGAGTACGATCAAAAATGTCTCGTGGTTCGGGTTCTATTGATGATCCCGACACACGAATGAACATCGACGTCAATACCAACACCAATGAGCTCCCAGACAACATTAAAGAGATATTCTCGCGCACGACGACCGATAGGGCGCGACAAAGTGAAACGCGCTCAACGACATGCAGATGAAAGAGAAAGTAGGATTCGAGAGCACATGGAAATGAAAAAAAAAAATCGACGCCCACAACGAAATCACAATTAAAAATATGAATTGCAACCTGAGCATTTGAAGTTCCTTCATCAACAAACAAAGGAAGATTGAATGACGAAAGATTTAACAATTCTTTAGACAAGCGAGGAAAATATGACATCGAGACAAGTGCAAGTTTTTCAAAAGATGAAGGAAATGATCGAGAATAAATATTTAGGCGATGACTAGCATATCCATATTATGTTTTTTAAATTTAGAATTATCGTATTTTTTCCGTTCAATTTTTTTTGTAGTGTCGTTCTTAGTTAATGTTATTTTTAACTTTAGGATTTAATTAAATTACATGTGTTGTTAATTTATATGTTTTTATTAATATTATGACATAAATAAAAAACAATTTTTTTTGGAAAAATAGAAATTAGAAAATCAAAAAAATATAAAAAAAAATAAATAGAAAATAATGCGTTTTGTAACATGTTATTTGGTGTTGCTCATTTTCACACTTAGGTTGCGTTTGGCACTAGCTGGTAGCTGAAAAGCTAGCTGATGGTTAAAAAGCTAACTGCTAGCTAATAAGCTAGCCGATAAAAAAAATATTTGGTAAAAACTAGCTGATAAGCTAGCTGAAAGATATAAAATTACATAAAATGACATTTTCCAAAATAAGTTTTCTATAATTAATTAAGGATATATTTGAGAAGTTTGTAAAAAAGCTTATAAAAACTACTCCAAGTAGCTTTTTAAAAGCTAGCTTTTTGGCTTACCAAACACGACGACCCAAAAAAACTCGAAAAATAAGTTAGTTTTTCAGCTAGTTGTGGCGCCCCAAACAGACCCCGAGTGTTATAACATCATATATGACTTGGACGATAAAGTGACAACTTTTGGATGTGATAATATATAATAACATATTGCTCATACCTATCAGCCTTACAATAGAAAACAACATTACAACAAAGCCTCCATGTCATGGTATGACGTTTGAAAGCTTTACACTTTTTAAAAAATCACCGAAACAATATTCTTTTAGTTGTCGTGAAAAGAGAATCATTTCGTCATCTTCAAAGGTTAGCTTAATTCCTCGACTTCCTCGAACTTGATCCACACCCAACAATCTGTTACTACACAATCTATTCAATTGTAGATGGCATTAGTAATATCGATTAAATTATAATAAATGATCAAAATAGATTTATAAATAATAATAATAATAGCTTATATGCCAAAATAATAAAATAGTTACAATATAAAGTCCATTAGTTTAAAAAGGAATATATATATATATATATATATATATATATATATATATATATATATATATATATATATATAGAGAGAGAGAGAGAGAGAGAGAGAGAGAGAGAGAGCTAAGTTCAAATGTTTCTGGCAACTATTGTGTGCATGAATGCACCAATAGGAAATTAGGAAAAAATAAATCATTTAAGGGTATTATAGTAAACTTTGCATAGTTAATTATGGTAGATAATAACAATTCCTTATATCACGCCAAGAAGCAAAGATAAATATAGAACATTTTCCCTAAATCGATTTCACCGCTTCCCACCCACTACCCCTGTAGATCGATTTCACCATTTCTCTCTGTCTTCTCTATTTGTTCCATATTCAAGCCTTAAATCTATTGACCCTTTTCAACCGTCGTCATCATCATCATCCTGTGTAGAAAGAAAAGAGGGAAAAGAATTTCTTGTTTGATTGAGTAAGACGTATCGAGACTTTGAGGCGCCAAGAGAGAAATTCATCCTTTGCGAAGTAATCGAACCCGAAGCTGCCAAGAGTGGTTGTTTTCATTTGAGTAAAGCCTGAGAGGGGATCAGAGAAAAGCTGTAAAAGATGAAGAAGAACAAAAATTTCCAAAAAGAAGTATAGCAAATGAAGAAGATGAACAAACAGGAGTTACAGAAGACAACAATGAGATGCGGTGAGTGGTGTTCTTCACTCTTTCTCTTTATAAGCTAGGTTTCTTCTCCAATTTCATTTTTTACTTTTGGGTTTTATTGATTCAGATGTTCTGCTAGGGTTTCTATATTTTCTTGGTATAAATTGAAGCTAAATATTTAAATCAACAAAGGTTACGAGTTCGATGTTCTAATTCATGGCTAACATGTGGTCTAACAACGATTAATAAACACAGATTAGCTTTAGAAGAGATCAAATTTCTTCAGAAACTAAGGGAGAGGAAGTCAGGAGTCTCAGCGATTGTTAAAACATGGCAGGCTGCTGCAGCTAGTGGCGTCAACAATGCTGGTGGGTTGGTTCCCAAAGGTGATGATAAGGGTGAAGCAGATGGAGAAAAAGACGACTTGGTTTTACAGGATACGTTTGCTCAGGAAACTGCTGTAATGGATGAAGATCCACATATGTATGTACCCTTATCATCTCTCTTTATCAGCATTTTAACAAATTATTTATGTTGGTTTTCAACCTTTTTCAATTTGCATACAATTGGAATTACTTCACTTTTTCCTGAAAATGATCAATTAGTAATTTGATATTCCCGGAATTGCAGTTCCTTAGTTTATGTATCCTAGGCATATATAATTTGATATTCCTAGAATTACAGTTCCTTAGTTTAAAAGAAAAGGAATGCATTTTTTGTTCCTACATGATTTAATATTGTTTGATTCAGTTTTGACAAAATAGATTTTGCTTACAAATCGTAATGGATTTTGCATATGTGTGTTGTTTACTATTTTACTGGAATAAGAAAATAGTGGTATGTATTCTGGTAGAATGAAAAGGGTTAAGTTGTGGATTCTTTTTCATATCAAAATATAAACACATGTGCATTCTATAAGAATATAAATATTACATAAAACATGTGTTGCTAGTAATTCTGACAGAATACATTTATACATGTTGTAGTATGTTTTATGCATATACTATAAGTTGCTATTAAGTTCAAATTCTTTAAGAATATTCAAAATCATTCTGAAAGAATAGTTTACTCTGTAAGAGTATTATTGTTGTATTCCGATAAAATTGTAGTTAATTAGTTATATGTTTAATGTGCAGTTGTTACAAGTGTATCACTACAAAATATTTTGCAACGAATTTGTGATAGAAATGGCTTGAAAACCTGATGGGAAAGGCTACTTGAAGAAAATCATTTTCATGCAATACAATTGTGACAGAATGCCAATCCCACAAAATGTCAATCTCATAGAATGCTAGCATATTTTGAAGTCGCTTGGAGGTTAAAAATACACAAGACATCTAGAAACGAAACAAGAAAGTGAATGAAGATTCTTTCAAGGATGTCGATATATATATATATATATATATATATATATATATATATATATATATATATATATATATATATATATATATATATATATTGCAAGAGATTTCAAGAATGAATATAGTTTATGTTCATAGTTGTATTCATTAAGAATGAATATAATTACTTATTTTAAACTATTAAACGTCGTCTTATATAAAAGGTGTATTCATTAAAAATTATTAGTCTTGATAATATGTGTTTATAGTATTATGTTCATAGTTGTATACCATTCTGACAGAATTACAAAATATCATTATAACAAAATAACATTTTGATAGAATAAAGTCGATTTATGTTTACAAATTACGTTTGAAATTGAATTAATTTGAAAAAAAAAATTAGATGTTTTAAATTAGAATCATTAATTATCCCACAAATCTCGATTTTTCCTTTTTTAAATTTGTCTCAATTGACTAAAATGCCCTTATGCTGAAATTTATGTGATTATATGGTACATGTTACCCTATTGTACTATCATAGACCCTCAGATCATGATCTTTGATTCTATTCCATCCGATGGTCCAGATTTGTGCAATCTGGCATACTATAGTTACTAGAAACAAAATAACGTACCCTATATATATATATATATATATATATATATATATATATATATATATATATATATATATATATGAGTTTTTCATAATATAAAAATAGAGAAATTAAATATTCTTTTATATTTTTTTATACTCATTCTTCTATTTGAAATTAAATAATATATTAATCTATTTATCATCATTTAACATGAATAGAAAAATATGTATGAAGAAATTATAAGATGACATGGATCACTTTAAAAAAATATTTAGTAACTTTAACTTTATTTATTTATTTATTATCTTTTGCAAATGTTAAAATAATATAAATAATTAATAAGAGTATTAGCCGTTTACCCGCGCTAAGCGTCAGACGGCAAAGAGTTTCTTTCAGAAGATATTTTTAATGTGATGATTAGTTTCCTTTAGACGTTGGCTATTCATTGCGGCCTTTTGGTAGACTATTTTGTGTCGAATAGTTCGTTTCAATTGATGGTTTCTTGCTATGTGCATAGTTATACTATAGTAATGAATAAGGATTCAAGATGAGTGTTCTTAGAGCTCTTGTAATCTTCTCAAATTTCCAAGTTATAAATTAACATAATAATAAAGACCATAAAATTTAATCACTACCAGTTTCAAAAAGCAATCGGATTTACTCTTGTCATTGACTTTTTTGCAGACAACATTGACCGACACCTCACTATATCCTTCTCAAGTAACTTCAAATCCGCCACAAAAAAATCAGTTACAGTAAATAAAATTTGAATTTTGAAGGTTGAAAAATAGTGAAATTTGAAAATAAACAGGTTATTTACCAATTTGTACTGAAGGTTGTGAATGCACTGCATTCGAGTCAAGATATGTGATTTCCACTTTTGGTTGACCAAGCATCTTCATATCAAACATAGAAATATTTAAAGCTTTTGGGAAGAATTTTGGATTTTTATTATATAACATGGTCATAAAGATGACATCGATGGATCTAAGGACCTTTCATATCTGCATAAGAAAATCATAGCAACTTTATTTAATTTACTTATTGTATATTATACATAAAGATTCTGCAACAAAGTTGTTCAAATACTGGAAATAACAAAGATACCTTGAAGAATGTTGATCATTTCCCAAACCTCTTTCAAGAATTGTAGTTCCCCCGAGATCTACAAGTCTTTTGTCAAGCTTCTTTGCAACAAACTGAAATTACATGATAGATTTAAGTTATTACACAAATGTAATCTAAAAAGATTACATACATGATAACTAATTCAACTTACATTGTATTTCGGATAACCGGAGTCTCCCAATCCAAATACAATGTAGTTTGTTTTTTCGAGCCACTGTCTGTTTAAACTTCTTTGAAAAATAAATGTCCAAAACGCCTAAATTTGGGTAATCAGGAATTAGAAAGAAGAAATAATAATCAATGTAAAGTTTGAAAGTTAAAGCAGTGAAAAAAGAACCGCAAGTGGTAAATATTTTTAATTATAAAATGTTTAACCACACCTAGTGTTCTAATTCTGGTTTTTCAGTTGCATTTCCTGAGAATATAGAAGTGTAAAATTTGACTTGAAACCTGAAAATCGACTCACACTACATGGTTCAAATCCCATATGCTGCATTAATGAAAAGATTTCTGCAGCACCATAAGAAAAACATGCCCGGCTGTTGGAAAAATATACAAAATTTTTTAAATTGTGACAAAAAAATATCATAGTAAACGGGACCCACAATATGAAAATGTTAAAAGATGACCTGTAAGCTTCCATAAGTTAAAACAAAAATTACTCAAAATAAGCTAAAAGCAAAATGAAAAAGGTAACATGGGGTGGGGTGGGTGGAATTTAAGGCTACTCATATGTTGTCTTTCCAACCTTCTTCTCTGGAAAGAACAAATAAAAAAAGAAACACATATGTAATGGAGGATTTTACACACACGACATGCTCATAGAAGCCATGACAGCTTACAATCTCAATATCTTCAAAATATTTAAGAGTAGTTGAGTTATTTAATGTCTCATCTACAGCCTCCACAGTTTGTTCTAAAAGATCTTCAATATTTACAGAATGAGAAAACTAAAACATTGATGTAAAAACTAATTTCATGAAAATTTAAAACAAATAGCATACTTGTTTAGCTACAAACTATTGATTTCATGAAAACTAAAACTAATTTAATCAAATAGCTTGAGGTGTTATTACCTATTGATTGATATTCATCTAGAAATCAAAGTATATAATTTGCTTAGAATTCCATGTGTCTGCGGTCATGTTTTGCAGTCATGTTTTTGACATCACAAGCTACAATTTGCTTAGAATTCAATACACACTTAAGTACATTTTAATGAAAAAATATAAGATGAGACACTATTTACCTTTGGTTCTACATGATTAAACTTTTAATCATGGAAGAATGAAAATGTTTTCATAGGTCAACATCTCATGGTGTTGAATAATCTTTCAATACTGCGGCCATTGATCATGAGATAAATCAAAAGCCTAGATTAGAAGATTTACATTACAACTAAATTGACTAACATCAATAAAAAAAAATAAGTATCGTTTCTATAAGCTACGAATCTGAGTGAACAAAACATAATAAAAACATTTATTTTATAGAACTGAAAAAAAATAAAATTTATTACCTTTTTTCTTAAAGATTATAGCAAGGTGTGTGTTGGGGGTTCATCACCAGAGAAGTGATGCATGTATATCAACGAAGAGAGAGAAAGAGAGGCGAGAGAGAGAGAGAGGAGAAGTAAACTCACAGCTGCTGCAACAATGGTTTCCGGATCAGGTATTTGCGCAAAGGAGGTAGTGGTGGACGCTCGCCACCATACGCTCAGTCAATTGTCGTCTATTTTGGCAAAGGAGCTTCTCAATGACTAGCGGGTCACCGTCGTGCGCACTGAAGAGATCTGCCTCTTCGGTGGTCTTGTTCGTCAGAAAATGAAGATCTTATGGCGTACCATCCGAGGTCAGGTGGCGACGGTGGAGGTTGAGACATTCAGCAACGACGCCAAGAGAGAGACGGTAGAGATTTGGTTTGATTTGGTGAGTATCGATCGATTAGGAAGGAGACGGAAAGAAGAAGGTTTCAATTTCCTTCCGATGGCGACTGCTGTGTGTAGTGTTATGTGTAGAGAAGATTAGGGTAACATCTTCGATAAGGTAATACCAGTGTTCTAAAAGGCGCGCCATGGCGGGCGCCAAGGCACGCCATGGCGTGAGGCGCGGCGTCGCCGTTACGAAAAGCTTCATAACGTTGCTGTTAGGCGTGGCGCGTTGCAAGGCGTGCCATGGCGCGTTATGGCATGTTATGGCGCGTGTTTTTTCGTTTGAGACACGTTTTTTTGCTCTTTTTTATACCTTTTCTAATCGGACATACATGTATTGTGTTTTTTATTAACTTTCTGTTATTAGTTGATGATATAACACTTCTAAAAACTAGGTATATTTGATATAAATTTATATTTTTGCAGTAATATAATTATAAATTAATACAAAATCGCCACCTTACATCACGCCTTGAAAAACGCCATGGCTCGCCATAACTCGTTAAGCTTGAGGCTTGGCCTTGCCGCCACGCCACGCCTCACGCCTTTTAGAACCTTGGGTAATACTATGTATACCTATACGATAAGGTAATATCATGTATCTATACAATGTGATTATAAGCTTAATATAATTGTACATGAAGTAATAGGTATTGTACCTCTTAATTTTCAAGAAACAGACAATATGTTTAATAATATAGTAAGGATATATCAGATTAAACCAAAATTTTAACATACTCCACAATACTTCAATCCTATATATCATGATGTCTTAAAAAACAGTTTAAACTGATTAGACCGGGAACCTAGTAAGTGGGCGGTTTAACTAGCACCAGTATCTATTTCTAGATCAGAACGAACCGGACGGTTTTTACAAAAAAAACGGTTTAACCGATTAGATTGTATAAACATATGAAAATGAAATATTTTTCATAACAAACTTTTGGTGGTCTTTTCAGATCTATTTAGAACTTTCTTAAATTTAATAAAAACACATGATAAATGTTATGAAGTTTTTTTAAGCATGTGTATTCATCTAAAACTATGTTTTTTTGGTAAACACACACACACACACACACACACACACACACACACATATATATATATATATATATATATATATATATATATATATGATAGGAATAAATCCTTAATGGTCGAATAGATTAAAACAGGTAAACAAGAACACGATATAATCAAATTGGTGTTGAATGATTAATAGTCACACCTCAGAAGAACTCGATGAAGAGTTGCTTCCATATAGGCGTAAAGTAGGGTTACAAAGATAATTATGAGAGTTAACTAAAATACGTAGCATGCATGCACCTTATATACTATAACTCTAACAGTAAATACGAGTGGACAGGCCCAACTCATTTATACAAGATGGACTTAACAAAATAGGCCCAGTGACGCAACATTAAATCTTCAACAATCTCCCCCTTTGCGTCAATTGAGACCATAGCCATCTAGTTCTTGATTCTCTTCTGCACTTCGTAGACTTTAGGAATGAAGCTCAACAGCAGGTTGCGAACTTGAATATACCATGCAATCACATCTGTGAAACACTTCACATCATCCTTGTTGTTGCCCTTAAACCTCGCAACCAGCTCCAAAATAAACTCCATACAAGTAGTAGTAAACAGACGTTTGTCTTCGAGATGAAAGTTTAACTTGCGTCGATTTGCTTCTGGACGATCTCTAGACGTGTATACCACAAACCATCCTTCCTTGTAAATTTTGCCTGGCTTGATCTTCTCGAAGTCTTTCGAAGCTTCCTTTGGACCAATACTTGGTTTTTTCCTCAGAACAGTGGCAATATCCACATACATCATTCCAACTTCCTGAATATACAACTTGATTAAAAGTTCAAGATGGGACACCACAGGTTCGTACTTATCCTTCTGTCTCAACAGAATGTTATATATCACCATCCAGTCATGGGGGTTCAAGCAAGGCAGGTCTGTGAGAGTGAATTTGTAGGCTTGACATGTTGATCCTCTCGCAACTTTAAACATCGCATAAGGGAAGCTTTAGGTTTCGATTATGTCACAACTAGCACTTTTGCTAGGGAATTCCACTCTCATATAATCAATCAAGAACTCTCAAGAACGCTCCTCATTCTCTCTTAAGTTTTCGAGATTTGGTGTGTGTCTTCAAGTGATTCTTCTTCAAGATCACCATCTTTGAACCATCTAAGTTCAAGATCTACTCAAGAAAGCTTGCTAGGATCAAAAGTCTTCTTCCACTTCTTCATCAAAACCGATCCATCAGCCCAAGGTGAGTTCATACCCCCTATTTTTTATTTTTACTTGGTTTTGGGGGAGAATACAAGTTGCTTTATGTATATCTATGTGTATATGCATGAATATGTGTGATTTTCATAACTTATTTGTTGATTATGTGCTACTTACTTCATAAATCTAAAAATATGTTAAGAGTATTAAGTTTATCACTTGGATCTACATGAAAACCTTGAGAAGAGTATGTTTTATCACATATAATACATGTAAACTTATAGATCTGGGATTTATACACTTAAAATAGCAAAAAGGAGTGTTGTGTTCAAAGATCTATCAACTAGACTCATAAATCAGCCCTTGACATAAACGTTTTGGTCCAATCTCAGACTGTTTTGACCACCTTAATGATAATATTTTTCAAAACTGTTTTACATGCAAAATTTTCAGGTTTATACCTTTAAAATGACTACTCTCACGTTTTCATATGATTTTTCTATAATTTTTGGCGAATTTTACAAAACTGCCTATCAGATTTGAAATAATTTCGGACCAGCCTGTGAAGGTGAGCAATTTCATACTTGATAGATGCCATTAAAAATTATGAGACAAATTGTGAGCAAAGTAGACAAAATTTCCAAACTTCCAGAATTTACGGATCCAAATTTTGACTTACGATGATTTTTCTACAAATTTTTCAACAACTAGGTCAGAAAAGCCAAAAACCAGAAAAAAAAATGTGTGTTTTCACAAAAATCAAGCCAAAAATGATATTTTTGACAGAAAAAAGGGGTTTAAATGTTATTTTTACCACAAACTAGTCATAAACACAAGTTTTGAACAAAATGGGACTAAAGTGTTATTTTTACAAAATTGGGCCTTAATTGTAAATTTTTGGCTTATTGTGCCAAGGACGTCATTTTTACAAAAAGTTGGCCTTTTATGCTATTTTAGTGAATACTTGAACCAAAACCAACAATAAACTAACAAACGGATTAATTTTGATCATTTCTTGGTTATTGGGCCTTAGTGGCCCATTTATATGATTGGATTACTTGGTAACTTACTCGCACAGGCTGTAGCATGTAGTTATAATCAAAGTCTCTTGGAGGGAGAGCGGGGTTTTGTGTATAGATCTATACGGGGATGACACCCCACACCTGAGTTGTTCGCTACAGTTAGACTACATCGGTCTAGGGTGACTATAACCTTATCTTCGCGTAAATTCGGTGTTGGTACGACAGCATTATCTACTTTCTTTTATGATTGGATTACTCGGTAACTTACTCGCACTGTACCCCCACATCGGTGTTGGTACGGTAGCAATATCTATTTTCTTTTATGATTGGATTACTCGGAAACTTACTCACACTGGTACCCCCACCTCGGTGTTGGTACGTCAGCATTAACTATTCTTCTTTTACGGGCAACGTCGGGTTGTCCGGGGACATTCTATTTACATTCTCTTTAATCACTTTTGACGTTCTATTAAAAAATAACATACATGCATTAATACAAGATCAAACATAAACATACCAACTATTTTAAGAAAATATAGGATTTTCTTGTGATTACACAGTTATACAAATCATTTTATCAAATATACTTATGAACTCACCAACATTATATATGTTAACATTTTCAAAATAACTTGTATTCTCAGGGACTCGTTAAGCAGAAGAATCAACAAGAATAGGGGATTTTGTTTTGTGTACTGCCAAACATCATACATTGAATGTTTTGGTCATGTTATTTAAAAGATTGTACTTGATGTAAACAATGACAATTGTATTATATTATGAATGGTAATGATGATGTTATGTTTCATTTATATTCATTGTAATGATATTTCAAGATGAAGTCACGCACAAGCGCCGGACGTTTCCGTCGTCTGGTTCGGGGGTGTGACAGATTGGCTCAGTGACCTTTACAGCAACAATCTTGCTTGCACTCCAAGTATCGTACTGGTGCTTCATGTGCCTCAAGTAGAAGGCAAACAACACTTGATCCTCAATGTTATCTGTGAAAGGCACATTAGCAACCTTTACAAAGCCATGAAACCTGAACGCCTTTGGTGTGATAGGTAGGTCCAATTGCGAATCTTGTGTATTTTGGATCTCAAAGGAAGCAATTGGATCCAACCAATACTGGCTTGCCATATCCACGACTTGGTTTTGCATGCGCTTTAGGTTCCACTTAGGAAATAATAACATTTTCCTTTTAAGAGTGGCCTGATCTTCCTTTTCAACTCTTTCTTTCTCTTCTGCCTCTCTTACGATGCGAGCATGTTCATTAATCTCTGCCTCACGAGCCTTCCGCCTTTTGAGCTCAGCTTCATCAGGCTCCTCGTCATTGAATAGCTTTTCTTTTCTCTTTGGTTCTTGCTTGATGACAGGAGGTTTCATTGGAGCTTTGGGGTTTTCATTTGTTTGAACTTTAGAGCTGCCTTCTCCCCCTTATTTCGAAAAGACATCGACTTCGAAACACCCTCCAAACTGTGTAACATAGCGAACAGCGGTCTTAGCTTTTCATCCAAATGCCTCTTTACCGTGATGGAGATCATGGGATCACGAGTCTCATTGAGATCAGAGAGCAGTCCAGTCACGTTGGAGATACAACTTCTCGTGACTGCCTTCTCTGCTAGCAAATCATCGACCTACTTTTAGTGAAGCTTGGTTTCCAACACTTTACACTTCTCCTCCTTGATGCTGAGAGCATCCATAATCTTATTTTCTTCCGCCAAATCCTCCTGAAGCTTTGTGATTTTCGCAGCGATAGAATACTGAAATGCGTCATGATCAAACTGAAACGCGTTGTGAAGTTAAACAAAGTTTCTTTTTTCCGTTTGGAACATGGTACCAACATTCTGAATAGCCTTGTTCACAGTCGTTGTGTTGGCATTGTAGGTGTTCTTGTAATCCTCCATGAGTTCGATTGTGTCAACAATTAGTTTATCGACTTTTTTGGTCGTTGTCTTGCAGACATCAGTAGAGTCAAAAACTACCTTGTATAGAGTAGAGACATTAGCAGTATGTTCCTTCATAACACGCTCAAGGATTAACTCAACAACGACTTTGGAGTAAGCCCTAGAAGTGGAGACTTTGGATGCGAGAAGCTGGTCAATCTTCTCATGAAGAGATTTGAGTTCCCCTTTCGTAGTAAAGAAAGCAAGTTGAATTCAACTGCGAACTTGAAAGTTATTTGTAACCACGAACAAGACTTTTGGAAAATCACTAGGATCTTCGTGCAAGAGTGTCAAAGAAAAAGAAATAAAACAAAGTTTATCTGTGGGATGTTGTGATATCTAACTAGAGACATAAATCTATGGATCCCAAGCAAAGATCTCTTCCTTCATAGTCAAGAGAGACTAAGAACTGGTTGTGTGGTTTCCTATTGAATACGATCAAATGTTTGATGAGAAACATAGAAAGGCGTTTTTTAATAAGGATTATAAAGGTGGTTCATCATTCATCCAAACTACGAACTTGACATAAGTGCGAAAGTTGGAAAAGGTACGCGTGTGACCAGTGTAGTCAGTTGAACGAGTAGGCTTGGAATGTATTTAAGTGACTTGAAAAAATATTGAAATCTCAAAAAAAAAAAAAAATTGGATCCATTGGAAGAAATGTCTTGGGACGAGAATACTTCATTAGGATCTCTCAAAAGAAAAGAGATGTCTTGGTACTAATCACGAATGTGGACTTTTGTTAATTCTTGGGTGAAAATACTCGAACATTTGATTGGTCACCGTCAATTCATATAAGGTATTGAATTTTGGGTTTCACTCAGTTCGTGGTAGAACGAAACTAAGATCATAACACAGATGTTTGTGTAACCATAAACCTCGGTGGTAATTTCTGAGAGTCTCAAAGGTTACGTGTATGGATGTGAAAATGATGGAGAAGTGAGTAGATGGCTACAAGAAGGTGAATGCAACTTGATACACGACAGCAACTTGATACACGACATCAATCAACTTATAATCAACCATTTCGTGAATGGCTTCAGACGTATGGCTTCTTAGAGATGCTATAGTGTGCCCATATGGTATACCGTTTTTTGCCATTTCCCACAACTACATACCCTACGTTCAAGTTGTACTTTCATGGTGTCGAAATTGTCATCGACTGCAAATATATCCCCATACATACGTCTTGCCACCCAATTATAAGACTTGTTCACACGCTTTTGAACCTTATTCTCAACATAACGGGTCACTCCAACAGACATTCTCCCAGTAATATTTGTTAATTTATAAATAATAACATAATAAAAAACAAACTATAAGTATAAAGTTACCTGCAATTTCATCTCGTTCATCATACGCCGATTGTATCGACTTAATGATTAACTCAATTATTGTTGTTATAGGTAACTCATGTGTGGACGTGGATATATTTTTCACCATTTTAGTAAACTCAATCGATTTAACACTGCAAAGTACTTTAGGGAAAAATGTCCATGCCCATTTTGAAATTGGTATATTGTCAAGCCAAAAAAGTGGACTCCTAAGGAAGGTGCAGAAAGGTGGATTCCTACATGCACTTTGCAAGCTTTCCAAACACAAGTAGAAATCATGAACACTATATGTATTGCATGACTTCCAAAACAACATTTCGACTTCAGTATTATTGTGTCCGACAGAATCTTGTATTTTTTGAGCTATATCTTTAGGACAATACCCATGATACGAATATGGGTAGAGTCTCTCAACGAAAAAGTCTATTTTATCACATAGGTTGCTTATGAAACCAACCTCTATATCGTCACCTAAAAATTCTTTTAACTTCATCATGAACCTTTGCCAAGATTCCTCATACTCTAAGGTTCCCAAACAAATGGCTTCTTAGGGATTCATGGTTTCCGTCCAAAGCCACCACATATCATGCACCTAAAGAATGTACGGATCTACATAAAAAAACATACTTATATTAGTGACAAGCAAAATGTAAACGAGGTACATTACCTACAACTATTAATTAACTCAATAAAATAAAGATGTCATACCACGCAACCTAAAGCCACGAAACAGAATTGAAAACAATTGGTATCTGTTTTATTGATGGCTGTGAAGGTATTATGATTTTTTCTTTCAAGATTATAAAAGAATATTAGTAAGTGAAAAAGCTTCTTTCGGTGTAAGTACTCATTTTCACAAGCAATGATAGTGTTTTACAATCATCACACAAGTCCAATTATAAATATACAGAAGTTGGTGCTTGTCTGCAGTTCATAGTTCACCTTTTTGGATTCATAGTCAAACTAGTTGATTTCATAGTCAAACTTTATTGATCGACAAGACAAGACATTGTACTTGTCTGCAATTCATAGTTCAACTTTTTGGATTCATAGTTAAACCAGTTGATTTCATAGTCGAACTTTACTGATCGACAAGACAAGACATTGTACTTGTCTGTAGTTGATAGTTCAACTTTTTGGATTCATAGTCAAACCAGTTGGTTTCATAGTCAAACTTTACTGATCGACAAGACAAGACATTGTACTTGTCTACAGTTCATATTTCAACATTTTGGATTCATAGTCAAACCAATCGATTTCATAGTTAAACTTTACTTGTCTACCGTTCGTAATTCTTGTATAAATGAGTAATACTCACTCCATTAAAATTATTTGTGAAGTCAGCCTTATTTAATAAAAAAAAAAAATCAGGTGAATGGCATACTAAAATTGCGGAGGTGAACGTATCATTAGGATATTGGGTACAGCTAAAAATCCAGAAAGATTATTTTATGCTTGCCCATAGATGGTATCATGATCTTTAGTTCCTTAATATTTACGCCCTCATACTTATATGACAACTATTCTTATTGTTTATCTTTAAATTATAGGGACAAAAATGCGGGTTTATCAGCTGGGTTGATGAAGAGAATGATCAATCTTCTATGGTGATAGCTAAGCTAGCTAAGTCTAATAAACACTTTCAATCAGAAAATATGAAGTTGAAGATAGCCTTCGTTTGTAGTTGGGTGTTGTTTTTGGAAAATACTGTTTACAAATTGTAAGCCTTTTAATTTTTTGATAAGTTTGAAGTTGTAATATCAGTAACTTGGTGTATTTGTTGTTATGTTTAAATTTTTGATGTTATAACGTTAAAGAAAATGGTGGAGTTGTTGTTATGTTTTAACTGTTGAAGTACTGCATTACGTATAAAATAATTATTATTTAACGCTTGATAATTAAATCCAACATTCAGTTATATATATATATATATATATATATATATATATATATATATATATATATATATATATATATATATATATATATATATATATATAATCCAACTACATAGGATCATCACACGATCCTCAATAAATTTTTGCCAACTTTTGACGAAACTTTAAAGCTGCATATTTTGGGTCAATAAGTCCACGTATTAGTTGGCCTGAAACTATTAGTTACATAAACATACAAACGAAAACACCACAAATCTCCCAACTCACTACTTTGTTAGGGAACATTTGTTTCAAAAATGAATTTCATATCCAATGGAATCGTTAGGATGTTCCTCTATGCCCAGTAGTTTATCTTGTCTAAATGATCTGCTACCCGAGCAACAAATTTGCTAAAGGTTCCATCAGACTCGAATTTTTGGTAATTACTCCTACCGAGATTGATATACATATGGACTTCTGTGACAACCCGAAATTTCCATTATGTACAAACAATATCAAGTCAATAGAAGTTAAAACAGTTGCAGTAAATTTTCAGACTTTTGGTATAAGTTTGAGTATTTCAAGATTTACACTTAAAGAGATATCAGGAGAGAGGTTGCACTATGGTATCGTGCAACTCTGTTATTCCAGAACTCTATGATATTATTCACTATCGGAATAAAATTTATTTTTGCCAAAAACCCTAGGGGTATATATATGGTTCTAAGCCATATTTATTCATTTGTTACATTTCCAACTAGAGAAAAGCCAAATTCTCTCTCACGGATCTTCGGACTTTCGTCCCAAAATGTGAGTACTTCTATCTAGGTGTACTATAGAGCTTAATATGTGTCTAATAACCTAGAAATCGAATCAAAAAAGAAAGATCAAAGAGTTTACGGCCCAAGAACATCTTGGACCGTAAACCCTTCTTTAAGGGGCAAAGAGTGCCCTAGTCCCTTCCTTTTGCAATGAAACTAGCCTAGACTCATCTACCCTAATAAATGAAAATAAATTATGCCAAATGTCATGTTTATATTGAATTTGTCACATGTCATTTTTTAATAGATTTTGTATTAATTTTTTTTTCCACTTGTCATTTTCTTGTATTTTTTATTTTCTTAAATTCAAAATCCACATTTTGGTGAGATTTATATATGTAAACTAGATTATTCTATTAAATTTTATAATAAATGCTCTACAACCTTTCAAATCTTCTACATTATATATTAAGTTACTTATTCTATTTATTATATCCTTTATATTTATTTAAAACTATTACTTTAAAGAATATATAATACTTATAATTTTATATTAAACTTTTCTTTTTTATAAACCCGTGTAATACACAGGTCTTACATCTAGTATCCTAATGTATTTAGGACTAGAAAACAACCCAAGAGCACCAAGAGTAATGTGTTCACGGCCCAAGAAGTTCTTAGACCGTGAACTCCAAACAAAAGGGCCAAATAGTGCTTTAAACTCTCCATAAGCCTTGGACACTAGCCTAAATTCATTCCTAGTTAAGCTAGGGGCTTGAAAACACCAAAAACACCATTCCATGAGAGATTACGGCCGTAATCTCTAAGGGAATTGGTTCTAGGGCCGTAAACTCCCCAAAGGAGTTGAAAAGTGCCCTAATCTCTTCCAAAGACTTTTCCATTAAGTAGAAATGCTTCTTAGGGTCTTGTAAAACCTCAAAACATCAAATGACCAAGTAAGTATCAGCTTACGACCGTAAACCCATGAGTTTATGACCGTAAACTCATTTGTTGGTGATCTTAGGGCCGTGAACTCCATTAGGGAGTTTTCCTTGAACCCTACACACACTAGCTTTTCCCTACAACACTTAGATGCAATCCTTGAGGCTTATAACACTTGTTAAAGGTGTTTAACATGTCCTAGGGTGTCTAGACCTTGTTTATTAGATGTTTAAAAACTAATTTGATACATATATGTGATATTATATGTTAACTAGGATCATAGAGTGTGTTCAAGACTTCACTTGACACCTAGCAATCCTACATCTTCAGTTCATCCGTACCACTCACTACAGGTGAGTTCATACCACTTAATCAATGTTTTAAATGTTTTTAAATGTTTTATGGGGGGGGGGGATACAAGTAGAATCATGCTAGTTATTATATCAATCACATGTGATTAATAAGCAGCATTCAAATGATTTACTACTCATTAGCTGTTTTACCAAACAATTTTCTTCACATGATTTTCATAAACGTTTTATATGTTTAAAACTCCTTGTTAAACTGTTCATTATACACTGTATGTTTCATTTCAAACTCATTTACAATTATGTTTCAAACAAATGTTTCTTTATAGTTAAATTGTTTTATCAAACAAATGCTTTCAACCTGTTTTATAGATTGACATCAAGTCGATCTTTTCTTAGATAGTAATCATGTTCAAAGGTTTTACAAAACTTATTTTAGGCTTTTATATTGTCAATTGCATGCCTATTTAGGTATAGTTATATAAGAAATGTTTAAAGAAATTAGAAAGGCTACACGCTCTATTTCCTTTTCACCGTTGGGATGTGGTCTAGTGGGTATCAGGTATCCATCCGAAGGTCGTTTAAATATTAGTTATGTATCATGTGTACATATATAGTTATAAAGGTTCTTCCATTCAGTTCAATACCCTTGGGTAGCAAGGGTATACTTCCATGTTCATACGTACCAGTTATATTACTAGTAAGCTACCATATGGGTAGTTTAGGAAGATACTAATACGTTTACTAGAACAATGAATCACACAAAGAGTCAGTTCATACATGAGTCATAATACATAGTGATGAGAAACAACCATAATACATAGTGATGAGAAACAAACATAATACATAGTGAAGAGAAACAAACATAATACATAGTGATGAGAAACAAACATAATATATAGTGATGAGAAACAAACATACAGGCTAGACAGAGGAAGACCACACAATACAACTAGCACATACATTACATATACATTACATATACATTACATTCAGTTATGTGAGCCATTAAACGGGTCATGGCACTAGCTCCTATGACCGTTTTTGTGTCCAGAATCTCCTTAGTTGGGGAGCGTATGAGTTTGCGTATAGATCTATAATGGATTGACTATCCTACACCTTGTTGCTCGCTACAGTGGGACTTGCAAGTCTACGGGTACCAAATGTCATTTCTTACGGCGTCTTACATCGTCGTTTTACTATTGAGTCGGTAGCAGGATGCAGGCCGATCACATGTTACTTTAAATTTCAATTGGTTTAAGGTAGTTAGTACAGCAGTAGTCACTTATTATAAAACTACAGTACATTATTATTTCCCCATTACGTTCACTTCGTGAACATTCATACTATGCACGGTAATGTAAATATTATATTTTTGGTTAATGATAGTTATATTTGGGAAAATACATACTCTTACAATAGACACAGCTAGCTACTAGATGCCTTTGTAGAAGGCTACTTTCAGTAGGAAGCATAGGGTTTTCTAGGTTATTGAAAACTTTTACATACTCATACTTACAATTACAGTCTTACAAATACTTACAGTTCATATACATACAAATACTTATATTTCACATACATATAAATAAATACATACAAGTACTTACATAAATATTAAGACACTAAAATACTTATTATCTCACCAACTTTAAAGCTGATACTCTCTTTCAAAATAACTTGTCTCCTCAGGTCAACAGTAGACAGGTACCGATGCAAGGTTTGGAGAAGATGGTGCTCGTTCAAGACTCATCTTTCATTCTGATTTATACTTTAGTGTTTATTATAATTTGACAGAACACACTTGTATTAAAATTATATTATTAATGCAATGGATGATGTTGTTGCTTGTTTACTACTTTTCATTGCTGTGATACTGTACATGACGTCCTCCGCCCAGAATGTTTCCGCCGTTCATGGTTTTGGGGTGTGACAAATTGGTATCAGAGCATTGTTTATAGTGGATTAAGTATATCAACCCATAAAAGATATACAGACTATAAATACAATAGGATTAAAATACTCTGACCAACAGTTTATACTTTAAATAATAAATTTTTTAATTAACTATATGTGCCTGCATTCATACTAAAATCAGTGTCACTAGGACAATACAAAAGAATTACGATTGTTGGGCAACATAGGTGGACTTAGAGACATATAGTCAAAACTAGGAAGATATAGCCTAATCAACTAGAATGCGATATCATACAATGAGTCAGTTCATTCATGAGTCAATACTTGCTAGATAGAGAGAACATACATTACAGCTAGTACACACAGTACATTACTATACATGCTAGATAGAGAGAGAACACACATTACAACTAGCACACATAGAACATTACAGTACATTACTATACATGCTAGATAGAGAGAGAGAACACACATTACAGCTAGCACACGCAGAACATTACAGTACATTACTATACTATTACATAGATATGTTTACATGATTATGCTTACATGAGTACGGTTACATATACAATAACAGGACATACATCACTAGGTGCTATAGCACAGAACAAGTTCAGGATCTAACTATACCGATGAATCACAACACATTGTGATGGTTATATTGGGTATACATGATCATAGTAATGTGGATGTTCACGGCTTGCATACGCAGTGGTCGTGTAAAGGTCCCGAAATCCCTTTGACAGGGGAGCGTCTAGCCTGGGATCTAGCCATCACATTATACCTTATCCCTCAAATAAGACAATAAGAGTACATAAGTAGTCATTTATTACAAATACTATAGTACTTATAAGAATTACCCTAGACTTAAGGTAATTACTACGGTTGTAGTTCGACACTACACCATAGTACTATTTCATTTTCCCATTACATTCACTTCGTGAACATTCATACGACGCACGGTAATGTAGAAACTATATTTTTGGTTAATGATAGTCAGATTTGGGAAAATACACACTCTTACAAGAGACACACACACACAGACACTAGATGCCTTGGTAGAAGGATACGATTAGTAGGAAACATAGGGCTTCCTAGGATCATTCAAAACATTTTCATAGTTACAGTTCATATACATTTTCAATACTTACAGTTAATATACATACTAATACTTACATACAAATTAAGACACTAAAATACTTATGATCTCACCAGCTTTAAAGCTGATACTCTCTTTCAAAATAACTTGTATCCTTAGGTCAACAGTAGACAGGTACCGATGCAAGGTTTAGAGAAGATGGTGCTCGTTCAAGACTTATCTTTCATTCTGATTTATACTTTAGTGTTTATTATAATTTGACAGAACACACTTGTATTAAAATTATATTATTAATGCAATGGATGATGTTGTTGCTTGTTTACTACTTTTCATTGTTGTGATACTGTACATGACGTCCTCTTCCCCAGAACGTTTCCGTCGTTCATGATTTTGGGGTGTGACAGATTGGTATCGGAGTAGTGTTTATAGTGGATTAAGTATATCAACCCATATAAGATATATATACTATAAATACAATAGGATTAAAATACTCTGACCAACAGTTTATACTTTAAATAATAAATTATTTAATTAACTATATGTGCCAGCATTCATACTAAAATCAGTGTCAATAAGATAGTACAAAAGAATTACGATTGTTGGGCAACACAGGTGGACTTAGAGACATATAGTCAAAATTGGGAAGATATAGCCTGATCAACTATATTATCTGAGGGTTGACTAGCATGTGCCTAAGTGTAGTTGTGAGGTTGCAACAAGTCTAAAATCTTACCAACAATACCACAATGAGAACAACAAAACATAAACCTAAAATACTATAGGGGTATTTGGTGTTACTATAGGTACTTTATACTTGAGAAATAAAAAGGATCTTCATTACTAAGTTGATAGTTGCTAAGTGGATACACTAAAGTTATATGTAACTAGAATATTATAGACTTAGAATCTGTGAAAATTTTGCTTTACCCCTATTCTTTGTGAATTTGGAGTTAAGGTCACTTATTCGAAGGCCTATCCTGTTTTGATTACATATAACTGGTATGCACTTCACAAATAGTGATGTAACTAATGAAGATTTTCTAAATATTTATCTATATAGTTCGTCTAATAATTATTTTCTTACCCCAATTCTCGCATAGATAACATGGTTGGACTCCATCCCCACGGCAACCAGTACCTTCCGAACGAAGTCATTGCTGGATGGTTTAGAGAAGAACCAGAGAATGATCATCATATCCCTTTGAATGATCACCATGATGAAGACCTTTCAGACGGTGCTAACTCCGAACTTGAGGTTGAGAACCTACCCCAGGCAGCTCCCTTTCCAAATCCTAACCCTCGTCCGTCTTTTCATGGCCCGACGCCTCAGTGGGTGGAATGCTTGGAAACATGGAGCCAAGGACAAGATCAGCCCATGCCATTTAATGGTGACCGAAGCTTTTATGACCTGAGCAATGGGGGCTCAGCAGACAGAATCTTGCCAATCTTAGTCCGCAGAGTGGCTCGAAATGAGATTCAAGGCAGGACAGCCCTACATCAGATCATCGAAGTTGTCACCGATGCGAGAATGCATACCCTCCGCACCATTCGTCTAGAAGATGCTCGTGAGAGATCTGAGAGAGATCATGAAGCCCTGCTTCAAGCACTGGCTGAATCACGAGCCGAAGTCATAGAACTCTGAGTACGCCAAAGGGTGTATGAAAGACACCTACTTAATGTGGAATGCCAACTGGCTGAACTGAGAGTTCACCAGAGGGATGACCGTTTCCAGTAGTAGATGCTTTACTTTATTTTCCTTGTTAAAAAGGAATCGTTTTTCTGTCTATGCCCGATGTGGCATTTTCTATGAAACTATCTTGTAATGTAAGTACTTTTGGTTAGGTCTTTATGCTGTTAAGGACTATCTTCTCTGGATATGATGTAAGACCTTTTACAAGGTCATTTTCCCGAACTTTTACATCATGAATATCAAAGATATTGACAGTCAGCTAACTTCTGTGTCATTCTTTATTCAAGTACTCTCATCATACTTTCATTGGAGTCTATCTGAAACATGATTTAGTCAAGACATTGGACTATAGAAATTTAACTCCAGAGACATTTCCAAGTTTCTTTTAGTGGTTGGATCATGTTATTCACCAACCAACGATACCTCAGCTTGAAACGACAAACGTCTTGAGACCATTCTACGAATTTAATCCCACTAGGAATTAGGACTGCATCATGGGGATATAGGTCAAACCTTCGCGAACATACTTCCAATCCATACTAGGACTGCATCATAGGGATGTAGGTCAAACTGTCAAGAACATACTCTTACTCTTTACTTGAACAATCGAAGTACATCTAGGCTCAACCAGAATCGCTCAAAAAATCCTTATCTTTCGTGTTACATAATCATGTCGTCATCCGGAAACAATCAGCCGAACAACGAAACCCCTGCCTTTCCTATGGACGCCGCTACTTTTCAAACCGCAGTTACAGCTGCCGTGATGGCTGCCGTGACAGATGTCCTTGCGCATCGTAGCGCTATCCGTGAAATCAATGTTGTCGAAGGGGTTGAAAATCCCGATCGTGGTATCGATCTAGGAAGTCATCAAACGATAACAGTCACAGGCTCGCGAAGCCACAACTTAGAGTTCAAGAAATGGAAACGTCAAGCCCAAAAGGGACGCAAGCAAAATGAGGGAACACTCCCGAAGTGTAGCAAGTGTAGCTATCATCATAATGGAGCCTGCTGAGTGTTGCAATGTATCAATTGCAACAGACTGGGACACATTACCCGTTACGGTGGAACCACTGCCACTAGAGCCACCCAAGGTTGCTATTATTGTGGTGAGACTGGGCACTATAAAAGAAATTGCCCGAAAAGGGAGAACAAGGAATGAACCCGTGTCCCCATAACTCCTACTAAACACTTCACTTCCACCACCAATGTTGGTGCTGTCCAAATGTGTCACCAATGCGGTGAAATTGGACACCTCAAGAAGGATTGCCCAATAACAAAGAACTCCGGCGCAGACGGCAGAATCCTAAGGATCACTGCCGCAGGGGAGACTACTCCAAACCCACGTAAAAGTAATTAAGGCATTTCGTTGTAACAGACTTATTAACCGTTTTAATGTAGTGCGACTCGAGTGTTACCTTTTAAGGGAGCTAGTCAGTTAAGGGACCCCTGTGTTGCATATACTTGTCTTTTGTAGTATATCTTGTTCACAACAATAGTCTTATAGTAAGTCTAAGGTACTGTAACTCGGTTGATGGTTGCACGGTTGTGTTTTGTCTGTAACACCTCATGCTCAAATCTAATGTCTTTAGTTCCCATATTATTTCGACCTTATCATACGACAATACTCAATTTGATCCGCACAAACCCAGCTTCATATGTACACCTCTTTCTTCAAAATCGCCTTTCCAGTGAAGCCGTCATATCAGAACACCGAAGTACTCATGCATGGAGTACCTGATAGTTCTTTTCCTTTTCCGAAGAAATCCCCGAAGTACCACTCGTACAGTACGTCAAGTTCAATCCAAAGATCCATACGGTTGATCTGTCGCTGAGGAATGTATACATAGGGGTGATATATAATCAAGGTTCTACAGGTTTAGAATTGATGATTCCACTATTAACTTCTTTTCCTAGTGGGATGTAAGCTTAAAGAAGAATCGGTTATTCGACTACCTTTTCAATCTTAATTATATACGACTTGTATACACGAGACTGAAATTGATGAACCATGTATGACGTCTAATATGAACGTCAGGACGGAGACTGCCCAAGACTACCAGTAATCGCATCGTCATGTGAACAAACTTAGAACCTAGTATGACTCCTGTAACCAGATCGCCCTACAGCCTAAACACCTATGGAGATATAAGAACAGTCCGGACAACTTAGCAAACTATTCAGCAATTGAATTGGAAGACCAGGCTTCTCACCCTGGAAAGCTCCAATCTTATTCTTCTAGAGGAAGACGAATTGCATCATATGTACCTCGGCTATCGGGGACTTGTCAAGATTTCAATTAGAAATCATTATCTCTGCCTCGCATGAATGTGTGGTCTAAGCAAACGCAAGGAACAATTTACCTTTCAGGAATGGACCGAGATCCGAATATCAGCAGTTTCGAGTGTTAGGGAAGGATGTCCTGAAGACTACCCTCTGAACTCGATGCGGACACTTCGAGTCCGTAGTGATACCCCTCGGATAGGACCAATACGCCCATAATATTCATGAGCTTAATGAGTAGAGTACGCCATTCTTACTTAGATCAGCTCGTCATTCTCCTTGTAATGACTTACTTATCTACCCTCGTAGTAAGAAGGAACCCAAGGAAACATTACCCTCGGAGACACTTTTTGCAAAGTTCTCTGAACACGAGTTTTGGAATTGAAGAGTCAAAATTTCCTAAGACACACTATTAGTGATGTGGAAATTCTTGAGTACTCTGTCAATTTATCCAAAACCGTTGGGAATTTGTCGGCACCGTAGACGCCGACAGAAATTCGCCAAATTCTAGGTCTTGCAGACCTACTATAGTAGTCCATTCAGAACTCCTCACAAATTACCGAATCCTCTTATGAATTTGATTCAGAAGGGAGTGGCCCTTGACTGGGAAGACAAGCAAGAGGGAGAAAACCTTGGAATTTCAAGTGAAAGGCCAAATCCTTTTGGAAGTCTCACTCTAGGAATGGCTTAATACGCTTCGTAAAGCGTGGAAAGCTAAATCCAAGATAGTTAGGACCTCCGAGATTCTTACCAAAATCAGTCCTGTATCTCACAAACTAGACCTACTCCGCGAGCATAGTAACGTACATTTTACCCTTCGCGTCTCGATCTTGAAACTGTACCTTTCCGTCAGGACTCTTGAAAGTCCACTCGACGAGATCGAATTAACGAGATCCTCGCCTTCGTAGAAGAACCGTAGTGACCCTCGACCAAGAGGTCAAGCGGACGAAGTAGCACCGCCTCCCTTTAGTTAAGGTTCGTTGGGATACCAACCAAGGACCCGAATTCACTTATGAGCGCGAGAACTAATCGATTAGGAAGTTTCCCACCTCTTGAATCGATCATTCATACCTACTTCCTTACCTAAATTCTAATTTCAGGACGAAATTCCCTCTAATAGGGGGATGATGTGACAACCCGAAATTTCCATTATGTACAAACAATATCAAGTCAATAGAAGTTAGAACAGTTGAAGTAAATTTTCAAACTTTTGGTATAAGTTTGAGTATTTCAAGATTTACACTTAAAAAGATATCATGAGAGAGGTTGCACTAGGGTATCGTGCAACTCTGTTATTCCAGAACACTATGATATTAGAGTTCACTGTCGGAATAAAAATATTTTCTACCAAAAACCCTAGGGGTATATATATGGTTCTAAGCCATATTTATTCATTTGTTACATTTCCAACTAGAGAAAAGCCAAATTCTCTCTCACGGATCTTCGGACTTTCGTCCCAAAACGTGAGTACTTCTATCTAGGTGTATTATAGAGCTTAATATGTGTCTAATAACCTAGAAATCGAATCAAAAAAGCAAGATCAAAGAGTTTACGGCCCAAGAACATCTTGGACCATAAACCCTTCTTTAAGGGGCAAAGAGTGCCCTAGTACCTTCCTCTTGCAATGAAACAAGCCTAGACTTGTATCCTAATGTATTTAGAACTAGAAAACACCCCAAGAACACCAAGAGTAAGGTGTTCACGGCCCAAGAAGTTCTTGGACCATGAACTCCAAACAAAAGGGCCAAATAGTGCTTTAAACTCTCCATAAGCCTTGGACACTAGCCTAAAATCATTCCTAGTTAAGCTAGGGGCTTGAAAACACCAAAAACACCATTCCATGAGAGATTACTGCCGTAATCTCTAAGGGAATTGGTTCTAGGGCCGTAAACTCCCCAAAGGAGTTGAAAAGTGCCCTAATCTCTTCCAAAGACTTTGCCATTAAGTAGAAATGCTTCTTAGGGTCTTGTAAAGCCTCAAAACATCAAATGAACAAGTATCAGCTTACGGCCGTAAACCCATGAGTTTACGACCGTAAACTCATTTGTTGGTGATCTTAGGGCCGTGAACTCCATTAGGGAGTTTTCCTTGAACCCTACACACACTAGCTTTTCCCTACAACACTTAGATGTAATCCTTGAGGCTTATAACACTTGTTAAAGGTGTTTAACATGTCCTAGGGTGTCTAGACCTTGTTTATTAGTTGCTTAAAGACTAATTTGATACATATATGTGATATTATATGTTAACTAGGATCATAGAGTGTGTTCAAGACTTCACTTGACACCTAGCAATCCTACATCTTCAGTTCATCCATACCACTCACTACAGGTGAGTTCATACCCCTTAATCAATGTTTTAAATGTTTTTAAATGTTTTATGGGGGTACAAGTAGAATCATGCTAGTTATTATATCAATCACATGTGATTAATAAGCAACATTCAAATGATTTACTACTCATTAGCTGTTTTACCAAACAGTTTTCTTCACATGATTTTCATAAACGTTTTATATGTTTAAAACTCCTTATTAAACTGTTCATTATACATTGTATGTTTCATTTCAAACTCATTTATAATTGTGTCTCAAACAAATGTTTCTTTATAGTTAAATTGTTTTATCAAACAAATGCTTTCAACCCATTTTATAGATTAACATCAAGTCGATCTTTTCTTAGATAGTAATCATGTTCAAAGGTTTTACAAAACTTATTTTAGGCTATTATATTGTCAATTGCATGCCTATGTATGTATAGTTATATAAGAAATGTTTAAAGGACTTAGAAAGGCTACCCACTCTATTTCCTTTTCACTGTTGGGATGTGGTCTGGTGGGTATCAAGTATCCGTCTGAAGGTCGTTTAAATATTAGTTATGTATCATGTGTACATATATAGTCATAAAGGTTCTTCCAGTCAGTTCAATACCCTTGGGTAGCAAGGGTATACTTCCATGTTCATACGTACCAGTTATATTACTAGTAAGCTACCATATGGGTAGTTTAGGAAGATACTAGTACGTTTACTAGAACAATGAATCACACAAAGCCTCAGTTCATACATGAGTCATAATACATAGTGATGAGAAACAACCATAATACATAGTGATGAGAAACTGATGCAGCGAAAAAAACAACACAAAGATAACCAAGAATGAACCTGTTGATTCTAAAAGAATAGCCAGGACAATCTCTTCAAAACCACGTTGATTCTACGAATACCGTGGGATTGGCTTCAAAATCCGGGTTAACACACAGAATTTGGGAGAAAATCGAAAGTTCATAAAATTGATGATTGACCATCCAAATTACATCAAAAACAGTTAAATAAGAAGCAGAAATTAAAATGAAACCTTAAAAGTCCATGGGCCAAATACAAACCCAAAAACAAAACCCAAAAATTAAGGAAAAATAACAAAAATTGCTCATAACTCCATTTAGAAAGCGATTTATGGACTCAAAAATGGGTAAGTCCCCTTTGGGGACTTATCTAGACGTGCTCCTTGCTCCAAGCTTCGATTTGACTGGTCGTAGGCCCAAAACGGAGATTCGTAGCCAAAGTTATGGCCATTTTCGTGAAGCCCCTTTAGTCACACGATCGTGGGCCTCTCAGAACGCAAGGGTCCGATCCTCCACACTAGGGCCCGCATCATCCCCTCCCGGGTAGACAAAATTCGACCTCGAATGTGCACCATGGTCATCATCAGAAGAATCCCCATAATAAGGAAGCAAATGCTTTACATTGAATACATCGGAACAACGAATGTGGCTTGGCAACTGTAGACGGTAAGCATTGGAATTAATCTTCTCCACAATCTCCACTGGTCCAATCTTCTTAGCTGATAGCTTGTTGTACTCACCAACCGAAAAACGATCTTTAGTCAAAACAGCCCAAACAAAGTCACCTACTTCAAAATCAACTTGTCTGCGTTTTTTATCTGCATCTTGCTTGTACTTGGAGTTAGCTCGGACCAAGTTGTCATGAACAGCCCTATGAACATCATGTAGTCCTCCAACAAAATCCTGCACTTTCTTTGGAACTACCCTAGAAACAGGCAGTGACATCAAATCAAGTGGTCCCCGTGGCTGAACAGAATAGACCACCTGGAATGGACTATATTCAGTACTTCGGTTGATAGCATGATTATGAGCAAACTCAGCTTGACAAAGCTTCTGATCCCAGGTCTTCACATGATCACCCACTAAACACCGCAAAATATTACCAAGGGATCGATTGACAACCTCTGTTTGGCCATCCGTTTGAGGATGATATGCACTACTAAAATTGAGCTGAGTGTTCGCCATTTTCCATAGGCTATGCCAAAAATAACTCAAAAACCTAGTGTCTCGATCTGATACAATAGAAGACGGTAATCCATGCAAACGGTAGACATCTCGAAAGAATAACTGGGCCACATTAACTACATCCGTCGTCTTTTTGCATGGAATAAAGTGCACCATCTTAGAAAAACGATCAACAACCACAAATATTGAATCATTTCCCCGTTGAGTACGTGGTAAACCCAACACAAAATCCATACTGATGTCTACCCAAGGTTGTGATGGAATAGGCAATGGCATATAGAGTCCTGCATTGGTAGATGTGCCCTTTGACACCTGACATATTCGACACCGTTTAACATATCTATCCACCTCCTTGCGCATTGTAGGCCAAAAATAAGATGATTGTACCAACTGTAAAGTGCGATCTCGGCCGACATGCCCTTCACCATGCAGCTCCCTAATGAATTGAAGGCGGAGACTTGAATCAGGGATGCACAATTGATTGCCTTTGAAAAGAAAACCTTCATGCAGTAGAAAATCAGACATCTGTCCAGATTGTATACCCTACAGAACAACAGAAAAATAAGGATCAACCGTTAGCTGCTCCATGAGGACATCCATCCCCGGCACACCAACCCTCATGGAAACTAGCAAATTAATCCTCCAACTCAATGCATCAGCCACCCGATTTGACATCCCAGACTTGTGTTTAACCACGAAAGTGAATTTTTCCAAGAACGACATCCACCTCCCATGTTTCTGTGACACCTTATCTTGACTGCGAATATGTCTTAATGAATCATGATCTGTGAACAAAACAAATTCCTTATGAAATAGATAATGGCGCCAATGCTTTACAGCTTGGACCACTGCATAGAACTCAACATCATAAGTGCTATAACGCAGCTTTGGCCCCGTCAACTTCTCACTAAAATAGGCAACCGGTCGTCCTCCTTGACTTAGAACTGCTCCAATCCCAACCTTGGAAGCATCTGTGTGTAATTCAAACACTTGAGAAAAGTCTGGCAATACAAGAATCGATGATGTAGTAAGCTTCTCTTTTACTAATTGGAAAGCTGATTCTGCTGCTTCGGTCCAAGTAAAGGTCTTCCCTTTCATACAATCAGTCACCGGTGCCATAATAGAACTAAAGTTTGGAATAAACCTCCTATAGAATGAAGCAAGGCCATGAAAGCTTCGAACTTCAGTGATGGTAGTTGGACTTGGCCATTGTCTGACAGCTGCTACTTTAGACTCGTCCACCTGTATTCCTTCCCCAGAAACAACGTACCCCAAGAACAAGACTTTAGGAACCATAAACACACATTTCTTCATAGCTGCGTACAAACTATCCCGTCGAAGTACAGTCAAAACCTGCCTCACATGGTTGACATGCTCACCAAAAGTAGCACTGTAAATAAGTATGTCATCAAAATAAACGACTACAAATTTACCAATAAAGGGCCTGAACAACTGGTTCATCACACGCATAAATGTACTAGGAGCGTTTGATAAACCGAAAGGCATCACCAACCACTCATACAATCCTTCACGAGTCTTGAAGGCAGTCTTCCACTCATCCCCAGGCCTAAGTCGAATCTGATAGTACCCGCTCTTCAAGTCCAGTTTCGTAAAGATAGAGGCACCACTAATCTGGTCAAGTAGGTCATCAAGTCGAGGAATTGGAAATCTATACCTCACCGTGATCTTGTTGATGGCGCGACTATCAACACACATACGCCAAGTACCATCCTTTTTAGGAGTCAACAAAGCAGGAACAGCACACGGGCTCATGCTCTCTCGAACATGACCTTTTGAAATCAAATCCCCACCTGTCGTCGCAACTCCTCATGCTCTCCGGGACTCATTCTGTAATGTGGCCTATTAGGCAACTGAGCTCCTGGTTGTAAATCAATATGATGTTGGATATCACGTAAAGGTGGCAAACCATCAGGTAATTCATTAGGGAAAACATCAGCGAATTCCTTGAGCAGAGGGACCATAGCCTCAGGAATTTCAACCTCCTTAGCGACTTCCTTCCCGAGCAATACAAAAATTTCACCTTCCGCCTCCAACTCGTCTTCAAACTGATTAAGGGTTAGTAGAGTACCCGAAGTTCTCGGAACTGGCTCATTTGGCTTACTGGGAACCAATGTTATCTTCACACCACCAAACAAGAAACTGTAAGTGTTAGTCCGCCCGTTATGATCTATGTTACGATCATACTCCCAAGGTCTGCCCAACAACAAATGACATGCATCCATAGCAACCACATCACACCACACATCATCTTTATACGTGGTACCAACAGAAAAATGAACAAGGGCTCGTTTAGATACAGTGACCTCGCCACCCTTCTTAAGCCACTGTAGCTTGTAAGGCTTAGGGCGATTTTCTGTTTTCAAAGCCAACTTTTGAACTGCTTCTTCAGATATAAGGTTATCACAACTTCCTGAATCAATAACAAAAGTACAAACCTTTCCCAAAATAGTACATGTCGACTGAAAGATGTTGTGTTTGAGCCAATCATCACCAACAGCTTTTGGTGTAAAACAAGACCGCCTTACCACCAAATTTACCCCCACATCTCCAGTTACAACTTCCTCCTCGCATTGATGCTCTTCGTCATACACAGGGGGATCTTCGTAATTTTCACCGGCATCATCATTTTGCCAATCATCTTGCTCAGCAAACAAATGATGTTTTCCGACCTTCTTGCACTCTGATTGTCGGTGACCTGTCTCCCCACAACTAAAACACTTCAAGCTGCTACTAACAGTTGTCCTAGGGTTTGGTCCAACACTGTTAGATGTCGGTCTTTGTTGATTAGGAACAACACGGGGTACCATACCACCCGTCCCAGGACTTCCTCCAATATTGGCAGTTGAAGACGAACCGCCCACCCGACGACTTTGTTTCTCAAAAGCCAACGCCCGTTGGTGCGCTTCAGAAATAGATACCGGGTCAAACATAATTACAGAGTCCATGATTTGGACCCGTAGACCCCCAATATATCGAGCAACGAGTTGTTCCTCTGTCTCCTGGATATCGTTTCAGGCAATCAATTGGTAGAACTCAGTTGTGTAATCGTCAACTGATTTGGCACCCTGCTTCAGATTTTGCAACCGTTGGTACATCAACCTTTGAAAATTATGGGGTAGGAAGTTGGATCGTAAACACTTCTTCATCTTCCTCCAAGTCACGACCTTTGACTTTCCGAGCCTATCTCGTGTCAGTTTCAGTTGTTGCCACCATGCAGATGCCCTACCACGTAGCCTGGTAGCAATCAATGACACTCTTTTGTTTTCAGGGACTTCTTTGAACTCAAAAACTTCCTCAACAGTAGCCAACCAGTCGATGAACCCCTCTGGATTCAAACTGACCCCGTCGAATTCTGGGATATCAATTCTCATTCCGGCCTCCCAACGCCTATTGTCACCTCTATGATCACGCCTTGGCCGCCTTTCTAGATCATCTTCAGAATATGAACCGTCACTGCCGCCGAACGGGTTCCCAAATTCACCATCTTCCACTTGAGAATGTGTTCGAGACCTTTGCCCTCCTCGATTCATCAGTTCGACCATCCTATCAGTCAGTTGGTCAACCATTTGATCCATCCTCTCCTCCATTCGTGCCATAATACGTTCTTCTAGTTCTTGATCATGAACATTAGCGGGTGTCCTGTTTCTCGTCGGAGGCATTTTGAACCAGGAATTCGGCTCTGATACCAACTGATGCAGCGCAAAAAAACAACACAAAGATAACCAAGAATGAACCTGTTGATTCTAAAAGAATAGCCAGGACAATCTCTTCAAAACCACGTTGATTCTACGAATACCGTGGGATTGGCTTCAAAATCTGGGTTAACACACAGAATTTGGGAGAAAATCGAAAGTTCATAAAATTGATGATTGACCATCCAAATTACATCAAAAACAGTTAAATAAGAAGCAGAAATTAAAATGAAACCCTAAAAGTCCATGGGCCAAATACAAACCCAAAAACAAAACCCAAAAATTAAGGAAAAATAACAAAAATTGCTCATAACTCCATTTAGAAAGTGATTTATGGACTCAAAAATGGGTAAGTCCCCTTTGGGGACTTATCTAGACGTGCTCCTTGCTCCAAGCTTCGATTTGACTGGTCGTAGGCCCAAAACGGAGATTCGTAGCCAAAGTTATGGCCATTTTCGTGAAGCCCCTTTAGTCACACGATCGTGGGCCTCTAGGAACGCAAGGGCCCGATCCTCCACACTAGGGCCCGCATCATCCCCTCCCGGGTAGACAAAATTCGACCTCGAATGTGCACCATGGTCATCATCAGAAGAATCCCCATAATAAGGAAGCAAATGCTTTACATTGAATACATCGGAACAACGAATGTGGCTTGGCAACTGTAGACGGTAAGCATTGGAATTATTCTTCTCCACAATCTCCACTGGTCCAATCTTCTTAGCTGATAGCTTGTTGTACTCAAAACAGCCCAAAACAAGTCACCTACTTCAAAATCAACTTGTCTGCGTTTTTATCTGCATCTTGCTTGTACTTGGAGTTAGCTCGGACCAAGTTGTCATGAACAGCCCTATGAACATCATGTAGTCCTCCAACAAAATCCTGCACTTTCTTTGGAACTACCCTAGAAACAGGCAGTGACATCAAATCAAGTGGTCCCCGTGGCTGAACAGAATAGACCACCTGGAATGGACTATATCCAGTACTTCGGTTGATAGCATGATTATGAGCAAACTCAGCTTGACAAAGCTTCTGATCCCAGGTCTTCACATGATCACCCACTAAACACCGCAAAATATTACCAAGGGATCGATTGACAACCTCTGTTTGGCCATCCGTTTGAGGATGATATGCACTATTAAAATTGAGCTGAGTGTTCGCCATTTTCCATAGGCTACGCCAAAAATGACTCAAAAACCTAGTGTCTCGATCTGATACAATAGAAGACGGTAATCCATGCAAACGGTAGACGTCTCGAAAGAATAACTGGGCCACATTAACTACATCCGTCATCTTTTTGCATGGAATAAAGTGCACCATCTTAGAAAAACGATCAACAACCACAAATATTGAATCATTTCCCCGTTGAGTACGTGGTAAACCCAACACAAAATCCATACTGATGTCTACCCAAGGTTGTGATGGAATAGGCAAAGGCATATAGAGTCCTGCATTGGTAGATGTGCCCTTTGACACCTGACAGATTCGACACCGTTTAACATATCTATCCACCTCCTTGCGCATTGTAGGCCAAAAATAAGATGATTGTACCAACTGTAAAGTGCGATCTCGGCCGACATGCCCTTCACCATGCAGCTCCCTAATGAATTGAAGGCGGAGACTTGAATCAGGGATGCACAATTGATTGCCTTTGAAAAGAAAACCTTCATGCAGTAGAAAATCAGACATCTGTCCAGATTGTATACCCTGCAGAACAACAGAAAAATAAGGATCAACCGTTAGCTGCTCCATGAGGACATCCATCCCCGGCACACCAACCCTCATGGAAACTAGCAAATTAATCCTCCAACTCAATGCATCAGCCACCCGATTTGACATCCCAGACTTGTGTTTAACCACGAAAGTGAATTTTTCCAAGAACGACATCCACCTCCCATGTTTGTGTGACACCTTATCTTGACTGCGAATATGTCTTAATGAATCATGATCTGTGAACAAAACAAATTCCTTATGAAATAGATAATGGCGCCAATGCTTTACAGCTTGGACCACTGCATAGAACTCAACATCATAAGTGCTATAACGCAGCTTTGGCCCCGTCAACTTCTCACTAAAATAGGCAACCGGTCGTCCTCCTTGACTTAGAACTGCTCCAATCCCAACCTTGGAAGCATCTGTGTGTAATTCAAACACTTGAGAAAAGTCTGGCAATACAAGAATCGATGATGTAGTAAGCTTCTCTTTTACTAATTGGAAAGCTGATTCTGCTGCTTCGGTCCAAGTAAAGGTCTTCCCTTTCATACAATCAGTCACCGGTGCCATAATAGAACTAAAGTTTGGAATAAACCTCCTATAGAATGAAGCAAGGCCATGAAAGCTTCGAACTTCAGTGATGGTAGTTGGACTTGGCCATTGTCTGACAGCTGCTACTTTAGACTCGTCCACCTGTATTCCTTCCCCAGAAACAACGTACCCCAAGAACAAGACTTTAGGAACCATAAACACACATTTCTTCATAGCTGCGTACAAACTATCCCGTCGAAGTACAGTCAAAACCTGCCTCACATGGTTGACATGCTCACCAAAAGTAGCACTGTAAATAAGTATGTCATCAAAATAAACGACTACAAATTTACCAATAAAGGGCCTGAACAACTGGTTCATCACACGCATAAATGTACTAGGAGCGTTTGATAAACCGAAAGGCATCACCAACCACTCATACAATCCTTCACGAGTCTTGAAGGCAGTCTTCCACTCATCCCCAGGCCTAAGTCGAATCTGATAGTACCCGCTCTTCAAGTCCAGTTTCGTAAAGATAGAGGCACCACTAATCTGGTCAAGTAGGTCATCAAGTCGAGGAATTGGAAATCTATACCTCACCGTGATCTTGTTGATGGCGCGACTATCAACACACATACGCCAAGTACCATCCTTTTTAGGAGTCAACAAAGCAGGAACAGCACACGGGCTCATGCTCTCTCGAACATGACCTTTTGAAATCAAATCCCCACCTGTCGTCGCAACTCCTCATGCTCTCCGGGACTCATTCTGTAATGTGGCCTATTAGGCAACTGAGCTCCTGGTTGTAAATCAATATGATGTTGGATATCACGTAAAGGTGGCAAACCATCAGGTAATTCATTAGGGAAAACATCAGCGAATTCCTTGAGCAGAGGGACCATAGCCTCAGGAATTTCAACCTCCTTAGCGACTTCCTTCCCGAGCAATACAAAAATTTCACCTTCCGCCTCCAACTCGTCTTCAAACTGATTAAGGGTTAGTAGAGTACCCGAAGTTCTCGGAACTGGCTCATTTGGCTTACTGGGAACCAATGTTATCTTCACACCACCAAACAAGAAACTGTAAGTGTTAGTCCGCCCGTTATGATCTATGTTACGATCATACTCCCAAGGTCTGCCCAACAACAAATGACATGCATCCATAGCAACCACATCACACCACACATCATCTTTATACGTGGTACCAACAGAAAAATGAACAAGGGCTCGTTTAGATACAGTGACCTCGCCACCCTTCTTAAGCCACTGTAGCTTGTAAGGCTTAGGGCGATTTTCTGTTTTCAAAGCCAACTTTTGAACTGCTTCTTCAGATATAAGGTTATCACAACTTCCTGAATCAATAACAAAAGTACAAACCTTTCCCAAAATAGTACATGTCGACTGAAAGATGTTGTGTTTGAGCCAATCATCACCAACAGCTTTTGGTGTAAAACAAGACCGCCTTACCACCAAATTTACCCCCACATCTCCAGTTACAACTTCCTCCTCGCATTGATGCTCTTCGTCATACACAGGGGGATCTTCGTAATTTTCACCGGCATCATCATTTTGCCAATCATCTTGCTCAGCAAACAAATGATGTTTTCCGACCTTCTTGCACTCTGATTGTCGGTGACCTGTCTCCCCACAACTAAAACACTTCAAGCTGCTACTAACAGTTGTCCTAGGGTTTGGTCCAACACTGTTAGATGTCGGTCTTTGTTGATTAGGAACAACACGGGGTACCATACCACCCGTCCCAGGACTTCCTCCAATATTGGCAGTTGAAGACGAACCGCCCACCCGACGACTTTGTTTCTCAAAAGCCAACGCCCGTTGGTGCGCTTCAGAAATAGATACCGGGTCAAACATAATTACAGAGTCCATGATTTGGACCCGTAGACCCCCAATATATCGAGCAACGAGTTGTTCCTCTGTCTCCTGGATATCGTTTCAGGCAATCAATTGGTAGAACTCAGTTGTGTAATCGTCAACTGATTTGGCACCCTGCTTCAGATTTTGCAACCGTTGGTACATCAACCTTTGAAAATTATGGGGTAGGAAGTTGGATCGTAAACACTTCTTCATCTTCCTCCAAGTCACGACCTTTGACTTTCCGAGCCTATCTCGTGTCAGTTTCAGTTGTTGCCACCATGCAGATGCCCTACCACGTAGCCTGGTAGCAATCAATGACACTCTTTTGTTTTCAGGGACTTCTTTGAACTCAAAAACTTCCTCAACAGTAGCCAACCAGTCGATGAACCCCTCTGGATTCAAACTGACCCCGTCGAATTCTGGGATATCAATTCTCATTCCGGCCTCCCAACGCCTATTGTCACCTCTATGATCACGCCTTGGCCGCCTTTCTAGATCATCTTCAGAATATGAACCGTCACTGCCGCCGAACGGGTTCCCAAATTCACCATCTTCCACTTGAGAATGTGTTCGAGACCTTTGCCCTCCTCGATTCATCAGTTCGACCATCCTATCAGTCAGTTGGTCAACCATTTGATCCATCCTCTCCTCCATTCGTGCCATAATACGTTCTTCTAGTTCTTGCTCATGAACATTAGCGGGTGTCCTGTTTCTCGTCGGAGGCATTTTGAACCAGGAATTCGGCTCTGATACCAACTGATGCAGCGCAAAAAAACAACACAAAGATAACCAAGAATGAACCTGTTGATTCTAAAAGAATAGCCAGGACAATCTCTTCAAAACCACGTTGATTCTACGAATACCGTGGGATTGGCTTCAAAATCTGGGTTAACACACAGAATTTGGGAGAAAATCGAAAGTTCATAAAATTGATGATTGACCATCCAAATTACATCAAAAACAGTTAAATAAGAAGCAGAAATTAAAATGAAACCCTAAAAGTCCATGGGCCAAATACAAACCCAAAAACAAAACCCAAAAATTAAGGAAAAATAACAAAAATTGCTCATAACTCCATTTAGAAAGTGATTTATGGACTCAAAAATGGGTAAGTCCCCTTTGGGGACTTATCTAGACGTGCTCCTTGCTCCAAGCTTCGATTTGACTGGTCGTAGGCCCAAAACGGAGATTCGTAGCCAAAGTTATGGCCATTTTCGTGAAGCCCCTTTAGTCACACGATCGTGGGCCTCTAGGAACGCAAGGGCCCGATCCTCCACACTAGGGCCCGCATCATCCCCTCCCGGGTAGACAAAATTCGACCTCGAATGTGCACCATGGTCATCATCAGAAGAATCCCCATAATAAGGAAGCAAATGCTTTACATTGAATACATCGGAACAACGAATGTGGCTTGGCAACTGTAGACGGTAAGCATTGGAATTATTCTTCTCCACAATCTCCACTGGTCCAATCTTCTTAGCTGATAGCTTGTTGTACTCAAAACAGCCCAAAACAAGTCACCTACTTCAAAATCAACTTGTCTGCGTTTTTATCTGCATCTTGCTTGTACTTGGAGTTAGCTCGGACCAAGTTGTCATGAACAGCCCTATGAACATCATGTAGTCCTCCAACAAAATCCTGCACTTTCTTTGGAACTACCCTAGAAACAGGCAGTGACATCAAATCAAGTGGTCCCCGTGGCTGAACAGAATAGACCACCTGGAATGGACTATATCCAGTACTTCGGTTGATAGCATGATTATGAGCAAACTCAGCTTGACAAAGCTTCTGATCCCAGGTCTTCACATGATCACCCACTAAACACCGCAAAATATTACCAAGGGATCGATTGACAACCTCTGTTTGGCCATCCGTTTGAGGATGATATGCACTATTAAAATTGAGCTGAGTGTTCGCCATTTTCCATAGGCTACGCCAAAAATGACTCAAAAACCTAGTGTCTCGATCTGATACAATAGAAGACGGTAATCCATGCAAACGGTAGACGTCTCGAAAGAATAACTGGGCCACATTAACTACATCCGTTATCTTTTTGCATGGAATAAAGTGCACCATCTTAGAAAAACGATCAACAACCACAAATATTGAATCATTTCCCCGTTGAGTACGTGGTAAACCCAACACAAAATCCATACTGATGTCTACCCAAGGTTGTGATGGAATAGGCAAAGGCATATAGAGTCCTGCATTGGTAGATGTGCCCTTTGACACCTGACAGATTCGACACCGTTTAACATATCTATCCACCTCCTTGCGCATTGTAGGCCAAAAATAAGATGATTGTACCAACTGTAAAGTGCGATCTCGGCCGACATGCCCTTCACCATGCAGCTCCCTAATGAATTGAAGGCGGAGACTTGAATCAGGGATGCACAATTGATTGCCTTTGAAAAGAAAACCTTCATGCAGTAGAAAATCAGACATCTGTCCAGATTGTATACCCTGCAGAACAACAGAAAAATAAGGATCAACCGTTAGCTGCTCCATGAGGACATCCATCCCCGGCACACCAACCCTCATGGAAACTAGCAAATTAATCCTCCAACTCAATGCATCAGCCACCCGATTTGACATCCCAGACTTGTGTTTAACCACGAAAGTGAATTTTTCCAAGAACGACATCCACCTCCCATGTTTGTGTGACACCTTATCTTGACTGCGAATATGTCTTAATGAATCATGATCTGTGAACAAAACAAATTCCTTATGAAATAGATAATGGCGCCAATGCTTTACAGCTTGGACCACTGCATAGAACTCAACATCATAAGTGCTATAACGCAGCTTTGGCCCCGTCAACTTCTCACTAAAATAGGCAACCGGTCGTCCTCCTTGACTTAGAACTGCTCCAATCCCAACCTTGGAAGCATCTGTGTGTAATTCAAACACTTGAGAAAAGTCTGGCAATACAAGAATCGATGATGTAGTAAGCTTCTCTTTTACTAATTGGAAAGCTGATTCTGCTGCTTCGGTCCAAGTAAAGGTCTTCCCTTTCATACAATCAGTCACCGGTGCCATAATAGAACTAAAGTTTGGAATAAACCTCCTATAGAATGAAGCAAGGCCATGAAAGCTTCGAACTTCAGTGATGGTAGTTGGACTTGGCCATTGTCTGACAGCTGCTACTTTAGACTCGTCCACCTGTATTCCTTCCCCAGAAACAACGTACCCCAAGAACAAGACTTTAGGAACCATAAACACACATTTCTTCATAGCTGCGTACAAACTATCCCGTCGAAGTACAGTCAAAACCTGCCTCACATGGTTGACATGCTCACCAAAAGTAGCACTGTAAATAAGTATGTCATCAAAATAAACGACTACAAATTTACCAATAAAGGGCCTGAACAACTGGTTCATCACACGCATAAATGTACTAGGAGCGTTTGATAAACCGAAAGGCATCACCAACCACTCATACAATCCTTCACGAGTCTTGAAGGCAGTCTTCCACTCATCCCCAGGCCTAAGTCGAATCTGATAGTACCCGCTCTTCAAGTCCAGTTTCGTAAAGATAGAGGCACCACTAATCTGGTCAAGTAGGTCATCAAGTCGAGGAATTGGAAATCTATACCTCACCGTGATCTTGTTGATGGCGCGACTATCAACACACATACGCTAAGTACCATCCTTTTTAGGAGTCAACAAAGCAGGAACAGCACACGGGCTCATGCTCTCTCGAACATGACCTTTTGAAATCAAATCCCCACCTGTCGTCGCAACTCCTCATGCTCTCCGGGACTCATTCTGTAATGTGGCCTATTAGGCAACTGAGCTCCTGGTTGTAAATCAATATGATGTTGGATATCACGTAAAGGTGGCAAACCATCAGGTAATTCATTAGGGAAAACATCAGCGAATTCCTTGAGCAGAGGGACCATAGCCTCAGGAATTTCAACCTCCTTAGCGACTTCCTTCCCGAGCAATACAAAAATTTCACCTTCCGCCTCTAACTCGTCTTCAAACTGATTAAGGGTTAGTAGAGTACCCGAAGTTCTCGGAACTGGCTCATTTGGCTTACTGGGAACCAATGTTATCTTCACACCACCAAACAAGAAACTGTAAGTGTTAGTCCGCCCGTTATGATCTATGTTACGATCATACTCCCAAGGTCTGCCCAACAACAAATGACATGCATCCATAGCAACCACATCACACCACACATCATCTTTATACGTGGTACCAACAGAAAAATGAACAAGGGCTCGTTTAGATACAGTGACCTCGCCACCCTTCTTAAGCCACTGTAGCTTGTAAGGCTTAGGGCGATTTTCTGTTTTCAAAGCCAACTTTTGAACTGCTTCTTCAGATATAAGGTTATCACAACTTCCTGAATCAATAACAAAAGTACAAACCTTTCCCAAAATAGTACATGTCGACTGAAAGATGTTGTGTTTGAGCCAATCATCACCAACAACTTTTGGTGTAAAACAAGACCGCCTTACCACCAAATTTACCCCCACATCTCCAGTTACAACTTCCTCCTCGCATTGATGCTCTTCGTCATACACAGGGGGATCTTCGTAATTTTCACCGGCATCATCATTTTTCCAATCATCTTGCTCAGCAAACAAATGACGTTTTCCGACCTTCTTGCACTCTGATTGTCGGTGACCTGTTTCCCCACAACTAAAACACTTCAAGCTGCTACTAACAGTTGTCCTAGGGTTTGGTCCAACACTGTTAGATGTCGGTCTTTGTTTATTAGGAACAACACGGGGTACCATACCACTCGTCCCAGGACTTCCTCCAATATTGGCAGTTGAAGACGAACCGCCCACCCGACGACTTTGTTTCTCAAAAGCCAACGCCCGTTGGTGCGCTTCAGAAATAGATACCGGGTCAAACATAATTACAGAGTCCATGATTTGGACCCGTAGACCCCCAATATATCGAGCAACGAGTTGTTCCTCTGTCTCCTGGATATCGTTTCAGGCAATCAATTGGTAGAACTCAGTTGTGTAATCGTCAACTGATTTGGCACCCTGCTTCAGATTTTGCAACCGTTGGTACATCAACCTTTGAAAATTATGGGGTAGGAAGTTGGATCGTAAACACTTCTTCATCTTCCTCCAAGTCACGACCTTTGACTTTCCGAGCCTGTCTCGTGTCAGTTTCAGTTGTTGCCACCATGCAGATGCCCTACCACGTAGCCTGGTAGCAATCAATGACACTCTTTTGTTTTCAGGGACTTCTTTGAACTCAAAAACCTCCTCAACAGTAGCCAACTAGTTGATGAACCCCTCTGGATTCAAACTGACCCCGTCGAATTCTGGGATATCAATTCTCATTCCGGCCTCCCAACGCCTATTGTCACCTCTATGATCACGCCTTGGCCGCCTTTCTAGATCATCTTCAGAATATGAACCGTCACTGCCGCCGAATGGGTTCCCAAATTCACCATCTTCCACTTGAGAATGTGTTCGAGACCTTTGCCCTCCTCGATTCATCAGTTCGACCATCCTATCAGTCAGTTGGTCAACCATTTGATCCATCCTCTCCTCCATTCGTTCCATAATACATTCTTCTAGTTCTTGCTCATGAACATTAGCGGGCGTCCTGTTTCTCCTCGGAGGCATTTTGAACCAGGAATTCGGCTCTGATACCAACTGATGCAGCGCAAAAAAACAACACAAAGATAACCAAGAATGAACCTGTTGATTCTAAAAGAATAGCCAGGACAATCTCTTCAAAACCACGTTGATTCTACGAATACCGTGGGATTGGCTTCAAAATCTGGGTTAACACACAGAATTTGGGAGAAAATCGAAAGTTCATAAAATTGATGATTGACCATCCAAATTACATCAAAAACAGTTAAATAAGAAGCAGAAATTAAAATGAAACCCTAAAATTCCATGGGCCAAATACAAACCCAAAAACAAAACCCAAAAATTAAGGAAAAATAACAAAAATTGCTCATAACTCCATTTAGAAAGCGATTTATGGACTCAAAAATGGGTAAGTCCCCTTTGGGGACTTATGTAAACGTGCTCCTTGCTCCAAGCTTCGATTTGACTGGTCGTAGGCCCAAAACGGAGATTCGTAGCCAAAGTTATGGCCATTTTCGTGAAGCCCCTTTAGTCACACGATCGTGGGCCTCTAGGAACGCAAGGGCCCGATCCTCCACACTAGGCCCGCATCAGAAACAAACATAATACATAGTGATGAGAAACAAACATAATACATAGTGATGAGAAACAAACATACAGGCTTGACAGAGGAAGACCACACAATACAGCTAGCACATACATTACATATACATTACGTTCAATTATGTGAGCCATTAAATGGGTCATGGCACTAGCTCCCATGACCGTTTTTGTGTCCAGAATCTCCTTAATTGGGGAGCGTATGAGTTTGCGTATAAATCTATACTAGATTGACTATCCTACACCTTGCTACTCGCTACAGTGGGACTTGCAAGTCTACGGGTGCCAAATATCATTTCTTACGGCGTCTTACATCGTCGTTTTACTATTGAGTCGGTAGCAGGATACAAGCCGATCACATGTTACTTTAAATTTCAATTGGTTTAAGGTAGTTAGTGCAACAATAGTCACTTATTATAAAACTATAGTACACTATTATTTCCCCATTACATTCACTTCGTGAACATTCACACGATGTATGGTAATGTAAATACTATATTTTTGGTTAATGATAGTTATATTTGGGAAAATACATACTCTTTCAATAGACACAGTTAGATACTAGATGCCTTGGTAGAAGGCTACTTTCAGTAGGAAGCATAGGGTTTTTCTAGGTTATTCAAAACTTTTACATACTCATATTTACAATTATAGTCTTACAAATACTTACAGTTCATATACATACAAATACTTACATTTCACATACATACAAATACTTACATACAAATTAAGACACTAAAATACTTATGATCTCACCAGCTTTAAAGCTGATACTCTCTTTCAAAATAACTTGTATCCTCAGGTCAACAGTAGACAAGTACCGATGCAAGGTTTAGAGAAGATGGTGCTCGTTCAAGACTCATCATTCATTCTGATTTATACTTTAGTGTTTATTATAATTTGACAGAAGACACTTGTATTAAAATTATATTATTAATGCAATGGATGATGTTGTTGTTTGTTTACTACTTTTCATTGTTGTGATACTGTACATGACGTCCTCCGCCCCAGAACGTTTCCGCTGTTCATGGTTTTGGGGTGTGACAACTTCCATTGAATCCAATCGTAGTTCCCCAAATAACCAGTGATTAGTAAATGAATGAATCGGCATTAAGACCTACACAAAGTTTAAAATAATTATTTTGTTTACATAACACGATAAAAAAACAAAACTACAATAATGAAATTAATTTCTAAAATTAAATAGTAGTTTACAATATCCATATTCCACCAAGGAACCATGAAGTCAGGGTATGTAGCAATACCAGACATAAACTCCCTCTAATCGAAACCATCCTCCAAGTAATGGCAAGCAAAAAAATTAGGAGGCATTATTGTATACAGATCACTATCAAATCTTCCCTCCATCAACAATTTAATCCAAATCGTTATATGCTAGGAAAGTTATGATACTTTTGTTATTAATTAATAAATAAAAAGCAATTACAATAATATAGTTATCGCTTCATCCAACCATCCGTTGTGTGTATGTCCAAACAACGCACTCCAAAACTCTCTATCTAAATCCAAATTGTAGAAACGGTGCTCCACTTTATATGCATGAAATAAATAATTTTGTAACACAACCTCACCGCCTGCTACATATTGCAGGCGCAAAACCGAGAAGTCATGAACAACAACGAATGCTGGAGGAGGAACGCGTGATTGTTGATTTGGCATCAACCTTCTTCTTTAGTCTTCGCTTTTGGTTTGGTGTCGTGTGCAACTAAAACAATATTGAAAAGTGTAAATCATTATGTTTCAAATAATTCACATAAAAGATATAATTATAATATAAGCTTTCAAATTAAATGAACACCTCGGTGTAAGGAGGACACCTATACTTTGATGGATTTTGAACCTTGGGTTTATCGGGTGTAACTTCGTTGCTATAAAAAACGTGATCATCAAAATGATTTACGGTCACTGTATTATTACATCTTCCTCTAACACCTAAATTAATAAGATGTAATCATTAATAAAAAATGTATGAATCTATTAAGAAACAACAAAATAAGTGTAAGTATAGCAACCATGTTCATTATCATCAAAAGCGAACGCATCATCATCGAAGTTATTTGTACTATGCCCCCCTTTGTCTATCCTCTCGTCTGACTTCTACATTAAAATTAAAACATTATAATTATTAACGAAAGGCGCGTTAACATTTAACAATTAAAATCATATTTGTAGTATATATAATAACCTTGTTGTTTTCAATATCACCAAAAACATTTTCATTGGTTTTATTTTTATTCATCGCCTCATGTTCTACAACCTACATTTTCAGCTATAAAATATTAACAAAAATTTACAAATATGTTAACAAATTATATAAAAAAATATAGGGTGCAACTACCGTTTCACCAAAATTTGTTTGGAATACTGCAGGTTCCTCAAAACTAATGTTGTTCCATATGTTTTCATTATCCACTTCTTCTAAAAACACCTAGTAGGTTCTCCGTTCATGAACACTTGTTGCTCCGGTGCATGTAGCCGTTTCAACACCTCCTCTAAGCTTGGTTTCCCACTAGATCCACCTCTACCGTGAGAGCGACCAATAGAAGACATACTAGACGAAGATTCGTCTTCTCTCCTATAATGGTCCCGTACTGGGGATGGAACTGAATTTCGTTCACCATATACATACTCTTGACATGACATATAATAAGAAGACGTCATCTCATCATCACTCGGTGACATGTTATTTCTTGGTCGTCGTCCCTCCTAAAACAATTTAACATACTAAAAATGCATATAAAAGTGTAATAAGGAATTTTTTTAAATTAAAATAATATTTATAAACCTTTTTCATTTCAAAAATCTTGTTCACATCAACCCATTTCAATATTTTGGTATCACTCCATCGTTTCATCCGAGATGTGTCTCGGTTTTTTCTTAATGCAAATCCACCAGCACGAACAACTGGAAGCATCTCATATACACATATCTACAATTTTCACAAGTATAGTAATAAAAATTAAAATAACTAACATAGTAATAACATCTTACAAATAATAATAAATTTGTATACCCTAAATGGCGTCGTAAATCCGGAAATGGAGTATTTAAAAGTTTGACAATGCTCTGGCAGTAAAAAATATATATATATATCTTGTTCCACGTATCCTCAAGGTCGTCATAGATAAACTCCCACAGATAGTTACCTCAAGCAAAACTGGCATAAAATATATTAATTATAATATGCGTTAACATTAATAATATGAAACTTTCAAAGTAAACAAAAAATACATGTTCCACAGATCCAAATTCTCGCCAAAAAAAATTAGTCTTGCGGCACCCAGTTATTTATTTCTTTCTCCAAAAGTCTTTCACACATAACGTATATAAGACAGATTTTAACTGCATCATCGTCGGTAGCTTCTAAGAAATGACGATTTAAAATAAAACTTTTCAAGTCACAGATTTTCACTGAACTATTTCTATGGTTCGGAAATAGACGTTCACGCAATAAATATCTTTTTTTTTTACTACTAACTTGTTTTTTAGACTTTTTTGACAATAATTTTGGGAGACATGCCAAAATTAAACCTGATTATCAAACAAAACTCTTCCGGGCCATAAACCATTTTCGCATCCCACACTCTAAAATATAACCGTTTTATGCCATCTGGGGATAAAACGAATCCGACCATATCTGATGAAGAAACATTTTATGGAACAACAATCCATCCCTTGTAAATGAGGGACGTCTAACAAGCAACCAAACACAGTTTGTCTAAAACTATCGCGTCGTGCACCATGTAACACCTCCAATACTTCCCAAATGTTACACCCCAATCATTTTAACTTGACAATAGCTTTAATATTAAGAATTTTATAATAATGCTGAAAAAACAACAAAAAAATAGAAAACTAAACAACTATGTCCTTTAAAAATATCCGGATATTAAATAGAATAAATAATCCAATATTCAAATTACAAACATAAAAAATGCATAAACCAACATTCAAACAATAATTTCTATATTCTTACTGAAAAACAAAAACATATTATAACCATTTTTCAACATAAATGACAAGTAAACAAACGACAAGTAAAAAACAATAACATATTGTAACCATTTCACTAAATGTACAACAACCCAATGCATATTTTACACAGTCTATACTTGTATATTCATACAATCAAAAACATATTGGAACCATTTTTCAACATAAACGACAAGTAAAAAACAATAACATATTCCATTTTACTAAATGTACAACAACACAATGCACATTTTACGCGGTCTATATTTGAACATTCATGCAACCACTAACCAAATAGCTTCAAAACTTCAAGACTACTAATAAATAATATTATATCTATCAAATACTACATAATTACCAAATAACACACAACATAGTTTCATTTTTTTTACAAAAACTAATAGAATAAATCATAAATAAAAAAACATACACTAGATAAATATTGATTAAAATATAAAATGAGTTAAGATCTTACCATATTTTCGGGATTGTCGAAAAAATTGTCCATATTGTTGAAGAAATCGTGAAAGGAAATCGCAGAGAGAGAGAGAGAGAGAGAGAGAGAGAGAGAGAGAGAGAGAGAGAGAGAGAGAGAGAGAGAGAGAGAGAGAGAGAGAGAGAGAGAGAGAGAGAGAGAGGGGGGGGGGGGGGGGGGGAGAGTTTCTCCAACTTAGAAATTGAAAATGAAGAAAAAACATTTTTACACCAAATGCATGACGAAATTGCAGATCGGATACCAAAATCGCAGGTGGACTATTTCATCTGTGAACGTACAAGTTGTGCTTTAGGCACTTGTACGTTCGCAAATGGAGTGACAAAATCGCAGATGGGTTTAATTCATCTATGATTTTAGGGTTAAATTTGTAATATTGGTTTTTTTTGCTATTTTTCACAAAGTAATTAATGTATTTGGCTAAATTTACAATTTTCTCTTATTTTTATATGTATTTTGAATGTTTGAAATTGTGTGTTTTTATGTGGAGAAAAATAAGGAAAAAAACATAAAAATTCTAGAAAGTCAGTTAAACAATCCATATGTGAACGTATAAGTGCCTAAAGCACAGAAACATCTGTGCTTTAGGCACTTGTACGTTCGCAGATGGAATGACAAAATCGTAGATGAGTTTAATCCATTTACGATTTTAGTGGTTATTGTAATATTTGTTTTTTTTTGTTATTTTCCACAAAGTAATTAATGTATTTGGCTAAAGTTACAATTTTCTCTTATTTATATGTTGAATGTTTTAAGTTGTGTGTTATTATGTGGAGAAAAATAAGGAAAAAAAATATAAAAATTCTAGAAAGTCAGTTAAAATCTCATTTTATTAGCCAACGGGTTTGCAATATTTTGAATATGCTTTTAGACACTTTATCATAAAAGTAATTGAAAACTTCATAAACATTTATTTTAAAAGTTTATTTTTGTACAATACTTTAATTTTTTTAAATCATTTAAGAATCCAAATGGTAATTTCAAATGCTTTTAATTTATCAAATATATTATTTAAAAAAATAATTGTCAGACCCAACCATATAAGGTAAATTTCTTCTCCAGAACTTAAGCGAAAATTTTATAATTGTACAAAGAAAAATATCCCAATACTACTCTTGTTTGTTTCCTTGATATTGTCTCTTTGTTACTTTTCCAATTCTTGTCTTTTACTTTAAAAGTCATTTTCAAGTATTCCACTTATTCCGGTGTACTAGCCAAGATTTTGTTTTAGAAAATATCAAATAATTTATAAAATATGAAAAAAAACAAAACACTGAAAATTATAGCAAAATGTAACAATATTTGATTTTAAAGTAATTGTTCGTTTAAGTTGATTAATTAAGATAATAAGAAATATTAATATACAAACCTAATAAACGAAGAGTCACTGTGGAGACTGAAATGCAATTTGATATATTAAAAAATTATTGATATAATTCTTAAGTCAAGAAGTCTCAACATGTAATTATTTCATTCATTATGAATTTAAGTTTAGAATGAAGTTGGTCATGTTATAATTTACAACATTAGCATATTTTAGGCAAAAGAAATATAAAAATTATATATAATATATTTCATCTCAAATTTGTGTGGGGTTGGTCAAAGCCCACTCTTGCACCCACAGAGCTACACCGCTACACCTTTGTTCCCATGATTAAAGTTTTAAATTCCAATTATCAAAATTCATTTCCAACACGTAAGCTTGAACACATTCCATTAATAACATGTTAATATCAAGTTTTAACATCTTTATAGAACTTTATTCAATAATATGCACCTTCAATTCCAATATTTCTAACTACCTACAGTTCCCAGATCTCTAACAAGTGTATAAACTAGGGTTTATGTCAACAACTCCTTCTTACCAAATTGTATGATTCAAGCTCCATTCATGAAGTTTTACTACTCAAAGCATGAGACTAAAGGTTAATGTAAAATTATTTAACTTAAACTCCATCTTAAAAAAAATCAAAACTAGGGATCACTTGTTATCTTTACTCTTTAATTAAGATAAAAAAAATCCCTTTAAACTAATTTGATTTCTCATTGAATTGTATTTTGACACATTTGGTCACCAAAAATATACATTTGTTTGCTCATTGTTCTAAAGAGATTTAGCTTAAAATAAAAAGGAATATGAGAAAATGACTTTAAAATTGATCAAAAGTGGTCAAAGGAATATGAGAAAATGACTTTAGAATTGTTCAAAAGTGGTCAAAAAATATACATTTGTTTCTATGCCTCTAACCATTTTGACCTAAGAACCCAACTGGGAAAATGGTCGTGTGTGACGCATGTGTAAAGCTTCACACGACTGTGCGGGCATTATTTTTAACAAGCATAACTTCCATGCCTTAGAAAAAAAATTAATTATCCTTTCTGTCCTAATAAAATTCTCAAATTTTTAACATGCATAATTTTCTCTTATAAACTCTAATTTGCCTTATTCTTTTTATAATGTATTATTTGTAGCAAGGGCTACCTATTGACATATTATAGTCCAAATTTTGAAATCGAGAGGTCATACTTTTTGGGCTCTAAAGAAAGTCACTTAGTAATTTTTGGCTCATTTCACAAACTTGTAAACGTTTCCATCAACTCATCTCATACAACAATTTTCCTCAACTTCAAACACTAATAAATTTCTCATAAGAACTTAGATTGAATTAATTTTTTTTATGTAGATTATTTGTTGTCTTGGCTACATCTCCGTATCTAGAATAAGTTTATTTTGATGTACTTAAACTTTAGTCATTTGTCCAATTTGGTCATTTTTTTTTTGCAAAAAAAGAAAAGTTTAGTAACCAAATTGGACAAATGACTAAAGTTTAACTCCAAATGACCTTAAACATTTAGCATTGGACACATTGTGGATGATATTCAAGCTAGAATTTATTCTTTTTTACATTATCATATTTATATCCATTCAATGGGAATATGTGATCATCTATATATATATATATATATATATATATATATATATATATATATATATATATATATATATATATATATATATATATATATATATATAAGAATTGGATATCATACGAATATAAATAATTGATAGTCTAACATCTTAAATATTCAAATTTGAGTCTATCACAAACCAATGGTATGGCCCAACCCAAGTGGAAACATATTTTTCCTCCTATGTCAATTCAAAGATGAAGTAAAAACCAAAATAAAAATGAAAATACATGAGCTACATTTTAAACCAAAACGCAACAGTTTCGTTGGGTCGATTGACATTAAGCCTATTTTGGCTTATTTTAAATGATGGATATTAAACAGGAGTGCTAAATGGAAAGCGTTACGAATACATATTATTGTAGTGTTTATCCATCTCCTTAACTCCCACAACAATTTTTTTTCTTCATATTGATGTTAGATTTATTTTATCCAACTCCTAAATCCTTCTCGTTTTTCTACTAAATTTTGATTCTTCTCTATATTGAGATTGATGAGATATGGGCCACTGGCGTGGCCTAGACTGCTCTAGCGCGCCAGCCTGACATGACGTGCTCCTGTCAGCCTTGTCTGGCGCTCCCTTGCTAGCCTTGTTGGGGACTCCCTTGCCAACCCTGCTGGGGACTCTCCTGCCGGCTTGGCCAGGCGTTCCCTCGCCTGGCACTCCCTTGCCACCATTTCCTGGTGCGCGCCCGCCAGCCCCGCCCGGCACCTCCGGGCGGCCTTGCCCAACTCCTCACTAGTTGGGCCTGAATTGGGCTGGCCCAAGGCCTGACCTAATTGTCCCCTATATAATGAATAGTACCTCTTCTCTGGAGGGGGACCTTTTCCTAGACTCTTCCCCCATGGCTCAGCCGCCACCCTAGACTCCGGTCGAGTGGTTCAGCCGCCGTCAGCCACCAGCACCAAGATGGTTCTCTCCAACTATGGAGGACCATCTCAGATCTTCTAGCTGATCTAACTTGACCGTCGGAGCCCCCTCCCGGGGCACAGTCCCTGGGGTGGCTCTAACGCGTCTCTCTGATTGTGACTAGCAGCTCTCCGCCGCAGCAGAAGACCAGAAGACTCGCCGGAGATCCATGTTCCATCATTTGGCGCCATCCTGGACTCGAGCAAGTAGCAAAAGCCTCAGTTGCTTTCAAGCTCGTTGTTCTCTCAGATTTGTTGTTCTTCACATCAGGTTTTCCTCAGATCTGTTCATTTCTAGCACCATTTGCTTCAGATTCATTTGGCTTTTGCCAAGATCTGTTCAAATCGGTGTGGTTCTTGACAAGATCTTTTTAGATCTGTCTAACCATCGTTCAGATCTCTTGATCTGCCAAGTTTTATGATCTGTTTGAGTTTTCTCTCTTAAATCTTTAGATCTGTATTGTTTTTTTGCTCAGATGTCAAGATATGTTTTGTTTTAGTTCATCTGAGCAACTCTCAAGTCTTAAAGGACTTTATCAGATCTCATTTTCATCTATATTTTGATGGAGTATTCAGAAACTTGGGGAGAAGAGAGATTTATATAAAATTTTCCCATATTGTTCATATTTTCGAGCTTTATCTAGCAAATGGAAGAACAAACAATATTTTGCAAGTCTTTATTTCTTTTGCTTGCTCATTTTCGAGAAAATCAGTTTTGTTTCTTGATTTCTCATGTGCAACTTCATTCAAGTTGTTTATCTGATGCTTCCTCTAGAAGCTTAGAGATGGAACAAAAGATTTTCAGACTTGTTGAGCAAGCTGTGGAGTAGGGAAGGTTTTATGAGAAGAAAACCTCATCAGATCCGTTTGGCCTTTGCCAAGATCTGTTTAAGATCCATTTGATTTTGCCAAGATCTTTTCAGATCTGTCTTAGCATCGTTTTCTCTTTCAACCATTCTCCAAGTTTGCAAAGACCTTATCAGATGCATTTTCATCTAAGCTTGGGGGTTTGATCAGCAAAAGAGAAAGAAAATAATTTTTATTAGTTTTTATTTCATTTCAACGCACACATTACCAGAACATCGTTCTTTAGATTGAACCTCTTTCATCATCTAAAAAGTTGTTTGTAAACAAAGCTTTAATTCTTGTACATTTTACAAAACCCTTTTAAAAAAAAGAGAGAGAAGGAGAAGGGAGGAGAAGTTTTGATGGGTGTTAACCCACTTTCACTCCATGTATTTTCCATCTTAGTATGAGTTTTTACCATTCATTTCACTTCATATTAAAATTCATCTTGGTAATAATTTGTGGGAACAAGTGTGTTTAAGTTGTAAACACAACTGTGTGGTATTTTACCTCAGGAATTATATTTACCATCAATGTAGTTACAGTCATCCCATCAGTAAAAAAAAAAAAAAAAAGAAGGGGTGGAGAGAAGTTCTATAAGAAGAACTCATATATGTAAAAGAAATAAAAAAAAACATGTTTACACACACAAAATCTTTACAGCTAATATTTACAACGCATTGCATTACGCAAAAAGATATTAAAAATCGTATTTACTCCACTCTCAAGAAAAAAAAGGGGGGGGGGGGGGGGATGAAAAGATGGTGTATACAGTGCACACCACAAATAGACAACAACATTTTCAGTGGGACCCACCTGGTCCAATTCTTGCGTGCAGAAAAAGAGAGAGGGTGACAGAGGTCTAATGGTCAAAAGGATGTGTGGGCCCTCCCAACTGACCAAACACGTTGAAAAGGAAAACAACAAAATTCTAGGAACCAACGCATCCTCATGTGGGCCCCACTGGACTTACCCATCTTCTCCATTGACCCGGTGATCAGAACCAACACCACCGGTTATCTCCAACAACAGCAGCCCCAATGGCAGCCACCGTTGATCTCACCGTCACCAACAGTCAGTCAGCGCCACTACTCCTACAAGCTCTGACTTCCGATGCACCACTAAACCCCGGTGAAGTACCCTCAACAGCATCTTCCGGCGACCTGATCCAAAGTGACCCCGGCCAGGTCGTCATCTTCAGTCAATCCAAGCTACACGACGTCGCTCTTCCGGCGAAGCAACTTCAACCACAACCACTTTGTTCTCCAAGTGGTGGCTGTCGAAACCCGATCCCCTTCCTCCGATCAAAGCTCGAATCAGCGACGATCGCCATCACCGCATCACCTGTAACCGCCAAATGCATTCAATGGTGACCCAACATCAAGGCCATCATCAACCCGGTCGCCACCTGCTGCTCCAATCAACTTCAATACAGAGCGACCCCCAGTGAGGAATCACCGGCCATCGACACTCAGCAAGCATCACCTCCAATAGCGATCAACAAACTTTTTCCCGATCATTGCTACCAACTGAAGCCAAACCCATAGCGCCTGACGCCACCCGACTTTCGTATACCTCTACATCCGGTGACCCCGTGTGTACCCTAAAACCCTTATAACTCGTCTAAGAAAGGGAAAGAAAGAATTACAATTTGGGACGTTTACCTTTTTTAAGTGGGCTTGCATACAGGTTGTCATTTATCATATTGTACTCTAACCATTTTTAAATGGGCTATAATACATTCGTTTTGGGTTTTTCATGCACACCTTATTGGTATATGCTAACAAACATAAATTATCAGCTATTTATGTTCACATGTCACAAGCTCCGTTCAACACAAGATGTTATCAAAAAATGCGTTGCAGGATGCACAGTCAGACTTTTCAAACCAAAAAAAAAAAAAAAAAAAAAATCGAAGCTTAGGCGCTCCAATTCAATAAAAATAAATCCACTCCTAGAAGATACAGTCCAACTAGTTTGACGTTCTCATCAAAAAGGGGGGAGGAGAAGAGTAGTACGCTACTACTCGTGACACATTCCGAAATAATCCTCAACAACTGTGCTGCCCGGCTATCAGTAGTCGTGTTGACCAGCTTTAGGCAGTCTCGCTACTCAGCTATCGCCATTCACGTTGATCGGTCATGCCAATCTCACTATTCGCCTCTCAACAGCCGTGCCGCCTGGATCTTAGCGGTGGCACAGCCTGGCCCTCAGTAGCAATGCGGCCCAGCACAATAGCGACAAAGTCTAGTCATCAACAGTTGTGTCGTCTGACCGACAGTCGTGCTACCCAGCTCTTATTAGCAGCTATATGACGGTCATTCCCCTTTTCCTCGCCTCCTCTAAGAAAAAACAAAAGGGGGGGGGGGGTGGCACGACACTATGCAGAAACGATTTTTATTCCGAAGGGGTAAAGCTAAAGAAAAGCCGATACCGTACGTGGTAGTGCATTCCCGAGGTGACTATCAATCGAAAAGGCAGTCTCGTAGTTTATCCCTTGGGGGCCCCGTTGCCCAGCCCTCAATAGTCATGCTGCTTATCCATCGCTAGTAGCTCGCTGCCTGGCCTTCAATGGCCCTATTGTTCTATGCTTTACTCTCAACAATACTCCTCCTGACAATAGCTCAATTGACCGACTCCCAGTAGCTGCGATGCCCAGCTCTCGGCAGCCGTGTTACCCAACAGCTATGCATTCATTATTCCCTTCCTTCACCACCTTTGAGAAAGGGGGGGGGGGGAGAAGAGCCGGTACAACATTATACAGGAATGATTTGCATTCCAAAAGGGGCATAGTTGAAGTACACAAAGAGCTAATACTTTGTGATAGTGCATCCCCGAGGTGGCACTAATATCCCGGATCGAAAGAGCAACCCCGTGGTTCAATCCTTGGTAGCCTTGTCGCCTAGCTCTTAATAGCCTCATTGCATAGCCATCGGCAGTCAGCCAAGACAGCGAGGCACCGATCGTCACTACAGCTAATGATGCAGTAGAGCATCAGGTGCCATTACACTTTACCTCAGACTGGTCACACGAGCTAGACACATAGATTGTAGGGTTCTATGCCCAATCAGGCGAGGTTCAGTACCCTCGCCTTGAGTCGACTGGCTTCTCAGCTCGACTCCATTATAGCGGCATGCTCCGCATGCGAGGTTCAGTACCCTCGCCTCGGGTCGCTTGGCTTCTCAGCCCGACTCCATTATAGCGGCAAGCTCCGCATGCAAGGTTCAGTACCCTCGCCTCGAGTCGCCTGGCTTCTCAGCCCGAATCCATTATAGCGGCAAGCCCCGCATGCGAGGTTCAGTACCCTCACCTCGAGTCATCTGGCTTCTTAGCCCGACTCCATTATAGCGGCATGCTCCGCATGCAAGGTTCAGTACCCTCGCCTCGAGTTGTCTGGCTTCTTAGCCCGACTCCATTATAGCGGCATGCTCCGCATGCGAGGTTCAATACCCTCGCCTCGAGCCGCTTGGCTTCTCAGCCCGACTCCATTATAGCGGCAAGCTCCACATGCGAGGTTCAGTACCCTCGCCTCGAGTCGTCTGGCTTCTCAGACCGACTCCATTATAGCGGCAAGCCCCGCATGCGAGGTTCAGTACCCTCGCCTCGAGCCGCCTGGCTTCTCAGCCCGACTCCATTATAGCGGCATGCTCCGCATGCGAGGTTCAGTACCCTCGCCTCGAGCCGCTTGGCTTCTCAGCCAGACTCCATTATAGCAACATGCTCTGACCATTCCATGCAATGCTCTTCCGCGTGATTCATTTACGATCGTTGGCAGCCAAGCCCGATCCATTCCACGTGATGCTTTCCCACGTGATCGCGGGCAGCCAAGCCCGATCCATTCCGCGCGATGCTCTCCCGCGTAACATCTCCATGATCGTTGGTTGCTAATCCCAAGCTATCCTCCTAAGTCGCGCAACATAAGTCGCGCATTGACGCGCACCGTAAGTCGCGCATCACAAGCTTATGCCGCGGCTAACACCATGATCTCGATGCTTCCTCCCCCACAGTCATCATGGTTCTCTTGTGCTCGGGTGATCAATGAAGTGTTATCCACATTACAACCTGCTATGGTGAGGTTACTCTCCAGCAAGAAGTTCATCCCGACAGCGGCCCTGCTACCAACTACCTTACAACATCTCTGTTTCCTGGCTCTCGGAAACGGTCTTGCTATGCAACCTTACCTGTAGCCTCGTCGCGCACCCCACATCATCACTATCGCATGGCCCTCGGAAACGGTCTTGCTGCGCAACCCATACCTCTGGCCTCACCGCTCATCCCTTAGAACCTCTGCTGCCTGGCTCTCCGCAACAGTCTTACTGCATATTTCGTACCTATAGCCTCACTGCCTATCCCTCAACAATTCTATTGTCTGGCTATTGACAATTGTCTTACTACGTGACCCTCGCTAGCAACCTAGTCGCCCAGCTCTCGGAATCTATTCCTCGCCTCCTCTAAGAAAGAAGGGGAGGGGGAATAAGGTTGGTACGCCGCAATGCAGACTATGTAGATGGTTACTGGTGACATCCCATCTCACATGGCTACCACAACAATCACGTCGGATAATAGTCTCAGGGACTGAATGGCAAGCTTACGCTTCTTAGTTACCCCGGTCCGACATTCCACCGACATCAGTGTCGCGTAACACTCTGTAGCAGCCTCGGTTCACATGATCGCAGCAATAGTTACGTTGCATCTCACCGACCGGCTCGCACTCCTCTCAATGAAGGAGTATCAAATCAGCTCAAGCAGTGTTTGGCTCGTCGCACAACCCCACGACTCTCGTGGGCGAGGTTCGGTCATTTCTCTTTGTTATTTAAATGCTTTGGTGCTTTACCTAGTCCGATCCGATTGTTAGCAAGCCAAGCGTATCAGACTAGGGGGACTTGATGACGCATAGTTTATATGACTCAGTCCAGTCCGATGTTATTGGTCGCATAACAATAACACCAGACTGGGGGGACTAGATGAGATATGGTCCATTGGCGTGGCCTAGACTGCTCTAGCGCGCCAGCCTGGCCTGGCGCGCTCCTGCCAGCCTTGCCGGGGACTCCCTTGCCAGCCCCGTTGGGGACTCTCCTGTTGGTTTATCCGACTAAGTCCATTCCGATGTCATTGGCCGCGTACCAATAACACCAGACTGGGGGGACTTGATGAGATATGGCCCACTGGCGTGGCCTAGACTGCTCTAGCGCGCCAGCCTGGCATGGCGCGCTCCTGCCAGCCTTGCCTGGCGCTCCCTTGCTAGCTGTAACGACCCGTCTCCGATACGATGATTCCATAGTATTTAATTAGAAGTTTGTAAGAAGGACTCGGCGAGTTCATAGCCTAACTCGCCGAGTAGGGACGGGTTTTCGAGCACGTATTAGTCGGCGACTCGGCGAGTCCATATTCGGGACTCGGCGAGTCTGCCTGCATGGAAGAAACCCTAAATCCCCGGGTTGCTCACTATTTAAAGCACCTTATAGCCCCCAATCTCGCCTCCTTCACCCTCAGAGAGCTGTGAGAAAACCCTAATCCATCCTTGAGTGATCTAAGTGTTCTTGTGTGAAATTTTGAAGGCTTGAAGAAGAAGAAGAAGAAGAAAGGAGCAAGGAGAAGAGGTGTAGAGCAAAGATCCAAGGGCAAATCAGAGTTCATTGAGGTATTCTTCGGATTTCCTCCCTTTTTATGCTTTAAACCTCCATTAGAACTCTTCTAGATCTAGTTTGATGCTTTTCTCAAGCCTTATGATTGTATGGATGCCCTAATAGGTCGAGATATCCTTACATCTGTTCATTTAGGAGTTGTAGAGCCCGGATCTATTGCCTTTTTGAAGATACTTTGCATGAAAACCCTAGATCTAGCCTTTATTATGCTTTTTGAGCCATTTTATCTTCATGGATGCATATGGGAACGTAAAGATAGAATCTTTACGTGCTAATCAAGTTAAGGGAGTCCAGATCTATAAGTTTTATACACTCGATTCAGGAAGAATCGAGTTTAGAGTTGCTGCATGCAAGTGACTCGGCGAGTCGGAAGAACGACTCGGCGAGTCGAGTCGCGAGTCCCCGATTTTTCCCTTTTTGAGTGATGCCGAGTGGGACCAGTAAGTGGTAGAGTGGACTCAGCGAGTTTGAGGTCAGACTCAGTAATGGAGGGACTCGGCGAGTTGTTCATACAACTCGGCGAGTCCAAGGCAATCTTCTTAGCTCGAAGAACAACACGTCGAGTTGTTCATACGACTCGGCGAGTCGGATGCAGATTGCCTGAAGTTTTAGATTCGAAAGGGAATTCGTCGAGTTGATGCCATACTCGACGAGTAGCAGCGAGTAGGGTTGAGAAGTGAGAATAGGGACTCGGCGAGTTGGCGGCCCAACTCGGCGAGTCAGGCCAACTGTGGGTTGACTTTGACCAGGAGAGTTGACTTTGATCAAGAGAGTTGAATTTGACCAAGGGTAAAAGAGTCATTTTACCCCAGCGCAGTGATTAGCATTTGATTGAGTGTGTTATGGATTTGTAGCCGGGGAGATACCAGAGCAGCAGCAGTTAGTTTCCAGAGCCATATACACAGCAGCCAGTTCACGAGGTGAGTTTCCTTCCAGTAGGAACGGGTCTAAGGCCACAATGCCGACCCGTTCAGTTAGCAGTAGTTTCAGGACTTCGTTCCAATATAGTAGTTAGTATGTTTGACGCCTCCGTGGCTCAGACAGGATGTATATGTTTATGCTAGTTGACATGTTATGCTATGCTATGTTCAGTCAGTTAGCTTCGGACTCTGGTCCGATGTAGGGGACAAGGTCCCAGTCAGTTAGCTTCGGACTTCAGTCCGATGGAGGGGAAAAGGTCTCAGACAGTCAGCTTCGGACTTCGGTCCGATGGAGGGGACAAGGTCCCATTCAGCCAGCATCGGACTTCGGTCCGATGGAGGGGACAAGGTCCCAGTCAGTCAGCTTCGGACTTCGGTCCGATGGAGGGGGCAAGGCCCCAGTATGTGCTTTATATGTTATTGCATGGTATGTGGTAGTTTGGGGGAGCTCACTAAGCTTCGTGCTTACAGTTTCAGTTTTGGTTTCAGGTACTTCCGCAAGCAAAGGGAAGAGCTCGGGATGATGGCATCGCACACACCACAGCTTCAGTTTTTGTCCTGGGAGTTGATACAGTTTTTCTTAGATATGTTTTGATACAGTTGTGACTCAGTTTTCTTACAGTATTTGAGTATGGTTTGAGATACACAGTGTATGGTTTTATTATATGATACTCAGATTTACGATTTTCGGTTATATTAAAAATGAAATTTTTAGGTCGTTTCAAGTTGGTATCAGAGCCTTGGTTTGAGGGATTCGGATACACTTCCGGGTGTATCTGAACTCAAACTGAAGGAAAATAAAAGATTTTTAAAAAGGAAAATGTTTTCTAAAAGAATTTTAAAAAGCACTTAGAAAGAAAGAAATTTTTCTTAAACGAGATAAGGGTGTGGTGCATGCGATCAGCCGAGCTCAAGTAAGTACTCCCAAAGTACCCATACAAGTTATCTGTTTCGGTTTCAGTTTCTGTAGAACAGCATGTTAGTATATGACTAAGGATCTAGGAGGATGCCTTATGTGCCTGCTATATGTGTTTCAGCTTTATGAGTATTGCATGCTAGTATTGAGTAGACAGCAGTAAGATAGCCTGTTTAGGTTATGCATGATAGTATGAGCTTAGCATTGTATGCTAGTACAGTTTCCTCGTTATGGGGATAGAATTGCTTGAGTAGTTCTTGTGTCCGAATGCTGCTTGCTCTGTGCTTTGTGGGACTCTGAGTGATGGGAGTTAGCCATTAGGTGAATACGTTACACCACATGTGATCAGGGTTGAATAATCTCAGAGTGCTGGATTTGGCCCTATTGCGCAGCTCTTATCTGAGTCCAACCGTTGTAGGGACGAATCTTTTACTTGAAGGATTATCTGAGCCTCGTCGCATGTGATGGTATTCAGGTGGTGGCTAATTAGCTTTATAAGGAGGCCTTCAGCAGCTGAGGACTGGTTGAGTGGAGTCAGAGATTTCCCTAGGGCAAGCCTAGGATGAGAGTAGCAGAGATCAGTAGTAGTAGAAGTGACTTGGTGGAGTCAAGGCAGTTCTTGAGGAAAGTACGGATAGATGTGGAAGGTAGTATGGGCCCGTACTACTGAAAGCAGAGGATCCGTACTCGAATCAAGGAAGGCCGAGACAAGACCAGGAAGCTAGTTGTAGCATCAATGATCCCTTGAGATATTTCAGTTTTCTGATGTCGTTGTGATGTGTTTCAGAATGGTGGTTTTGCGTCCGAGACCAGCAGCCGGCAGTGGAGGTGCCGGGGAGGGATCAAGTTCAGGCTCGGGGGACGAGCGCATGGATGAGCAAACCAGAGAGTTTCTCTCTTCAGATATTACTCGTATCATTATGGAGCATACTCCTGTGATCTTCGGTTCGATCAAGGAAGGTATCCTAGAGCTGATGGATGAGAGATTAGGCACCTTCCGTGCCGAGGTGGCAGCCATGATGGGGTCGCGTACACTGACGTTCAGGGAGTTCAGGGCATGTGGAGCTCCGGACTATCATGGGGCGCGGGACCCCATAGCGAGTACTAGATGGTTGGTGGATGTGGCCAACGCGTTCCGCACTAGCAGGTGTCCCGAGGGGGACAAAGTTAGATTGGCGTCCTGTCTTCTGAAGGACATGGCACAAGATTGGTGGGAGGAGGTCGGACATACCATTGGAGATGATGCAGCATTGGATGCCATGACTTGGGCTGACTTCTCTACCAGGTTTAGGGCAGAGTTTGCACCGGTTATTGAGGTGCAGCAGTTAGCTAGGGAGTTTCAGGACCTCACCCAGACTATAGAGACAGTGGCGGAGATCACCGCCAAGTTCAGGGAGGGGGCTCTTCTCGTTCCTCAATATGCAGTCGATGAGGAGATGAAGAAGGCCCGTTATCATGAGATGTTGTGGAGCGATATCCGCCAGTTTGTGAGCCGGTCCAGCTGTAAAACGCTGGATGACATGATTGCTAGGGCTCGGGAGAGGGAGATTGATCTCGAGATGGAGAAGAAGAGGAAACCAGAGGCGGTTTCGGGTACAGGCAGTTCGGGCAAAAAGCCCAAGGTTACCGATCACAGGTCCAGGAGTCAGCCGAGCTACGATCGATGTGGCAGGTGTGGGAAGATGCACGATGGGGTGTGCAACGCAGGGAGTTCCGGCTGCTACAAGTGCGGTCGGATTGGGCATTTGAGCAGGGATTGTACGACCCCTGCTACTGCCGTTGCAGCATCAGATCTGATTTGCTTTCAGTGCAATCAGAGGGGACATAAAAAGTCCCAGTGTTCGAGCTTAGCTGCAGCAGGGAAGGTGGCTGCACCTGCCCCTGCTACTTTGAGGATTACAGATGGCCGGCAGGGCCGAGCCGAGGCGCCAGTGGCGAAGAGCAGGGCGTTTCAGATGACAGCAGAGTAGGCGCGAGCGACTCCTGATGTGGTGACGGGTATGTCTCTTCCCTTCATCTTTATTTTACTGATTGATTGTTGCTTATGATTATATGTTTTGTATAGGGTCGTTCTCTGTGAACGACATTTCTGCTATGGTATTATTCGATTCGGGGGCTACCCGATCATTCGTATCACTTGCGCTTAGCAAGAGATTTAGTAGAGCTCCGGGGGAGCTAGATTGTCCATTAGAGGTTGAGATAGTAGATGACAGGACCGTGAGGGTCGACAGAGTATATAGAGAGTGTTTGCTTCAGTTGTTTGACGAGCAGTTTTCAGTGGACCTGGTTCCTATTCCCTTGCAAGGGAATAAGGTTATAGTAGGCATGGATTGGCTGAGCCCCAATGGGGCGGTGATTGATTGTGAGCAGCAGTTAGTGAGGGTTCACACTCCTAGTGGGGGAGAGTTAGTGATTCAGGGCGAGAGGCCACAGCGCGGACCGACCTTTTGTTCCGCCGCGAGAGCGAGACGTTATTTCCAGCAGGGTTGCGCTGGGTATATAGCTTACGTAGTAGATGCCCCGGAGAAGGGTAAGGTAGCAGTAGATGATGCTCCGGTAGTGCGAGACTACCCGGATGTATTTCCCGAGGATTTACCGGGAATACCTCCTGAGAGGCAGGTTGAGTTTAGGATCGACCTGATCCCTGGTGCGGCTCCGATAGCCAAGGCACCGTATCGCCTAGCTCCCCCTGAGATGCAGGAGTTGTCTACGCAGCTGCAAGAGCTACTAGACAAGGGTTTCATTCGGTCGAGTAGTTCGCCTTGGGGAGCGCCGATCCTGTTCGTGAGGAAGAAGGATGGGTCACACCGTATATGTATAGATTACCGGGAGTTGAATAAGGTAACGGTGAAGAACCGTTACCCACTTCCGAGGATAGATGATTTGTTTGACCAGCTTCAGGGAGCGTCTTGGTTCTCCAAGATCGATCTACGCTCTGGTTATCATCAGATGCGGGTTAGAGATGAGGATGTGCAGAAGACTGCTTTCAGGACCAGGTATGGTCATTACGAGTTTGTGGTGATGCCATTTGGGCTCACCAATGCTCCAGCCGCGTTCATGGATCTCATGAATCCCGTGTGCAGGCCGATGCTGGATCGGTCAGTGATAGTATTCATAGATGATATCTTGGTGTATTCCAAGACGCAGGAGTAGCACGAGGAGCACCTGCAGGAGGTGCTGGAAGTTTTGAGGAGGGAGAGACTTTTCGCAAAGTTCTCCAAGTGTGAGTTCTGGTTGTGCGAGGTGCAGTTCCTTGGTCATCTCGTCAATCAGAAGGGTATTTTGGTAGATCCGGCCAAGATAGAGGCCGTGATGCAGTGGGAGGTCCCGAAGTCTCCATCCGAGATTCGGAGCTTCCTAGGGTTGGCAGGGTATTACCGGAGATTCATTCAGGATTTCTCCAAGATAGCAGTGACGCTCACCCGACTGACCAAGAAATCGGTGGTATTTCGTTGGGGGCATGAGCAGCAGGAAGCGTTCGAGACCCTCAGACAGAGATTGTGTGAGGCTCCGATCCTTACCTTGCCAGAGGGAGTAGAGGACTTCGTAGTCTACTGTGATGCCTCGATCACAGGTATGGGAGCAGTGTTGATGCAGCGAGGCCATGTGATAGCCTACGCCTCGAGACAGTTGAAGCCTCACGAGGCTAACTATCCTACCCATGATTTAGAGCTGGGGGCGGTTGTGTTTGCCCTCAAGATTTGGAGGTATTACCTTTATGGGGTCCGTTGTACTATCTACACGGATCACAAGAGTTTGAGGTACCTTATGGATCAGCCGAGTCTGAACATGAGGCAGAGGAGATGGTTGGATGTGCTAAAGGATTATGATTGTGAGATCCTTTACCATCTAGGGAAGGCCAACGTGGTGGCCGACGCCCTAAGCCGCAAAGTGTCGGCAGCCCCTATTAGAGATCTGTGTTTGAGGATGACAGTGATCACTCCATTGTTGGAGCGGATCAAGGAGGCTCAGGTCGAGGGCCTCACGGAGGAGAGACAAAAGTGTGAAAGGATAGTGGGCCGAGTAGCTTCGTTCGATTATGACGGTCGGGGGTTGTTGACGCTTCATGGGAGAGTGTGGGTACCGTACTGGGGTGGGGTACGGCAGGTGTTGATGGATGAGGCTCATAAGTCTCGATTTTCTATCCACCCAGGGGCGACGAAGATATATAAAGATCTTCGACCCGATTATTGGTGGCCCTGTATGAAGCGGGACGTCGCCTGGTATGTTGAGAGATGTCTGACCTGCAGGAAGGTCAAGGCGGAGCACCAGAGGCCTCACGGCAGGATGCAGCCGTTAGACATTCCCGTGTGGAAATGGGAGGACATCACTATGGATTTTGTCACCAAGCTTCCCAGGACCGCACGAGGAGTAGATTCGATATGGGTAGTAGTGGATCGGTTGATGAAGAGTGCTCATTTTATCCCGATCCAAGAGAGTATATCGGCAGAAAAGTTAGCCGATATCTATGTGCGTGAGATCGTGGCACGTCATGGAGTGCCGGTATCGGTGGTGTCAGACCGAGATGTCCGTTTTACATCCAGATTCTGGAAGCGGTTCCACGACGAGATGGGTACTCGTCTCCATTTCAGCATCGCTTTCCACCCTCAGACGGACGGGCAGAGCGAGAGGACGATACAGACTCTCGAGGACATGCTCAGGGCATGTGTTTTAGATTTCGGTGGCAGTTGGGATACATATCTTCCGTTAGCAGAATTTTCGTATAACAACAGTTATCATGCGAGCATTGATCGACCTCCCTTTGAGATGCTTTATGGGAGGAAGTGTAGGAACCCGATTTGTTAGGGCGAGGTCGGTCAGCGAGTCATTGGGAGCACAGAGGTGGTGCTCAAGACAACCGAGTTGATCCAGCAGGTCCGTAGTAGACCGCAGACTGCACAGAGTCGGCAGAAGAGCTACGCCGACAGGAGGCGTTCAGACTTGGAGTTCCGGGTGGGTGATATGGTCCTTCTGAAGGTCTCACCTTGGAAGGGTGTCATCAGGTTCCGGAAGAGGGGCAAGTTGGGTCCCTGGTTTATTGGTCCTTTCAGGGTTTTGGCCCGGGTGGGTCGGGTTGCTTATCGGTTGGATCTTCCTGAGGAGCTTAGTCAGATCCACAACACTTTCCATGTGTCTCAGTTGAGGAAGTGTTTGGTGGATGAGTCAGCAGTCGTTCCCCTAGAGGATATTCAGGTTGATAGCAGCCTGAATTATATTGAGAGGCCAGTCGCGATTCTGGACCGGAAGACAAAGACCTTGAGGAACAAGGAAATTCAGTTAGTGAAGGTGTAGTGGCAGCACCGGAAGGGGTCTGAGTGGACGTGGGAGGGCGAGGAGGAGATAAGAGAGCACTATCCGGAGATATTTGCAGATTCAGCCGTAGCAGACTTCGAGGACGAAGTCTGAGACAAGTGGGGGAGAATTGTAACGACCCGTCTCCGGTACGATGATTCCATAGTATTTAATAAGAAGTTTGTAAGAGGGACTCGGCGAGTTCATAGCCTGACTCGCCGAGTAGGGACGGGATTTCGAGCACGTGTTAGTCGGCGACTCGGCGAGTCCATATTCGGGACTCGGCGAGTCTGCCTACCTGGAAGAAACCCTAAATCCCCGGGTTGCTCACTATTTAAACCACCTTATAGCCCCCAATCTCACCTCCTTCACCCTCAGAGAGCTGTGAGAAAACCCTAATCCATCCTTGAGTGATCTAAGTGTTCTTGTGTGAAATTTTGAAGGCTTGAAGAAGAAGAAGAAGAAGAAGAAAGGAGCAAGGAGAAGAGGTGTAGAGCAAAGATCCAAGGGCAAATCAGAGTTCATTGAGGTATTCTTCGGATTTCCTACCCTTTTATGCTTTAAACCTCCATTAGAACTCTTCTAGATCTAGTTTGATGCTTTTCTCAAGCCTTATGATTGTATGTGATGGGATTAAAATAACTTTTAATCTATGAAGATCGATTAGATCTTGAACAAGTATATGAATATGAAACAGCAAAAACGCAATAATAAGAACAAAACAGCTTGAATCAAACGTGTCGAATGATTAAATAAAATCCTTAGAAGAGCTCGATTAAGAACATCAACTGTAAAGGATTAGAAGATTACAAGAACGATTACAGGAAAATATAATACTCTTGATGAATCGCTATATCGAAAATCTCTGCAATCTTAACCTAATATGCATGCAAGCATTTAACTTATATACAATACATAAAAGGCTCTCGGTTGGACAGGCCCAAACCGGAGAATACAAGACTAAACTACGAGCCCAAAAGACGCAACATCAAAACTATCTTCAGCCCAACAATCTCCCCCTTTGCGTCAATTTGGAGCGAGACCTTCACTTCTTACTTGGGCCGGCAGCTGAAGCTGGTACCTTCTTCTTCACGGTGCTAAACAGACACTTGGTTATGGAGAGGATGGTCTGTCTAAACCAGATGTACCAATTGATCATATCATTGAAGTACTTGACGTCATCAGCCGAATTGTCTTTACACCGCTTGACGATTGATAAGACGTGCTCCAAGCAAGTTGTGGTGTAAAGATGTTTGTCAGCTAAAGCGAAGAGACATTTCTGTCCTTCGGCTCTAGTGAACATCACAGAGTTTCGCCTCGGATCAATCTTACCCATTTGCATTGTGTTTAGATCACTGGCCTATCCCACTGGTGCTACTTTCGGTTTCTTCTTAAAAACTGTGGCGACCTCCTGATCCATTTGGGCAACCTCCATGATGTAGCAGGCCAACATCCTTTTGACATGGTCTATAATGGGACCATATTCAGATTCATTTGTCAGCAGGATATTGTACAAGACTATCCAGTCATGAGGATTCAGATTCGGTAGATCCGCCAGGGTGATGATGTGAGCAGTTCTTGCAGATCCACGAATAAGCTTGAACTTTACATTCGTGAATCTCCCCACGGCAAAAGGCTTCAGCACCCGAACATTAACAATCTTCTGGGCGCTCCATGTAAGGTATTGAGGGCGAGCGGCCTCCAGGTAGAAGTCAATGAGCTCCCTGTCAAGCTCATCGTTCGGATGTGGGACTTCAAAAATGTTAGAGAAGGCGTGGAAGATGAACGCCTTTCGAGTAAGCGGCATATCAAACTGCGAATCGACCGAGTTGTTGCAGTCGAATGATATCACTGGCTCGAGCCATAGTATGCTTGGAGTCTCTATGGCCTCTTTTATCATGCGATCCCTGGTCCAGGCAGGGAAGAGCAACTTTTGGCTCTCAAGGAGATCGTGGGCTTCTTTTTGCTTACGTTCGGCTTCTTCAGCCTCACGCGCCACACGACTGGCATCGTCTTCAGCATTGCGACTGTTCTTCCTTTTTAACATGTCGGCAATGGTCTCCCTGTCTTCATCTTCATCTTCATCTTCATCTCCTCCCTCTGCTATATTTTTTCCCTTGTTCTTCACACCCGAACCCGAGGCATGACCAGTTGGGGGTGGTTCGGTTGTGTGAGTCGCTTTGGAGGAAGGAGGTGGTTTCGATCCTTGCTTCTCATCTCCCCCTTGTTTCGGAATGGACACGAAACTCGGTAGGCCTTCAATTTTACTTAAAAGATCCATGGCCGGAGAGAGTTTTTCAGCGAGGGTACGCCTCATTGAGTGGTTAAGGATGGGGTCGTGTGCTTCCAGGATGTTTGAGAGAGCTGCGTGGACATCCGAAACACACGTCTTTATGACCTCCCTCTCGGATCGAAGAGCTTCCAATTGTTGCTGGGAGTTGGAAAGCTACGTGCTCTTGACCTTAAGGGCGGTAGTCTTACTCACCAAGACGTCCATCAGTGAATTTTCTGCCGCAAGATCCTTTTGTAGCTTTGCCAAGCGGGCATCGATGGAGGCACGAAGTGCCGAGTTGTCGTCGCTAAGATGTTGTCTGAGAGTAGCGAACGAAGATAGCTCCGTCTTTACAAACTGGGCCAATTGATGGACAACTGGTTCCAGAGTTGTTTTAGTGGCGTCGGCGCTTTCCTGCAAAGACCGCAGCAGGACAGAAGCGTCATTGAATAGTTTATCGACTTTTTCGGTCGCGGCCTCACAGGCTCGGGTGGAGGCGTCTATAGCAGCAGTAGTTGAGGCTACATAATCATATTGGGCCCTGGAGAAGGCGTCAACGATCTTCTGAAGGGCAGCTTCAGACAAAGATGACTGCTGATTGGAAGAGGATGCGAGAAGTTGATCAACCTTCTCGTTAAGCTCGCGAAGATGCTTCTTTGTCACTGGAGCATCATCCTCCTCATCACTCTGAACTTGAAACGGACTATAATAGACCGAATCGAAGTTCATGTGATCACCACCATGGTATGTATCACCGCCATCGGAGGCGTCTTCTTGAGATTGAGGTGGTGGAGAAGCTGGGGGTGTTATGGGTTTGGTTGGTTCTGGTTGAGTGGGTGGGGGGTTAGTTTCGGGTGGTGGTTGTGTTTCGGTTTGAGGAGGTTCGGTTACTGGAGGGGTTTCGGTGACAGGTGGTGTTTCGGTTGATGTAGTGAATATGGGTGGAGGAATGGGGATAGAGGTTGGGGGTATAGTGGGGTTTATGGTGGGAATGGAAATAGGTATTGTGGGTGGAGGTGAAGGAACTGGGGATTGATGAATTTCCATCTCCGGGGTTGGGGACCGAGGGGGTGTGTTGCCTCGTTGAGGAGATACGTCTCCTTGTGATCCTTCAGAGTCCGAACTCCCACCGTCGGATTCGCTTGAAGAGGAGGAAATAACGAGCTTTCGCTTCGGTTGGGTCTTCCTCCTTTTTGGCTGTGGGGATGAAGCAGCCTTCAGTTGTTTTCGCTTTTTGGGAGATGGTCCCTTTGGTGCTTTAGACACTTGCTTCCCCTTCTCTGCCTTTTTGCCCCTGGCCACCGGTTTATCGGCATCATGAATCGATCGCAGCATGTCCGGTGTCAGTTCCCTCGGACCAGTTGGCCTAAACTCCTTGATCGTCCTGATCAGTCTGCTATCGGCTGGCACATCGGCATACATCGACTCCGGGATAGAGCCAATGAATGAAAATTTGGAAGCATCGGAAACGATGATCTTCTTGGTATGAAACGTACCAATAGATGACATCGATGCGCCGTCGGCAGTTGGAACATTGTACTTGTCCATGGCCCATCTTGTGATCAAGATCCAAAACCGGGCCAGTGACACCTCAGAGTGTCGGGAAGAAGAAGATAGGCTCTGAATCAGCTGTTGCCATAGGACAAACCCATAGTCCAGGTTTATCCCGTTGTACACCCCATACATTATTGAAAGGAAAAGACGACTTGCACCGTCAGATCTTGAGCTCCTCTCTGACAGATCCTTAAAAAGGACTGTAAATAAGCCATTCCACAGTGGCGGTAAGCAAGACTTTTTGAACTTGGGTACGGAGGAGAGAACTTCTGTATATCCCATGTTGTAAAACATGCTAAATAGCATCCCAACCGGAATCGTCTCCGGGTGAACTCGCGATGGGTCAGCAGCAAACCCTAACATAGTGCAGAAATGGGGGCGAGAAATTGAAGTCTTGTGTTCACCCACTTCAAAGAAGACCCGGTCGACGGTCTTGTCATAGTAAGCCGTCGTATAGACCTGAGATAAGGCCACCATTGGCACCGTTTCAATCCGTGACAGTGCAGGAGCAAGCTGGGAGTACTTGAGGCATTCTATGACCGGCGACATGTAGGAATCATACGCCAGTGGGTTCAGATCAATGACAAGGCATTGTTGAGGTCGGATGGGAAGAATCTGAGAAGTTGCATGAACAGATGAAGATTCAGCCATTGTTGCAGGTTTGGAGAAGAAGATGACCGGGAGAGTGTTTGGAAGTATTTTTGTTTTGGGAATTATGGGGGCAGTAAAGAGGTAAACGGTGGTGTTGATGGGTTTTTATAGTGGGTGATAGGAGAGAGAAAAATCGTTTCAAATCTCTTATGGAAATACGAAACGGGTTTTTGGAGTGACTGATTGGTGACAGTTGGGGCGTGCGATGATCACGTAGGAGAGAGAGTGTCAGTTTCCTAGGATTACGCCGCCCAATAAGCGTCGGTTCAGAGAAAGGAACCGTTTCCATTTCCACACGCGCCTCTAATGTCAGATTGAAGACGCTTCGATACACACGCGTCCTGAAATGTCAGAAAAAGTGCGACCGTTTCAAATTCACGCGCCCTCCTTTTTACCGTCGTTTGAATTTTTATCCTTTTAACTCCCGCCGAGTCAGCAACTTTTCGTCTTATCCCCTTTTTAAACAGCTGTTTTCAATTAATGACCCACGTGGCTAATTTTTGACCACAACTTCATTTGTAACCATCCAGTAATAATCCAGCCTGTAAAATAATTAGTAACGGAATTTTTGAAAATCCAGGATTTTCGTGCAAAGAGTGTAAAAGATAAAGAAATAAAGCAACTCTTTTTAGAATAATCTGTGATGTCAATAATGACACGAAACTGATGATCCCGGGCACGAATCTCTTCCTTCTAGGTCAAGAGAGACCTCAAAGTGTTAGTGTGGAATCCCGTTGAATGACGATCAAACATTTATTAAGAAATGTTGAAAGGCTTCTTTTAATTAGGCTAATTAAGGGTGGTTTCGCTTTGATTCAACAATTCAATTCTTGATATAAGAACGAATGTGAACAAAGTACTTGTGAGACCGGTGTAGTCTGTTGAACAAGTAGGTTGGAGTGGATTTTGTAGTGGCTTGGATTAATATGAAATCTCAGATAAAAATTTAAAACTGGATCCGTTGGGAAGAAATGTTATGGTGTGTAACAATTTCATTGGAATCACACAAAAAGAAAAAAAATTGAGATTCCATGAAGGTACATTCGTCAATTCATTGGTGAAAGCTTGATCAAGTTAATTGGTCACCGTCAATTCGTTGGTGTTGAATTTTGGGTTTCACTCAGCTCGTAGTGGCACGAAACTAAGATCATAAACACAGATGTTGTGTAACCATAAACCTCAGTGGTAGTTTCTGAGAGTCTCAAGGGTTACAGGGATGAAACGAATGTAATGGAGAAGTGTAGTGGGGACGGTGAAAGAAAATATAGTACCTCTGCTGCGAAAATAAGGACCAAGCAGGAGACTTTGAACTCATGTGAGAAGAGAGTGAGGTAGCTCACGATTAGAATAAATGAGTTAGCCTTATTGGGAAGACAAGGTTTGTGTTTACCAGGTCATGAAGGCTATTATTCAAAATCTTATGAGGCTTGGGACACATACAGCAGCATGCTTCTAGGGACACTTAAGTAAGCCATCAAATATATCCCCATAAACGAACGGGCATACAAAGAAAAATAAATAAAATATTTTTGGAGTTTTTGAAATTTATAATAAAAAATAATAAAAATAAATAATAAAAAAAATAAGAGTAAAAATAAAAATAAGACCTAAAAAAAAATTATAAAAGAGTTAAAAAAGAATACGATTTAAAAAGAAACTTGGAAAAAGATTGAAAAACCGAACCCGAACGTTCGGTTGGTTTCGGTTGGGAAAAAGTTGAAAAACCGAACCCGAGCGTTCGGTTGGTTACGGTGTAGGAAAATTTTGAAAAACTGAACCCGAACCTTCGGTTGGTTTCGGTTCAGGAAAATTTTGAAAAACCGAACCCGAACCTTCTGGAGGTTTCGGTTTTGGAAAATTTTTAAGAAACCAAGGAGTTTAGATATGCAATTTGGAAAAACTTTTTACACAAAGAAAAACAAATTTTGCACAAGAAATATACAACACAGAAAAACTACCTTTGAAGTAATGAGCGAGTGAGATGGTTGAACCGAACCCGAACGTTCGGTTGGTTTCGCTTCTTAAGTTTGAGGTTGAGAGGTAGTGTGAGGTATTGACTCTGATTCCATCATTCCTAGCCCTTGCAATATTTTATTGAACGATGCTTCTGGAAGAGCTTTGGTAAAGACGTCAGCCAGTTGATCCGTGGTTTTTACGAAGTGAACTTCGACATTTCCATCTTCCACATGATCTTTGATGAAGTGATACCTCAGTGCTATGTGTTTGGTTTTAGAGTGTTGCACTGGGTTATGACAGATCCTAATTGCACTTTTAGAGTCACAATATAGAGGGATCTTCTTCATATTGAGTCCATAGTCTCGAAGTTGACTCTGGATCCAAATCACTTGTGATGTGCAGGATGCAGCAGCAATGTATTCCGCTTCGGCAGTAGACAGCGACACACATGTTTGTTTCTTGGATTGCCAGCTGACCAATTTCCCATCAAGAAATTGACAGCCACCAGTTGTGCTTTTACGGTCGAGTCCACATCCTCCAAGGTCAGCATCAGAATAGGCTTGAACGAAGAAGCCTGAATTGGATGGATACCATAGACCTAAGGAGGCGGTTCGCTTAAGATAGCGTAGGATGTTCTTCACTGCCAGCATGTGAGGTTCGCGTGGGTTAGCCTGAAATCGAGCACAATAACACACAGAAAACATGATATCAGGCCTGCTAGCAGTTAGATACATCAATGAGCCTATCATTTGACGATAGAGCGTGATATCGACAGCCGGTTTATCTAGTGAAGGGGTAAGTTTGGTGCCGAATGCCATTGGGACTTTGACTTTTGAGTCTCCCATCATGCCAAACTTCGCTAGGAGAGTCTTTGTGTAAGCTTCCTGATTAATAAAGATGCCTTCAGGTCCCTGTCTTATGTTTAAACCAAGGAAAAAGATAATAGGACCCATTGAGCTCATTTCAAACTTAGTCTCCATCAACTTTCTGAATTCAGCTGTTAAGCTAGGATTCGTGGAGCCAAAGATGATGTCATCGACATAAATTTGAACTATCATAAGGTGGTTACCTTCCTTTTTGCGAAAGAAGGTTAGGTCAACCGAACCTTGTTTGAATTTGGACATCTTTAAAAATTTTGTAAGCGTTTCATACCAGGCTCTCGGAGCTTGTTTGAGGCCGTACACAACTTTATCCAAAATGTAGCAATGATTTGGATACTTTTCGTTCACGAACCCAGGAGGTTGCTCCACATACACAGTTTCTTCGAGTTCTCCATTGAGAAATGCACACTTGACGTCCATTTGGAAAACCTCAAAGTTTTTGTGAGCAGCATAGGCCAGAAATATTCTAACCGATTCTAGCCTAGCTACTGGAGCGAACGTCTCTTCGTAATCTATTCCTTCCTCCTGACAGTATCCCTTGACCACCAGACGAGCCTTGTTCCTTATGACATTACCTTCCTTGTCCGTTTTGTTTCTAAAAACCCATTTAAGACCAACAACCGAAGCATCTGGAGGAGTTGGAATGAGGCGCCAGACTTTGTTCCTTTCAAACTCGTTCAGTTCGTCTTGCATTGCTTGAACCCAATCAGAGTGATCGAGGGCAGTGTTCACTGTCTTCGGTTCAACTTTTGATACGAATGAGTTAAACATACAAAACTCAACCTTTGAAAATAAGGATGTCTGTTTTGCCTTCAGTTGAGATCGGGTCAGAACCTTTTCAGATACATCACCAACTACTTGAGAGATGGGATGATCTCTGGTCCATTTGGTAAGAGGAGGGTAATTCGGATCGAAGGTTGGATCTAGTTCAGCGTTGATCATCTCTTCTGGCTCAGATTGGCTATCGTAATCAAGCGTCATATCTTCATGCTCCCCCTCAATTGATGAGTCTTGAGAAACATGAGGTTCAGGGGTTTCTAGTGGTGCTGGATTTTCAGGCGTTGAAGCACCTTCGGTTGGGGAAGTAGAGCTTGGCTCCCCCTGGACTTGTGAGCTTGGCTCCCCCTCGACTTGAGTACTTGGCTCTCCTCGACTGAAGCATTGTTGGTTGGAGATTCATCAGTGGGCGATTCTCCTTCATGCATTCTTCTTGCAGCATCTTCGACAATCTGCTTCATATGATCTATTTTGTTGTCAGTTGCACCTGCTTCTGAGAGAGAAGCTTTTTCCGGTTCGTCAAAGAGTTCCAGAAAAATTCTCGTACAAATTAGCGATTGAGACTGTGACTTGGCCAGTTTGAGGAAAGATTTCCCTGGCAGTGTCATCTATGGCCTGTAGCTTCTTGACATAGCTATCGTCGAAGGTCACATAGTATGTCTCTTCAATCCTTCTTGAACGTTTGTTTAGGACCCTGTACGCCTTGGATGTGAGTGAGTAACCCAGAAAGATTCCCTCGTCGGCTTTGACATCAAACTTGTTGCGGTGTTCTTTGGAGTTAAAGATGAAACACCTTGAGCCAAACACATGGAAAAATTTCACATTGGGTTTTCTGTTATTTATTATCTCATATGGTGTGAGCGTGAATCGCTTATTGAGATAGGACCTGTTCTGTGTATAACAAGCAGCAGAAATAGCGTCAGCCCAAAAATAAAGAGGTAAGGAAGCGAAACTTAGCATAGTTCGGGCAGCTTCACACAAGGATCGGTTTCATCTTTCGACTATTCCGTTATGTTGTGGTGTGTATGGAGCTGAGAAATTATGACTAATTCCCTTTTCTGCAAGAAACTCTTCAAACTCCCTGTTCTTGAATTCGAGACCATTGTCGCTCCTGATGTTTCGAACGACCTTCTTGAGCTGGACTTCAATTTGCTTGATAAACACTTTCAGCTTTTGAGTCGCTTCAGATTTGAGCTTTAGAAAGAACACCCATGTAAATCGTGAGAATTCATCAACGATAACAAGAATGTACTTGCTACCACCGATGCTTTCGATAGATGAAGGACCATACAAATCGATATGAAGCAATTCGAGTGGTTCAACAACTTTTGTGTTAATTACGGATGGGTGACTTTGACGACTCTGCTTTCCCATTTCGCATGCAGCACATAAATGCTCTCTGTCAAACTTGAGCAATGGAAGACCCCTAACATGACCTCCAGTGACAAGTCGGTTGATATCTTTGAAATTGAGATGAGAGGGTCTTCTGTGCCACAACCAGCTTTCGTCGGATTGAGCTTTCGATAGCAGACATATGGCTCCGTTTCCTTTGATGGGTTTCATGTTCAGAGGAAACATTTCACCCTTTCGCTCTGACTTCAGAATCACTTTCTTTGTCTTTTTCTCTATGATTTCAGAACCTTCATCATCGAATGAAACTTTGAGACCTGTACCTCCAACAAGCTGAGATACACTGATGAGGTTGTGTTGAAGTCCTTCCACATAGGCCACCTTCCTTATGGTAAAATCACCATTCGTTATCATCCCATATCCCTTTATGGTGCCGAAAGAGTTATTTCCAAACTTAACGTTGCCACCATTTGTAAGAGATCTGTATTCCCTGAGCTCCTCTTTCCTCCCTGTCATGTGACGCGAGCAGCCACTGTCGATGTACCATTCTTCGTCAAACTGCTCGTCACTTATAACCTGCAAAAATTAAACAGATTTAGGAACCCAAAGTTTCTTGGGTCCATGTGAGCTTTTCATGGGAACGGGAATAGTAAGAGAGATGTCAACTAGATATGTTCTTTTAATTAGAGTTGTTTCATCTTTCTTTTTAATGGTGAATACTTTTATTTTGTTATGATTGGGTTTGTTCGCTTTGGACTCAGGTTTGGATTCATCGACCTTTTGCTTTCCCTTCTGTTCAGCTGAAGAATGAGGTTTTTGAGAGCATGCGAGATAAGCTTTGGAGCAAGATGGAGATGAATGAGTAGAAGTAGAAGAACGAGAAGAATTAGAACGAGAGAATTTGGATGGGGAGGACTTCCTGGCTGATGACTCTAGGTGACCCTTTTGCTTTTGATCATTAGAGGGGCTGACCTTCGAGTCTTGTTCTCTTTTGACTTCTGAGCCGAATCTCTGAGTTCGGTTGGAGTTGTTCTGGGAACCGAACCTTCGGTTTCGGTTGAAATCCTTTTCAGAACCGAACCTTTGCTTTCGGTTGGTATTTTCTTGCGAACCGAACCTTGGCTTTCGGTTGGTATTTTCTTGCGAACCGAACCTTGGCTTTCGGTTGGTATTTTCTTGCGAACCGAACCTTTGCTTTCGGTTGGTGGAACTTTCAGGCTTTCTTACAGGATTGTTTTCACATTTCAGATTCTTGTCTTTGTGTGAATAGTATGCATTCTGGGAGTGCCAGAATTGTTTTCTTTCTGAAAGGTTTTTCCTGTATCTTTGGTTCCTCTCTATCTTCTTATCCCTCATCTGCTTAGGTTGATGATGAACGTTCGCTTTCGTTTTTGTTGTCACCTTGGCTGGTTCCTTTTGAACTTCAGGAGTTTTTCTTTGAGCCGAGAAAGCAGAGGGAACATCTGAAGAAGATTCAGTTTGCCCTGAGGAAGTGGAAGGAGTATCTGATGAAGTTTCACTTCGAGCTGTTGGTGTTGAAGGAATGTCTTCTTTTGCTGAACGATCATCCTCTTGAGGAATATCTTTCGTACCACTGGTGCTTGGTTCACTGAAATTATCAGGCTTGTTCAAGGGTTCAGGTATGTATCTCCTTTTTCTCATCCAGGAGGTTCTTTCAGATAGGCCAACGGTTTCGTTTCCATTATCAATAGGAGCTTCCTAGAAGTACTCATCACAGCCATCAGCATTGTCTTCGTTAACAATAGCTGTGAGTTCAGCTGTTTGATGTTCGGTTACTCCAGTCACCTTGTATACCTGATTCGGAGTGGTCCTGACCTTTTGATACACAACAGCTTTTTCTACTAATTTCGAGGACTTTTGTTGGGACAGTCTAGCGAATTCCACAGAATTTTCAGAGATAAGATTTTTGTGGTTTTCAGATTCGGTTTTAACAAATTCTGAGCAGTCAACCGTATCCTCTACAGAAATTTCACTCATGTTTTCGTCCTCGTTAAGCTCAGATGCATTTTCAACATCGATTTTATTTTCTGAGCTTACGTTGGCGTTTAGAGAGTCAAACTTTTGCATGGTTTCGGTTCTCAGTTTAAGTCTGTCATTTTCGTCCAAAAGATTTTTGAGCATGTCCTTGTGGTCTTTGGATTTAATGAAGGACTCAATTTTGTCCAGTCCATACATGTAGGTCGGATTGACATCATCAGACGATATCACACTCTCACAATTGTAAGCTTCGGCATCGATTTCATCCTCCTTAAATTCTAGGAAGGGCAAAATCATACGATGGATCTTTTGGCCTATCTCACAATCCAAGTGAAGTTGAGTAATATTGGAATATAAACGTTTAGCTATTAAACAAAAAACATTTCGTTGTTTTAACAATTTCAAATTGTCTCTCTGCAAATAAATGTTTTCGTCTTTAACTTTAACTAATTCCGACTCTTTTAACTCAATCCACATACGCCGCTCCTCACTCATCGACGCCACCCTGCTTAATTGATCAGTCAGGTTAGAATTGGTGACTCGAGTTTGAGTTAAGCTACTATCTAAATGAGAAATTCTTGTATTAACATTTTTTAGTTCTTTCTCATATGAGGATGATGGTACTTTAGATGAAATAAAAACAGATTGTACCTTCTTTATCAGTTCATCGAGCTCATTGAACTGCTGGCTAAGTGGTTTGGCCGTAAAGCACATATCCTCCTGCACCTTCGGTCCATTGCTTCCTCCATCGGTATTGTATCCCCTCATTTGAGATACGTCAGACACCATGAAGCATTTTCCACCACTGCTTTCCTCCTTAGCCATATAAGCCTTTCCATGAGTAGGCTTCCTCACTTCTTCGTCTTCTGAGTCAGTAGACCAAACTTCGGTGCTACCGAACTCATCGTTATTAACTGAACCCTGCACAATAAGAGCATTAATAGTAGGGTTAGCGGTAGACTTCTTCTTTCTCAACTCATTCAATCTCTTCTGCAGCACGACTTCCTCATCATTTCCATCGTCCTTTTCAGCCATCTTCTTAAGAACACAGTCCTTAGCATAGTGGTTCTTTCCCCCACAGTAGAAACAGCTTACTCCGGAATCGCCATCTGCCTTCGGTTCCTTCTTGGGCTCCTCAGCCTTTGGTTCATTGTTCGCTTTTTCAGAGCTGTAACTCCCCTGCCAGTTTCGGTTTTTGTTGCTGGGGAATCTCTTCTTTATGAACCTCTTAGGATTGGATACCATCATGGCATAATCCTCAGTTGTGAGGTCATACTCTTTCAAGTTGAGCTCTTCATCCTCCATCACGGCTTTACTTTTAGATAGGAGGGCCAACGAACCAAGACTAGAAACAACGTTCTTCTCTTGAACCACAATCTTCTCTTGGGACTTTAGAATACCCACCAGTTTCGCCAAAGAGTATGATTTAAACTGTTCATGGGCTTTGACTGTGGAAACAACTGCTCTCCATTCAGATCTCAGTCCGTTCAAGAAAGTAACCTTTTGTTCGATGAGCTTCCTTTCAATGTCGTGTTTGATCATCTTGCTGAGAAGATGATTGAAGCGATCAAACGTCTGGGTCACCGTTTCTTCGGCCCCTTGCCTGAATTCTCCAAATTAAGATAGAAGCAAGGTTTGGATAGAATGTTCAAGATCTTCGTCTGTGGAATACAGTTCGCGAAGTCTATCCCACACTTCCTTCGTCGTAGTGCACGAGCTGACCAGTCTGAATGTGTCGGACTGAAGGGCGAATCTGATCAACCTTAGCGCCTTAATATTGCACTGGAATTTGTCTTTTTCATCTTGCGCAATATTTGTCACGTCCTTAAGCAGATCATTGTACTCTTTTTGCGTCTTAATGATTCTGGATGTCGCAGAATGAGAAAACGGTCCATTGATGATGGCTTCCCATATGAGATAACCATTTTCCTCCGATCCAATCACGTAATCTTCAAAATGATGCGCCCATACTTCATAGTCATGGGTGTATAAGATTGGAATCTTTGTCGTCGAACCGATGCTGTTGGAAATATTAATAGGGTTTGATTGCGTCGCGTCCATTATGATCGTAAAAACCTGTTCAAAGATCAGACTTGTAATAAAGCAGATTAGGGCAAAACAATAAATATTAAGATACGTCAATTAAGATGACGGCTCAATAAATATCAATGATTGCGGAAAACCCTAATGGAAATCTTTTTCACAGAAAAGATGTGTATCGATTACACAGCCTCTTGCTCTGATACCAATTGATGGGATTAAAATAACTTTTAATCTATGAAGATCGATTAGATCTTGAACAAGTATATGAATATGAAACAGCAAAAACGCAATAATAAGAACAAAACAGCTTGAATCAAATGTGTCGAATGATTAAATAAAATCCTTAGAAGAGCTCGATTAAGAACATCAACTGTAAAGGATTAGAAGATTACAAGAACGATTACAGGAAAATATAATACTCTTGATGAATCGCTATATCGAAAATCTCTGCAATCTTAACCTAATATGCATGCAAGCATTTAACTTATATACAATACATAAAAGGCTCTCGGTTGGACAGGCCCAAACCGGAGAATACAAGACTAAACTACGAGCCCAAAAGACGCAACATCAAAACTATCTTCAGCCCAACAGTATGGATGCCCTAATAGGTCGAGATATCCTTAGATCTGTTCATTTAGGAGTTGTAGAGCCCGGATCTATTGCCTTTTTGAAGATACTTTGCATGAAAACCCTAGATCTAGCCTTTATTATGCTTTTTGAGCCATTTTATCTTCATGGATGCATATGGGCACGTAAAGATAGAATCTTTACGTGCTAATCGAGTTAAGGGAGTCCAGATCTATAAGTTTTATACACTGGATTCATGCAGAATCGAGTTTAGAGTTGTTGCATGCAAGCGACTCGGCGAGTCGGAAGAACGACTCGGCGAGTCGAGTCGCGAGTCCCCGATTTTTCCCTTTTTGAGTGATGCCGAGTGGGACCAGTGAGTGGTAGAGTGGACTCAGCGAGTTTGAGGTCAGACTCAGTAATGGAGGGACTCGGCGAGTTGTTCATACAACTCGGCGAGTCCAAGGCAATCTTCTTAGCTCGAAGAACAACTCGTCGAGTTGTTCATACGACTCGGCGAGTCGGATGCAGATTGCCTGAAGTTTTAGATTCGAAAGGGAACTCGTCGAGTTGATGCCATACTCGACGAGTAGCAGCGAGTAGGGTTGAGAAGTGAGAATAGGGACTCGGCGAGTTGGCGGCCCAACTCGGCGAGTCAGGCCAACTGTGGGTTGACTTTGACCAGGAGAGTTGACTTTGACCAGGAGAGTTGACTTTGATCAAGAGAGTTGACTTTGACCAAGGGTAAAAGAGTCATTTTACCCCAGTGCAGTGATTAGCATTTGATTGAGTGTGTTATGGATTTGTAGCCGAGGAGATACCGGAGCAGCAACAGTTAGTTTCCAGAGCCATACACACAGCAGCCGGTTCACGAGGTGAGTTTCCTTCCAGTAGGAACGGGTTTAAGGCCACAATGCCGGCCCGTTCAGTTAGTAGTAGTTTCAGGACTTCGGTCCAATACAGTAGTTAGTATGTTTGACGCCTCCGTGGCTCAGACAGGATGTATGTGTTTATGCTAGTTGACATGTTATGCTATGTTATGTTCAGTCAGTTAGCTTCGGACTCTGGTCCGATGTAGGGGACAAGGTCCCAGTCAGTTAGCTTCGGACTTCGGTCCGATGGAGGGGACAAGGTCCCAGACAGTCAGCTTCGGACTTCGGTCCGATGGAGGGGACAAGGTCCCAGTCAGCTAGCTTCGGACTTCGGTCCGATGGAGGGGACAAGGTCCCAGTCAGTCAGCTTCGGACTTCGGTCCGATGGAGGGGACAAGGTCCCAGTCAGTCAGCTTCGGACTTCGGTCCGATGGAGGGGGCAAGGCCCCAGTATGTGCTTTATATGTTATTGCATGGTATGTGGTAGTTTGGGGGAGCTCACTAAGCTTCGTGCTTACAGTTTCAGTTTTGGTTTCAGGTACTTCCGCAAGCAAAGGGAAGAGCTCGGGATGATGGCATCGCACACACCACGGCTTCAGTTTTTGTCCTGGGAGTTGATACAGTTTTTCTTAGATATGTTTTGATACAGTTGTGACTCAAAACTTGGAATATTTCTAATGCAACTATTTAAGAAAAACGTGTACATTGCATTCGATTCTCGATCTTCTTATTTGGTGATTGCTTGTCGTTAGCTTTCATGAACTTGAGAAATGTTGAGGTAAATTTTGTTAGGACTTGATCAAATTTAAAAAACTTTTATTATTTTCTGCTATTTATCGTTTATTAATAAGATGTAAGAATTTTATCCAAATAAATATTAAAAGGCGTATAAAGGAAAAAATAGGGAAAGATCGATGTGAATTTGTGATCAATTATATAGATTCATCACTCACATGAAAAGAGAACATGAAAAAACATTTTAAAAAAAGTTGGCTATCTCATACGAATGTGCCAATGTGTGATGCAAAATAAAATAATTGATAGTGTTTATAAAAGATAATTCTTTGGTGTTTCACGTTTATGCTACAAGATATATAAGATTATTATTAGATTAGACCTTGATCACCTAATATTATGGAAGAGCTTTCACTATGTAATAATGTAAATATGAAATCCACCTCAGAAATTCGCATCCCATGTTGCACGTGATCTCCATGATCACCACCTAAGCCGCTGCATTTCTTAAATTTAGTCGGCGCATGTGCATGGCCACATGAACCGGTCGAACAGGAGCCTGCTCATGAGTTTAATGCTCGATTCAGAGAAAAGAAATATTATTATTGATGTATATTTTAGAAAAAAGCAAAAGATAATAAGAAATAAAAGTAAAAGATTTTTTTTTTCTTTTTGAAAAAATACGTATAAATTGGAAACAAGCTGGTGGTTTTCTTTTTCATTTTGTAAAGATTTGAGAATTTGAAAAAATAGTATATAAATTAGGATGATAATGAAAGACATTTAAGTCTTGGTCTTTTTTTTTTATCTTATACGGATCTAATTCATTTGTGTTTACGTAAATATATATTATCTTATCATTTGAATTGGTTAGTGCTTCAACAAGTTTATAAAAGCAATTACATATTCATATATATTTTATAATCTTATATAAACCAAAGTTTTGATTCCATTGAATTGTATAAAATAAAAAACAATCTTCTTACACAAAATTAAACACATATTATACAAAAATAAACAAAAATAATGGAGCTTTTAAACATTAAACATTTAAGCTAATATGTCAACGAAGCATTTTTTTTTATAAATATTATTATTATTAAATATGGATCCACAAAAATCGATGAACATTTTAATATACAAGAAGCATTATCTATTATCTCTAATAAATGTGGTCAGTTGGTCAAGTTGGTGAAGTGCTATCTAGTTCTATATCGATAATAAACATTTAGGTAAAAGTACCTATTCAAATAATTATTTGATAGCAAATGGCTTATAACTCTGGTGTTGTCTTTCTCCTTAAAAACTTGTTTAAGTTTTTTTCTAAAATAGAGGTTGAATTAAGAATTAATTTAAAAATATGTTAGGCTTACCATTCAAAAAAATATATTTGATGATATATCTTTTTACAACACCTAATATTATTTATTAGCATTCAAAATCAAATAATTCAAGTATTTAATTTAGAAAAACTAAAATAACATGACTATCTATATTTATGATATAAAGTACACCTTTTACTTGAACGTTACAATATACCTAAAACAATAGTTTTCCAAAACTATAATCAATAATCTAAAAACAATGATAGCTTGTATCTTATAGCAAAATAACGTACATACATAATTACATACTAGAATAATATATAATTATATATATTTTTATTATCATTTTCAATTTAGCAAACTAAACAATATTTTATTGACAGATCTATCCTTATTCCTTGATAAACAATCCTTCAAAATTAATATATGCATATGTCAAATGAACTTCTCCATTGGATACATGAACCAAAACTTTAACTTAATCGATAAGATATTATTCAAACAAACATATTAATTTTTCCCAACAAAATAACAAAGAAAAAACCATGTCATAACAAGCCTCTCAAATAAAGGCATATGATGATATGACCATGATAATCTCCATTTGCAAACATATAAATTAGTTTTTTTTTTCTTTTCTTTTTCCAACTACAAGATCTATATACAAACTCTCTCATTCATCCTTTTTAAAATCTTCAATTTCTGTACTCTTGGGTTATAATCAAACAAAAAAGCGATATTTCCATCAACGACAATATAAATGATCATGGCTATCTTCCAACTCTGAAACACCAAGCATTGCCAAAGCTAAATGAGACTTCATTTCATTCTTTGTTTGTCGAATTTGAGGGAGCCCTTCTGATAAACTATTTCCGGGTTTTGTCCTTTTTGGTAAATTTGCTTCGATTCCATTCAAGATAGATATGATTGTGTCAATATTTGGTCTTTTTGATTCTTCATTGTTTATACATGCGTCTGCTGCTTCTATCATTCGGGTTATTTGGCCCATGTTTTTTTGAGTGAATTCGACACGTGGATCGAGTAGTTTCTCTATGGATCCTTGTTGTATTAGTGGTTTCGCCTACAAAATTTAAAGTATATTTTATAAGTTTCTCTATTAATTGTTATAATAGAAAAAAATAAATGGAGGTTGTTGCTATTTTCTTGCATTTGACCCTAGAAAGAATCTTTTAGGTGAAAATAATGAGAATTATATGCCAAAAAATAAATAAATCAAACAAAATCTAAATTATTAATAAATAACAATGAAATTATTAGCAATGAGCCAATGACTCACCCACAAAACCAAGTTCTCTTCTCCAACTCCTCTTCTTGATTCAATCGGCTTACGACCCGTTATCAACTCCAAAAGAACAACTCCAAATGCATAAACATCGGTTTTATCAGAAACTTTCCCGTGTTGAAAATATTCGGGAGCCAAATACCTATAAAAAAAACAATTTTTGTCATTTTAATCGACTAAAAGTAACAATTTTGCAAAATTTTATCAAAATCTTGATAAAAGAACTTACCCGAATGTCCCTTTCACGGTTTTGCAAAGAAAAGGAACCGAGGGCGCAGACGTCCACGTAGCTAATCCGAAATCACATAACTGCAATACCAAGTAAACTGTAAGGCCACACAGGATATTTGGGCGTTGACATGCATTAGACTGAAGCTCAGACTCAAATTTATAGGAAAAAAAGTACAGTTTTTTGTCTCACAAAGATAAGTGGAACAACTGGGACAAGATTTGTACTGACATCAAACAGTACAAACCTTAAAGCTTTTTGTCCCACCTCCGAGTCTTCCACACCAAAAGGTGAGACAAAGACTATATCAATGGGACAAAACATATATAGCTTTTGTCCCGTTGAAAAAAAAATACTAAAAAAAAATAGGACAAAAGTTGCAGCTATTTGTCCCACTCAAAAAAGGTGGGACTGGGACTCATTGTCGATCTCCCATTTAGGAAAAAGACCTAAATACCCTCTTCGTCAACATAATAAAAAATATACCTAAACATTTAAATATAATCGTATCCATATGATAAATCATTAAATCAAATTACTCCCTCACCTTAGGTGATTTTCTTGAAGAAAGAAGGATGTTCGAAGGCTTGATATCTCTATGAACAACACATCTTTCAGTTCCATTATGCAAATACCTCACAGCCTCCGCAACTCCTCTAGCAACTTTATACCTAACCGACCATGGAAGTTTCGATCCGCCATTTTTACCCTTTCTCGTTTCTACAAAAAGGGTATTTTCGTAATTTAGTAAAAATCCAACCTTCGCGATTCAAGATTCAAGAAGAACTACAAAGGTTGAAGAATTTATACCTCGAAGATATCGTTCTAAGCTTCCACCCGAAACGTATTTGTAAATTAGAAACAAACCCTCTTCAGGATCGATGCAAAAACCCACGAGGGGAACGATAAATGGGTTATGAAGAGAACTTGCGATCATAAGTTCTCTACAAAACGCCTTTGGAGCTTCTTTATCTTCTTTGTCTAGTTTCTTGATTGCTACAGTTGTCCTCAAAATTCCAATTCTGCCCTTGAACACGTAGCTCAATGCACCTCTTCCCAAAACCCTCCCTAACCCAATTCAAATTAGTTCAAATTAGATCCAAATTTGAAAGAAATAAGACTCTACGATTAAACCTAGTGGGTTTCAAATGCGAAATTGAAATGGGTTTTTGTAAGAAATGAAAAACGATATGGATTTAGTGATTTACAACAGTTTTCGAGTTGAAATTGTTGAAATTTGGTCAATAGTCAAAGGTGTCGAGTTTGAAAAGTCTACTAATTAGGGAAATTACCTTTAGAGAAATTGCGAGTGGCTGAAAGGATTTCGCCATAGCTGAATCTAACTAAGGTATGTGCAACAGGTGAAATACTTCTCTCTAAAGATTCAATTCGTCTCCACTTAAGTTCTTGGGATTTTGGTTCCATTAACCCATTGTCCAAATTCACCATTAAAACTGTAGCAGATGACGAATTGACGCTCATAGATTCAAGCTCGACTTGCGAACAGAGACTGAATCTGAACGACGAGTGAACCGAGTGAGGTTCGGCATTTGCTAACTCAGCAACACACCCACCGGACTCAGCAAGAAGCCATGCCTTGTTATGCTCCAAATTGTTCGCCATTTTCTTCTTCATTTCATCTTTCTTCTTCGAAACTGTTGGGAAAAAACAAACAAACCCAAAATCCCAAATCATTTTGTGAAGAAAGTTCTTGAATTTCCGGTCGCCGTCGTCATTGTAGCGGTAAATTCCGTCATCGTCTTCAAAATTAGCGGTGGTGGAAGCGGTGATTGTGGCTAAAGATGACGAAACGGGAAGTGGGTGTTGTGAATCGATTTGGGAAACACCCATTTGAGATAGATCTTGAGTTAATAGCGACACACAACACAGAAATCAAGGAACTAAAAGGGAGGGAAAGTTGGAAAAAGCTATGAACTTGTTTGCTTCTAAATGGAGGAGAGAATATATATTTCATGGAATCAAATAGAGTGGGTACGAACATGTATGTAATATAATGTAGGTGGTGTGTGTATGGATTAAATTAAGTGAATTAGTTGGGAGGTGTGTGGAAGAGAGAGAGAAAGATGGTCCCTTGAGATAGGTAAAAGAAAGAGAGACGAATTGGATTATATTAAAGAAAGAAGAATAAAAGTGTGAAGCATTGAAGAGAGATTCTCTATGTTAATGGTTATCAAGACAAACAAGAACCCACACAAAGACAAAGACATCATTTTTTTGGTAAAATTTTTTGTCAATGGTATTTTGTTTATAGAAGTACAATTATGGTTGGATGTGTTTTTTATAATGATATGAAGTTGTAATAATTAGTTTTATAATATTTTAGAAAGTCGGTTTGGATTTGATTTGGATATATAAACAAATTTGAAAAAGAAAAATAGTGGTAGATAAACTAGACTTTTAAGATAAATTCAAATTTACTTAACTATATATAACCTTTTTCATAGTTATTTAGTTGTTAATATTCATTGATAGGCCCACAAAGAGGTATCATGGTGTATGTTGACCATATAGTCCTAATAGCTAAGTTTAGGACAAAGCTCAATGCAATTTTGGGTATTTATCCATCGAAAAAGTATTGACATCGGGGCTTTTACCATCAATCCATCACCAACTTATTAGATATTGAAAATGTTTATCATTCTAAATTATATATATATATATATATATATATATATATATATATATATATATATATATATATATATATATATATATATATATATATATATATATATATATATATATATATATATATATATATTAAAACAATAGATTAAATAAAAAAACATAATTATAAACTTAAGTAATCATTTTACTAATTAAAAATTCAAATAAACATATTATTAATTTCTAAAATTAAATAAACATAGTTATCTATAGTTAAGGGCTTAAGTTAATTCAAATAAAAATGAAAGGATATAATAACATTAAATGATAGAATATTAGAGACCAAATTCGTAACCTCAATTAAAACAAATATAATGTCCACCTGTTTACATTTTGGTTGTCTTCTTCACCGGATTTCTGGAAAACAGGTACATTACTTTTTTTTTTTTTTTTTTTTTTTTTTTTTTTTTTACTTTGATGGATACAAAGGAAAAACGAAAAAAATGTCAAATATGTGATCGTTGCTGCCGCTGCTTTCTTATTCGTCGTCTTCGTCCATCCTTCCATTCATACCACGCTCAAACCACCGGCTTTAGGGGCGGTGTTCACACGTCATTAGGCCGGACACATCAGCAAGACGCGTGAGTTAGTCCTCCCACTCGGATTAGCCTTATGTGGATACTAAATTTTACATGGAATCAATTAAAATATTTTTGATTTTGATATATAAATTAGACTACCTCATATTAAAGAGTGGAGAGGCTTATAACTAAAATATTGGATTAGTGATGATATAGTCTAGGATCTAGTACATTCACTTTGTTTGTGCTTGTAGTTACTTTTTCTTCCTATCCACTAAATATTTTCTTCGGATATCTATTTCTACTAATGTATTTATACATGTTTTATGGATGCCGCTCACCTCTTTTCACAGATTAATTTGTTGTGTTTTCCGAATTAGGGATCTTTATACATGTTCATATATATATATATATATATATATATATATATATATATATATATATATATATATATATATATATATATATATATATATATATATATATATATATATATATATATACCTAACAACTTTATATAAACTTAGGTACCTAACCACATTATACTACATTGTTTTGCATTATATTTTCATTGCAATCGTCTAAGGTTCTTAAACTTCAATCCTTAACTTGATTTACTTCCAAAATTTTCAGATATTCACCATTATATTCTTCCTACACAATTTGATTTGTAACGGTAGTATATGAAGCCCACCAGGGGGTTTCCGATAGAAAGACGTCATTTGAAGGAAGATAATTGTGAAAATCCAAAGATTTTGGAAGCAATCAAGTTATGAGGTTGAATTTTAATCACTTTGGGTGATTACAATGCAAATATGATACAAAATTACATAGTATGATGTGGTTAGGTACCTAAGCTTATATAAGGTTGTTAGGTATATTCACTTTACCCTATATATATATATATATATATATATATATATATATATATATAAAGATTTTCTATGATTGTAATTTTCCAACCTTACCAAAGGGGCTACCAACTATACATCTCCCTTGCCATATTTGTATGAGACTGAGTAATGCTTTTGTTGTTGAAAGTGACAAACTTAGGGGCTATTTATTTTGCCTCTTAATATTCCATTAAGAGGCTGGTTCTGGGTTGTTCAACGTTTGGTTGAATGGTTTTTACCCTCTTAATCGGTCAAATGTTGCAAAAATGATTTGGATCTGTAATACATAAGGAGGAATCTGGATGAAAAAGTTCTGCACACTACCCTTGCCCTAACATAAAAACACGGCGGCCACTTTTTTTTTCTCCTTCTTCTCGAGCGACTACACCTTCCCTTTGCCAGCCTCCGGCAGCGCCACTCCACCTTCGCCACTACACATCCGCCTTCTTCGCCTCACCCCTCGTCGCTTCCCTGTTCAATGCTAAGTTTTCTGCTCTAGTCTTTTTGGTCATTTTTTCAGGTCCTATCTTTTTGGTCGATTATTTCAGGCCCTAAAACCTGTTATGCTGAATTTGTATGAAATTGGTGTTTGATATGTGTTCTTGCTCCTCGATTTTTTTTATGGTTTGTGGAAATGAATTTTCTCTACTTTGTTCTTGCTTCTCTATTTGTATTTAAAATCTGAAAAGTAACAAATGTGTTTGTGTTTGCTTAAAAATCTAAAATTATGTGTTTGTGCTGAAAATATGAAAATATGTGTTTGTGTTTGCTTGAAAATCTAAAAATGTTCTTGATGTTTAATTTTGTTGTTGAAATCGGGTAGATTTTTGTTGTGATTAATATTAGAGATGGCACAAATGGCACATGGTGGTGTTAGGCATCCATGGATACCGTTTCACTAAGATGTCAGTGTTTCTATTAACGATTATAGATGATTATCTATGTTTATGAATTATGAAAATTGCATTGAAATTGACAGGCATTTCTTGGGAGTGTGAGCAATCTCTCTGTGCAAAACGTCAAATGTCTGGTCTTGTTAGTCAAGAAGCCCAAAACCTCTTGAAGTTGTAGTTTAGGCATCAAAGTTTTTATGATTTTTATGGTTTCTATTTTATGTTTATTGTGTTTGTTATTTGTATGTCATTGAGCTTATATATATAGTGAAACATTTGTGTTCTTAAATTTTGAATTGTTTCAATGACATGACACAAATTGCTTAAAAGAGAATTATAATTAATTGGAAATAGTCATTGTTATCATTAAGAGGCAAATATTTAGATGCCTAACCAAACATCAATTTATCATTTAGATACAGATTGATACAGAGCCTCTAGATCATTCTTGCATCTGCATCATTCCCAAACAACCCCTCACAATAATTTAAATGAAAAAAGAACCCTAATATACCTCTTTATGTTGGATTTCATAGATCTTAATAAGAGATTGTATTTAATTAAACAAATACCGATGGTGAGAATCATAAGTAAAAAAAAAAAAATCAGAAAACTAAAACTAACAAATAGTTGATGGTGTTGTTTTTTATTTTGTAAAAATTTAGAATTGGTGGTATGGTGCAGTTTTGCATTATATACCAAAAAAAAACCATTCGTAATAGCCACATACTAAAAACATACTATATGATATTTTTAAATATTTAAATGATATGAAGTACCCATTTAATATCTATAAATTATTATTATTATTATTAGTTGCAATCAAAGTTCTAAAAAGTTTGTCATGACTTCGTCATGGCTTCAAGACTTGTACTTGCCGCCAAGGTCTAACAAAATGTCGTCTTAAGGCATATATGTACATAAAAATGAATATATATATATATATATATATATATATATATATATATATATATATATATATATATATATATATATATATATATATATATACTTGTCGCCTTAACTAACGCCTTACAAACGACGTGGCTCGTCACGGCTCGTAAAAACTTGAGGCTTCTAAATTGTAGTTTGGCTTAAACAATATTTTTATGATAATATTGTCTTTCTATTAACTTGTGTGGAGAGAGTGGTAATAGATAGATTGTTAGATCGGTCTCGTGAATACCACGAAGATAAAACTTCTTTAACCTAAAAGATGAGGGCTGTGAAAAATTGTCCTCATGTTGAACACATACATCCCGTATATTCTACTTGTACCATATATTTCGGTACTTATATTTATTAGGAGTGAGTTGGGAAAAATATATTACTTGTGTTATGAGTTGGGAAAGATGGAAGTGAGAGGAAAGATATAGAGAAAAAAAACTTTTGCGACTATAAGAGGATTGAGGAAAATGGGTTCTCTCCACTTTACATAAAGTTTTAACAAAAATACACTAAACGGATATACGACAACTGTAATACCCCGTTCCTAAAAGTACTTATTTATGAGTCCCCGGGATTTAAGATGAGGAGTATTTTGGTCCTTTTATGGGAAAAGTGGAAAAGGGAAGACCATGCATGAATAGGGATCATGCTGGGTACGCCCAGCGTAAGCTGGACGTACGCCCAATGTAGTGGAGTAAAGAAACGCGGGTGCATGGTTGAGTACGCCCAGCGTACTCTCAGAATCCCCAAAACCCTAATTTTAAGGCAACCACTATATAAAGAACATGAAGGCTTCCTCCTTAGCCTCCATAATCACTCTCTTAACCTCAGAAACCCTAGATAGCCATCCCACCTCCTTGGTTGGGTGTGTTTGGTCTTGGAAAGCTTGGATTAGCAAAGGAGAGCATAAAGGAAGAAAGGAGAAGTTGTCAAAGAAGGAGAGGAACGGCTGGAGCTTATAGATCTGGAAAGACATCATCCTTTGGAGCCTATTTGAGGTATAAAGCTTCTTGCTTGACATTCATATTGTGTAGATCTATGTGTTGTGAAGCTTTGACACCATTCTTGTCCCAAAATTCCTCATCTTGATGCATGTTTTGAGTTGGTCGAGATTATCTGTCCTTTCAGACCTTTGGAGTGGTCTTGAGTGAGAAAAATAAGGTCCCAAGGGCTGTGCTTGTTCCATGTGTGAAATATGTAGGTCTTAATGGATTAAGAGCTTTATGGACGTCCCAAGTGATAAAGTTTGAGACTTTTATGAATCTTAGGCATATTTGGCCTAAGGATCTGAAGTTTGGGCTTAAGAGCTTAAACCATTAAGACGTTATGTGATGTTGTTGAGTAGTGAGGTTACGCCCCGCGTAACCTATGAATACGCCCAGCGTAGCGGGCCAGTGTCCCGATACCATGTTGCGAGCATTGTTGTACGTACCAAGAAGGGTACGCCCAACGTACCCCATCTATGGCATTTTCATTTTGGGCCTTATAGTTTGGGCTGTTATTGGGCTGTTGGATTTATGGGCCATATCTGGAAATTTTGGATAGAGTATTTTGGGCCCAATTATTATTATGGACCTTGGATCTAGGCCCATTTGGTGCGGTGGGCCCAATTTAGTAAATTGGGCCAACAGTGGGCTTTGCTTCAGACTTTTGGACTTTGGGCCATTGGTGGGCTTGGGAGCTTACCTAGTGTGGGGCCGGATTGAGTTAAGGGTAAAATGGTCAATTTACCCTTGAAAGAGTATTGTGCTTAGCCTAATGATTATTTGTGCTATGTTGGCTAGTTTGGGATTTTCGGTGAGTCGGTGATTCGGGAATCTGATTCTTCAGTTCAGAGTTTCGGCAATCGCGAGGTGAGTTATCCTCATTATATCAACAAGGTCTAAGGCACCAAGGCCGGCCCTTTATCGGATTGAGATCTGGGTATTTGTTGTTATGTTATTGCTTTGATATGTTTGCATCCTGGTAGCTAGGATGGTATATGTTAGAGACCTGGTCAAGGTCGGTATCCTGTTATGTAGGGTGATGTTATGCTAGTGACCGGTTAGGTCGGTATCCTGGTTAGGATGATGATATGCTATGTGATTTGTTAGATCGGCTTGTTGACTATGAAGTGTTATATGATTGTATGTTTATGTGCACATGGTTGTTGGACTAGAGTTGGGTTGAGGCGGGTCCTGCTTTGTGTTGTAGGCCAAGATACCCAGGGCGGACCGGTTGTCCCGAAGGCCCAACGAGCGGTCCGGATATGCTGTAGGCCACAAGTAGGTGGACCAGACGTGCTGAGGATCGGAGAGTGGACCAGGCCGACTGAAGGCTCGGTGTAGGCGGACCAGTCATACTGTAGACTCAGAGAGTGGACCAGGTGGATTGAAGGCCCGGTGCGGGCGGACCAATCACACTTCAGACTCGATGTATATCGCTAGACTCAGAGGGTGGACCAGGTGGACTGTTGGCCGGTGCGGCGGACCAGTCACATAGTAGACCCGAAGTGCATGGCTGTTCTGTGATCGGATATGTTATGGCATGTTATACGTGTATGGTATATGTGGTTGGTATTTTGGGGATATCTCACTAAGCTTTCGGGCTTACAGTTGTGGTTTAATGTTTTTCAGGTTCTTCAGGAGACCATGGCAAGGCAAAGGCGTGATCGTACTGCTCCTTATGTTTATGTTGTAATGTGATTCTGGGTATACTCTAAATGAATTGTATTGAAAACCTTTTTGTAATAATTTAATGAAATCGGGTTGTTTTTGAAAAATTTAAATTGGTTGGAATTTTTCGGTCGTTACAACAACCAACTTCATTAATGTTACAAAACTTTAAAATTGATCGATGGTTAAAAACTCTATCTAATAAATGAAAACACTTATTTAGGAAATATTAAAATTGTTCAACGGATAAAATCTTTTATCCAACAAAAAAAATACTCTTTCGCCTCAACAGTTGATTCTAGTGGTTGAAATGTGGAATTCGACATAGGATGTTTAGTGTTTAAACACTCGTTTGACCAAAAATATTGAAAGTGTTTCACGATCGATTTCTTATGTAGGCAATGGGAGGGGTTTACATGGCCCATCTTCGGTGCTTTCTTTCATAGCACAATATCAAATAGCCATAACTAAACATTTTACATAAGCAACTTCAAGGTCTTCAATGAAATACAAGATATAGCAATATATTTTTATTGTGTACTGTAAAATCTTACTTTTATTTATTTATTTATATTACAACATCATACTTGTTATGGGGAAGATCCTCAATTCTATCTAGGATCCCGGATCTCAAAGATATCTGAGGATCCCTAAACATATGCCAAGATCCTGATTATTATTACTATTATCTCTTAACAAAATTTAACGGTTATATTTCTTGTTTACTTCTTACATGTGGAAAAATTGTCAATGTAGGACTCTTTCTAAATGAAGAAACGCTTTAATCAGGCTTGAGACCCAGAAATACCAAGTCAAACCAACGTACTTATACTTATTCAAGAGGATCCCGAAAATATCAAACTTTTTGTTAATTAGACTAGACTATAAATACACATGTACTCTTCACACTGCACACAACTAGACCTACTACAACATTTGTACTCGTATAATTACCTCCATTTGTGTAACTCGCTTTTCGATCAATACAATTAAACAAGGCAAGTGATTATTATCACCTCCCAAGGTTTTGTGGCAGAGATCCTATCAAGGATCAATGGATTTCCTTGTAAACCACTTGTTCAATTTTGTTCTCAATTAAATACTTATTCTAACTCTAACACCAAAGCCTCTCATACAACTTGATTGATTCTCATTCAATTGATTTTTGACCAAATCAATTTGGCGCCCACCGTGGGGTCATGGTGTTCATAATCCAAAAACTAAGACATATGATTTCAAGCATACTAGGAGTGGTCCAACCTATACCAAAAGCACCCCACCAGTCACGGGATCTCAATATTTATCCCCTCAATAGCCGACACCGAAGTTCCAAAAGCGCTTCCAAACTCCTAGCATGAAGCCTTACGATGGAACCATGAATCCTGAAGAAAATATTGCACAATATAGAGAGAATGGAAATCATTCCCAGTTTGCCACACTTAAAAGAAGCATGTTTATGCAAGGGCTTCAGATTGACTCTTACAGGCTCATCCTTAAAGTGGCTTCAAATGTTCCTCCCTACTCTATTGTTTTGGTCAAAAAATCAATCAAAGGAATATCAACCAAGGTGAATGAAAGGCTATGGTGTTTTTGTTGAAGTGATTATCGAAATTAAAACAAAATTGCACAAGTGGTTTACAAGGAAAGCCCTTGATCCTTGATAGGATCTCCGACATAAAACCTTGGGAGGTGATAATGATCACCTTAGCCTTGTATAATCTTATTAATTCGAATGCAAATTACAGATATGATGATAGAAATACGATTACAAGTGTTTTCCTAGCTCTGGGTTTGTAAGGTGTCAAAAGATTGTGCCCTTTGTGTGTGTTTTACAGATGTATATATATATATATATATATATATATATATATATATATATATATATTATAGGTTAAGTAACTAAAAGTATGATATTTCAGGGATCCTGATGAACTGGTATTTTAAACGTGCTTTGACTTGGTATTCTTGGGTTTTAAGCCTGGTTGAAGTGGTTCTTCGTTGTGAGTGAGTCTTTTGTTGACCATTTATCCACATGTGAGAAATAAACAAGAAATATAGCCATTAAACTTGTTGGGAAATAATAATGGAGATGTTCAGGATCCTAATGTATGTTTGGGATCCTAAGACTCCTTTAAGGTCCGGGATCCTTGATAGATTTAAGGATCCTTAGATATCTTTGAGATCTGGGATCCTAGAAAGGATTGAGGATCTTGTCTGTAACAATTACCCCCGAATTATACCTGCGAAATATTTGAAATAATTTCAAGTATTTAAAGTGTATAACTTAATTAATTGGAAATAAAGGATTTAAAGTTCAAATTCTAACAGATAGAATTGTATCCGTTCAAAAGATATGATTATGTTGTCAAATGTCTTCTCTATCTTCTAGGATCCACATAAATATGGGTTAATGGTTATCGATCTTCTATTACTTCTTTGAGCTCTCTTTCAACCATTATCGATTATCTTGAAGGTATTTTTCTTGTTCCTTCTTATTTTTCTTGTTTGATGATCATGGGTAAAAAGGCACTTCGTTCTTGATCGAGCATCCTTACTCTTCCTGACGAGGGATTCCTTGGTCAAAAGATATTGTCTGATGAGGGGACTTTCTCTTTTGATGATAACGACACTGAGTCCTTGAAATCGATCAGAGCTTTCCTGCCAACGTCATTTTCATGCCTTTTAATGATAAGGCTAAACCTCGCTTCCTCTTTCCTACTTGGGTTTGTTTTCCTAAATATTCTTTCTCCTTAGGCTTGACATACCCTTTTTCTAGCATCATCTCTGAGTTCTTCGAAGTTACAAAAATTTCTTACTCTATAACTATACATGTGATCTTGGGATCCTTTTTTGGATCGATCAGATGAATCATTCTAAAAACATTGATATGGTGTTAGCTGAGTTAGCCAATGTTTATGATCTTCAAACTTTTAGATCTTCTCATTTCCTGCTCAAAGTCAAAACCCACAAATTACATTTAATTTTGAAAAATAAAAGATGGTGCCTGGGAAGAAAGGTTTTTCTTTATGAAACACAACTCTATCCAACGATGATCTCCTGCCAATAAAATAGGTTATAAAGGGTAGGATTTTATTTAATTATGATAAGGATCCCGAAATTTACACTTCCTTATTTTGTTTTTTTTGACGAAGCTTTCAAGTTCGAAGAAGTTGTTCCAGCTACTGAAGATACCGAGAAGAAGATTGAAAGCATTCTTGCTTTCTTGAGGCAGAAAGATCTTGCAAGTTTGACCACTCCAGCTTACAAGAAGGTTTTTCCACCACTCCTCTGATGTCTACTAGTAAGGATCCTTCTTTTACGTTTTTCATTTTAGTGATCTCAAACTGATGAGGGTTCTCTATAATTTTCAGGATCCAAGGCTACACATTCTAGCACTCGCTTCTACCTCTCGAAACTTGATGGGGCCATGTATAGCAGTCAACTCTTAGCTAAGAAGGAGAAGACATCCTCCTAGAGAACGTCTTATAGATCAAGGAGGTGATTGTTAAGGTTAAGAGCAGTGCCGCCAAAGCCATCTAGGCGACAAAGATTAAGTTGGCGAAGGATATGGTGAACACAAGATCTTGGAATGTGGCTAGTTGGTGTGAAGCTCTGGCCAAGTTGACTGAGAGGCATGTTAATGCCATTTAGGATCCTATAGAGAAGAAGAAGAGAAGAAAGAGATAGAGGATACCCTGGTTGGGGGTGATCAAACCTTAAATTAGGTTTGATTAATTTTTAAAACAATTTTAATTTTTTGGTATGTGAAACAATATTTTCTTTTGTTAGGTTGGAGGGAAACCCTTTTTAAATTGAATGCTTTGGTTTTTCTCTTTTCTTGTGTGGTTGCTTTGGTTGTAGAAATAGGATAATGATTTTTTCAAAGGCTTTTCGGATAATTAAGATCCTAAGAAGTTTAGAGTTTATACAAACTATTCGGATCTTAATAATCTGAAATAAGTAACCATCTGATTAGGATCCTATAATATCCAGGATCCTTAAATTTTATTTAAAAAATCTTTAAAGTTGTTGCTGAACTTTTTCAAATAAAAAATTGTAAATGAGAATCTTAGGTCTAAGGATAGATAGAACCTGATGTCAGCTTAAACTCCAATTGATCTTTTGGTCATCTCTTTGAACGTTACTTTGGATATATTTTATCATCTTGAAGAGAGTTCTTTCGAATATGTTTTTGGGAGATGATCCCAACTTTAGAATTTACTAGGTAAAGTCCCAGCTCAGGTAATATTGAGAAAATCCCATATAGTAATTCACTAGGGAGGATCACAACTTAGAGTTTTACTGGGAAAAATCCCAACTTAAGAAATACTGGGGAAGATCCCAACTTAAGAAATACTAGGGAAGATCCCAATTTGAGAAATACTGGTGAAAATATTGGGGAGGATCTCAACTTAGATTATACCAGGGAAGATCCCAACTTAGATTATACTGGGAAAATCCCAAATTTAGATAATAACTGGGGAAAATCCCATTTCATAAGATAACATGATAATGTTATAAACCTTAGAAATTTACTTTAGGATCTTAACATATGTTCGAAAATAAGAGGGTTGCCAAGTCACTAAAGCATGAAATGATCCCCTTATTCACATCCTATAGTTAGATATCATACTCCAAGCGAGCTGTAGAAACCTAAACTCACAAGAAAGAGGTCATTAACTCTTTAAGACTTAGGATCTTAACATATGTTCAAAAATAAGAATGTCTCCAAGTGACTAAAGCGTGAAATGATCCCCTTACTCACATCCCATAGTAAGATATCGTGCGTCCAAGCGGGGTGTGGAAACCAAACACAGATGAAAGAGGTTATTAGCTATTTAAACCTTAGAGGGGATTAAGTACCCTTAATCGGATGAGATATGATCAGTCTCTATTCATAGTGGCTAGGATCATTGAGTTTCTACATGTTGCAAACGTTATCTTGGGGTGGGCGTTAGCTTGGCTAACATCCCTCTCAAGCTTAAGTTAGTAGTGTATTTAGAATAAAAATAAACAAAGAAAATAAATAAGGGTAAGGAGTAGGTATGTACCTCGACTCGATTACGGTGAATTGTGACTAAATTGACTTACATAAATACGCTTCAAGGTGTATAGCATTTCAGGATCTTAGCAAGATGTTTCCTTCTAGGGTAGCTAGTCAATATGTATTCATTCCTGTTTTCGGAATACTTGAGATAGGCATCAGACTTCTGAGAATGTAGGATGAGATCTTTCTTCATTGTTGGCCAATAATATCCCATTCTTAACACTTTAGAACACAAGGATCTGCTCCTAGCGTGGTTGCTGTAACGCCCCGATTCTCAGGTATTGATTTAGATAAGAATTTATTTGGTTTTAAGTCTTACTCAACGAGTTGGTTGCCCTACTCGTCGAGTAGCAGCAGGGTGGGATCGCATGTTTAGTGACCTACTCGCCGAGTCCATGAAGGGACTCGATGAGTGGGAGCTGGCAGATGAAACCCTAAATCCCGGGGTTTTGCACCCTATTTAAAGAGGCTTAAGGCTCCTTTGGCCTCTTTGCAGTCCTTGAGAGCTCATAGAAACCCTAATTCGAGTGGTGCTTTATTCTTGTGTGTCTTGAGCTTTAGAAAGAAGGTTTTTGGAAAGGAAGAGCTTGGAGGGAAAGAGACTAGGAGCAAGGAAGGTGTGGGAATCAAAAATCTACCTCACATAGCGTCATTTGGAGGTATCAAGTCGCCACCTTTACCTCATTTTTCCTTCTAGACCTCATTTGGTTGAGATCTAGGATTTTTATGGTTTGATTGTGATGATATTGTGGGATATGAGTTAGATCTGAAGTTGTAACTTCATATCTGGACTCTACTTGGGTCCTAGAGTCATAAAGCTCCGAGTTTGGCCATGTATGAAGCTTTCTATGAGTATGAAACCCCATTATGAGCCTAGATTTGACATTTAGAGCCCTTTTAGCTATGCATGCACGTAAAGTTTGCAACTTTACGTGAAAAGCATGCCTTAGGAGCTTGGATCTGTAATTTGGAACAATTGCATGGCTTAAAAGAGTCTGTATGGCTTAAGGACTGAAGGAACTCGGCGAGTCGCAAGGTCGACTCGACGAGTCATATGAAGATAGGCCTGGACCCGACGAGTTGGATGAACAACTCAACGAGTCCGATGAAAATTGCCATAGAACTCGACAAGTTGTATGAACAACTCGACGAGTCGGTTGAAGTTTCCCCAATTTATGTACGCATGTGTAACCGTCGAGTTGCAAGAAGGAAACTCGACGAGTGGACTTAGAGTTTGATGTTAAACCAAAGGAACTCGACGACTCACTCTGATGACTCGGTGAATGGACAAGTACTTCAAGGAACTCGGCGAGTAGCCGAGGGTACTCAGCGAGTAAGGGTCAACATGGACTGTTGACCTTGACTGAGGACTTTAACTTTGACAAGGGTTGACTAGTTGGTTTATGGAGTACCTTGAAAGGTTGGGAACTGATGGGTATGATTGTATTATGGTAATAGGTGCTGTACTTTTTGTTAGTGATCCGAGAGTTGGATTTCATCTACCGAGTCGACATCTGCAAGGTGAGTTAACTTCACTGTATCAAAAGGGTCTAAGGCACCAAGGCCGACCCTTTAGTTGTTATGGTTATGATATGATATATGCGATTATGATCTGATAGATCGGAATCAGGATAGACAATATGTTATGTTTTTATGATCCTTAGGGATTAGTATGTTAGTGGCCTGTTGGGCCTGTGCTCTAGTTATGAGAGATTGCTATGATTGATGAACCGTAAGATAGATATATTTGTTGTCTATATATGCCAATATATGTTAGTTATGTGCACATGATTATTTGCTTGTTGGTTGGATTGAGACGGTCCTGCTTTGTACTGAAGGCCAACATACCCTATGAGCGGTCCGGGGAGACTATAGGCCTACGTGGCGGTCCAGTCATGTCGAAGGCTCGATATAGATTTAGTTAGACTGTAGGCCCTGTAGGGCGATCTAGTCAGGCCGATGGCCCAATATGCAATTATGCATGTTGATTGATTGATTATTGCTAATAAGGCATTATCATTGTGGTATTGGTATTTTGGGGGTAGCTCACTAAGCCCCCGGCCTTACGGTTTTCAGTTATTGTTTCAGGCACTTCAGGAGATCATGGCAAGGCGAAGGGATGATCGTACCACTCCTCATCCTTATGATCTGGCTTTTGGGACACTCTGATTGAATAATGATTTGAAAACATTTTCTATAAACAATACCATTGAGTTTTATTTATGATTGAAAAAGTTTTAATTTGGCGTAAAATTTATGGATGTTACAAGTTGGTATCAGAGCCTTGGTTTGAGTGAATTAGAGGAACACTCGTGTGAATCCAATGCCAAATCAAGGGAATGGTCGGAAAATAAATTTTTTAAAAATAGTTTTCAAAATAAAGGATGGAGGATGCAGATGGTACGATCAGCTGGAGCCGTAAGTAAACCCCAAATTACCATATAGTTATTTGATATTATGATATGTTAGAACAACATGCTATTGCTAGGCTAGGGATCTTCAGGAATCGCATGATAGACTTGCCTAATTATATGCTACCTACTAGCCTAGGGTTTCTTGTATATGGAATTTACATCATTACTGTAGTTGTTAGTGTAGGCATCACGGTTGTGCATAATCAAGATCTTATAGCTTGAGATGGTTGGATTCAGTCTTCAGATAAGATTGGATATTCGAAAGTCTATTGGGTCCAGTGTTATGTGCGACTAGCATGCACTAGCACTGCAGGGGTTGATGGAAGTTTCATGGATGTGTGAGTTGTGGGAGCAATGAGGTCAGTTGTGACATAAGCAATGCTCCCCTAGGAGTGAGGGTTGAGTGCATATTATATCGATGATAGTGTTAGGGTGTTGTGGTGACACTTGAGACAAATATGGGTAGGTGTGGAAGATAGTATGGGCCCGTACTACTGAAAGCACAAGACCCATACGCATAGCAAGGAAGTCACAACCCCTAGGGTGTGTGGGTTTTGGTCTCCCGATATTATGTTGTTTATCTGATGTCTTGAGTGTATCTTTCAGTATGGTGGTGACGAGACGTTTTGCTGCTGGGTCCAAATCAAGATCGGGATTCGGATCAGGGTCAGGATCGGGAGACGGACGGTTAGAGGTGCCGGTAGCACCTGAGCCGATGGTTCAGATGGGGACAGAGGAGTTGGATGCCAAGATCCGGGAGATTTTGCACGATGAGGTCGATGCGGCCTTCCGAGAGCAGCTGTCGGAGATGTTTGGGTGAATTAAGACCGCGATGGATGAGTATTTTGATGAGCGATATGCAGCTATAGCAGAGACAGCGGCCACTACAGCCACATCGGCTGTAACCGCGACATGGATTGAAGGAGGAGCCGGCCGGGCTTTCCAGTACCGGGACTTCGATAACATGAAGCCCCCGGCATTTGATGGTATATAGGATACGATCAGGGCTATGAGGTGGTTGTCTGACGTGGAGGGCTGTTTCTTCACGTGCTCATGTCCTGCTGACCAGAAGGGCAGATGTGCCTTGAACCTGCTGAGGCTTGGGGCAAAGAATTGGTGGAGATTTACGACAGGGTCGTACACTGATGACCAACGAGCTATTGTTACTTGGGAGCAGTTCCGAGATATGTTCTGTACCCGCTACGTTCCACGTGTTGAGCGGGAGCGGCTGGCTCAGGAGTTTTTGACTTTGAGATAGGATGGGGAGTCTGTGATGGAGATTACTCATATGTTCACAAAGAGGGCTATTTTCTGCCTGAAGTTTGCTTCAGAGTAGTCTCAGATGACTCGTTATCTGAGTATGCTCAAGACGGATATTCGAAAGTTTTTGGCTACACAACGTTGTGATACCTTCCTGGATCTTCAGGAAGCCGCAAGGCGGCATGTGTTAGAGATTGAGCTGCAGTTAAGGGAGCAGTGTTAGGTTCCGACATAGTCTTAGCTGGCACCTAAGCGGTCTAAGACCGCTGATACTTGGACCGGGGGTTAGCAGAGTCGTGCTTGTGGAAAGTGTGGTCGGGGTCATTCTGGGGTTTGTCGAGCGGGAGGTGGTTGCCACAAATGTGGCAAGGAGGGGCACTATGCCAGGGACTATCGCTAATCTGCCCCTCCAGCAAATTTGAGGATTTGTTTCCATTTTCATTAGGCTGGTCACGTGAAGACCAACTGTCCGCAGCTCGCCACCAAGTCGGCACAGGGTTCCGCACCGACTACTTTGAGGATTGGGGATGGGAGGCCAGTCAAGGTGGAGCCCCCGAACGCTCAGGGGCGCGCCTTCCGGCCGAGGAGGCCAAGGCAACACTGGATGTGGTTGCTGGTAGGTTTCTATTTTTTTGTTTCAGTTATTATATATGTGTTATGCTTATTGGTTGTACCTGTGTTTAGGTATCTTTTTAGTAAATTCTTTGCCTGCTTTGGTATTATTCAACTCGGGGGCGAGTCGGTCGTTTGTATCTCAGGATTTCATTAGAGGGTTTAGTGTGTCGGTGGATGAGCTTCAGTGTCCGTTGCAAGTGTCGATCGCCAACGAGCACGGGGTTTCTGCTTCTTCAGTCTACCGGGGATGCAAGTTGGAGATTTTCGGGGTATCCTTCCTGATAGACTTGATTCCTATTCCCATGAGGGAAGTATGGGTGATAGTAGGGATGGATTGGCTCAATCAGTTTGGCGCCATGATTGACTGTGAGGGACAACGAGTGGTGGTTCGAACCCCAAGTGGGGGAGAACTGGTGGTACATGGCGAGGGCAGAAGGATCGGATCAGGGTTATGTTCGGTAGCCAGGGCTCGGAAGTATATTGAGCATGGGTGTGCCGGTTATTTAGCGTATGTGGTGGATACGCGGGATAGGGGGCAACCCTCAGTCTCAAAGGTCCCGGTGGTTAGGGAGTTTGCTGACATGTTTCCGGAGGAATTACCCGGAGTGCCTCCGGAGAGGTAGGTAGAGTTCAGGATTGATCTAGTGCCTGGTGCGGCCCCTATCGCCTAGGCGTCGTACCATCTGGCACCACCTGAGATGCAGGAGCTGTCATCTCAGCTGCAGGGGCTGCTGGGCAAGCAGTTTATTCGACTGAGTAGTTCACCCTAGGGAGCACCGATCCTCTTCGTCAGGAAGAAGGACAGTTCGCATAGGATGTGCATTGACAATAGGGAGTTGAACAAGTTAACGGTGAATAATCGTTATCCACTCCCGAGGATAGATGATCTTTTCAATCAGCTGCAGAGTGCATCTTGGTTCTCCAAGATCGATTTGAGATCCGGATATCATCAGCTCAGGGTGAGGGAGGAAGATGTGAAGAAGACCGCGTTCCGGACTCGTTATGGTCATTACGAGTTCGTGGCGATACTGTTTGGGCTCACCAACGTGCCGGCTGTGTTCATGGATTTGATGAACCAAGTCTGCAGACCGATGCTCGATCGCTCAATCATTGTGTTCATAGATGATATCTTGGTGTATTCCAAAACCTGAGAGCAGCACGTGGAGCATCTCAGGGAGCTGCTGGAGGTTCTGCGGCGAGAACGGCTGTATGAAAAGTTCTCGAAGTGTGAGTTTTGGTTACGAGAGGTCCAGTTCCTCTCACATCTGGTTAACCAGGAGGGGATTTTGGTCGATCCGGCCTAAGTGGAGGTGGTTATGCAGTGGGAGATTCTGAAATATCCCTCAAACATCAGGAGTTTCTTGGGTTTAGCAGGGTACTACCGGAGATTCATTCTAGATGTATCCAAGATTTCAGTACCCCTCACTCGTTTAACGAGGAATGGGGTGGATTTCTGGTGGGGACCTGAGCAGTAGAGGGCATTTGAGACCCTCCGGCAGTGTTTATGCGAGGCGCCGGTGTTGACACTCCCCGAGGGAGTCGAGGATTTTGTAGTATTTTGTGATGCATCCGTCTCGGGCTTGGGGGCATTCCTCATATAGAGGGGACGAGTGATAGCTTATGCATCGCAGCAGTTGAAGCCGTATGAGATGGGGTACCCTACGCACGATCTTGATCTGGGAGCAGTGGTTTTCGCTCTCAATATTTGGAGGCATTATCTGTATGGAGTCCGTTGCACTATATATACGGATCACAAGAGTTTGAGACACATCATGGATCAGCCGAACCTGAACATGAGGCAGTGCAGGTGGCTGGATATAGTTAAGGACTATGATTGTGAGATCTTTTACCATCCTGGTAAAGCGAATGTGGTTGCGGATGCTTTGAGCTACAAGTCAGTTGGGTCTTCTACCCCAGCAAGGTGTATGAGGATAGCGGTGGGTTCCCTACTTATGAGCTTGATTAAGTATGCTCAGGTTGAGGGTATGAGATCGAAAAACTGGAAGTTAGAGAGGATTAAGGGCGAGAGCGCCCGATTTGTTCAGGATAGTCGCGGATTATTGACTCGATACGGTCGGATTTGGGTTCCGATGTCCGGAGGGGTCTGCCAGACAGTGATGGAAGATGCTCATAAGTGTCACTTTTCCATTCACCAGGGGGCCACCAAGATGTACCACGATTTGAGTTTGAGTTATTGGTGGCCTGGTATGAAGCGAGAAATCGCTTGGTATGTGGAGAGGTGCTTGACCTGTAGGATGGTGAAGGCCGAGCATCAAAGGCTGCATGGTAAGCTGCAGTCTCTAGAGATTCCCATGTGGAAATGGGAACAAATCACGATGGACTTCATTAGGAAGTTGCCGAGGACGACGAAGGGGTTCGATGCTATATGGGTCATCATGGATCGATTGACCAAGAGTGCCCATTTCTTGGCCATACGGGAGAGTTCGTCGGCTGAGAAATTGGCCGACTTGTACGTCCGCGAGATTGTCTCTCGCCATAGGGTCCCAGTCTCCATTGTCTCCGATCAGGATGTTAGGTTTACTTCCCGTTTCTGGCAGAAGTTCCATGAGAAACTGGGTACGCGACTGCATTTTAGTACGACGTTCCATCCGTAGACCGATGGGTATAGTGAGCGGACTATTCAGACCCTTGAGGATATGTTGAGGGCGTGCGTCATTGACTTTGGTGGGAGTTGGGATTCCCACCTATCATTTGTAGAGTTCGCCTACAACAACAACTATCATTCCAGTATTGGCGCCCCGCCTTTTGAGCTATTGTATAGGCGGAGGTGTTGAACCCAGTCTGTTGGGGTGAGATTAGGCACAGGGTGATGGGTCGGACAGAGGTAGATATGCAAACTACCGAAAAGATATAGTAGATTAGACAGCGATTGTAGACCGCTCAGAGTCGGCAGAAAAATTATGCCGACCGACGTCGATCCGAGTTGGAATTTCAGATGGGTGACATGGTACTTCTGAAGGTCTCGCCCTGGAAGGGTGTGATCCGCTTCAGGAAGAGGGGAAAATTGGGCCCTCGTTATATTGGGCCATTCTGGATCATTGGCAGGGTTGGCAAAGTGGCGTATAGGCTAGAGCTTCCGGAGGAGCTTAGCCGGATCAACAACATGTTCCATGTTTTGCAGTTGCGAAAGTGCATCATGGACTAGGAGGCAATAGTATCGCTGGATGATATTTTGGTCGATGAGCGCCTGAATTACATGGAGAGGCTTGTGGCCATCTTGGAGATGAAGAAGAAGATTTTACGGAACAAGGAAATACCTTTGGTGAAGGTGCAATGGGAACATCGGAAGGGAACCGAGTGGACATGGGAGCCGGATGAGGAGATGCGCGAGCACTACCCGACATTGTTTATTCCAGAGGACTTCGAGGGAGAAGTCTAGTTCAAGTGGGGGAGAATTGTAACGCCCCAATTCTCAGGTATTGATTTAGATAAGAATTTCTTTTGTTTTAAGTCCTACTCGACGAGTTTGTTGCCCTACTCGTCCAGTAGCAGCGGGGTGGGATCGCGTGTTTAGTGATCTACTCTCTGAGTCAATGAAGGGACTCGACGAGTAGGAGATGGTAGATGAAAACCTAAATCCCGGGGTTTTGCACCCCATTTAAAGAGGCTTAAGCCTCCTTTTTCGTCTTTGCAGTCATTGAGAGCTCATAGAAACCCTAATTTGTGTGGTGCTTCATTCGTGTGTGTCTTGAGCTTTAGAAAGAAGGTTTTTGGAAAGGAAGAGCATGGAGGGCAAGGGACTAGGAGCAAGGAAGGTGTGGGAATCAGAAATCTACCTCCGTTAGCATCATTTGGAGGTATCAAGTCATCACCTTTACCTCATTTTTGTAACACCCGGAATTTAAGGTATTATATTTATTCGTTGAATTTCAAGTTTTGTGGAAGAACTCGGTGAGTTGATGCGTAGACTCGCCGAGTAGAGACGTGAATCATTATCCGGGTGGATGGTTGGACTCAGTGAGTCGCCCCAAGGACTCGCCGAGTCCATGCTGTTTAATGAAACCCTAATTCCTCGGGTTTGGGGCCTATTTAAAGGGCCTTATGGCCGTCATTTGCGGCTACAAGACCCCAGAGAGAAACCCTAAGTGATCTAGAGCGATTGTGAGAGGAAAGGAGTCATTTCTTGATCATTTGTTAGTGTTTTTGCAAATAGAAGAGGACCAAGACAAGAGGAGGCTGAAGAGGGTGCCAATCTAGTGATTCCAGGGCTCAGAGACTTCACTTTGAGGTATTCATTCGACCCTTCTTTAGTTTATGGTGTAATTCTTAGGGTTAGGGCTTTTTAGCCCCTTTAGAGGATGGTTATATGGAGTAATTGGTCCCTTCTCGTGTTGGTGCTATAGATCTGGACCCAAAGAGGTCCAGAGACCCTTTTCCCTTGAGCTTTATGAGTGTTAATGGGGGTTATGAGCTTAGGATGTCATTTTAGAGGTCATATCTTCAAATAAGGCCTTTGAGCCTTTGCATGAGCACCAAGACGTTAGCTTTACGTGATTATAATGCTTTGGGAAACTGGATCTACGGTTTAGAGGAGCGGATCTGACCTCAGGAGGTCAGTTCAGCTTGAGCATGGCATGAACTCGCCGAGTCCAATAGCCGCTCGACGAGTAGGACGAGGGCTTTCCCGATAATCACACAGTTGGTGACTCACTGAGTTGGGGAAGTGACTCGGTGAGTCAGAGGGAATCTAGAGGACAAAGTGCACGATGGTACTTGCCGAGTCAGGAGCCGGACTCGGCAAGTTGGGTCGGGACATTTCACAGATTGTGATCAGTGATGATTTGCAGAATTGAGGTTAACTCAGTGAGTCAAATGAGGATAGGAGAGTGAAGAACACGTGTGGACTCGCCGAGTCATAGTTGTGCACTCGGCGAGTTTGGTCAAGGTTGACCGTTGACTTCGTTGACTTTTAGGGATAGTCAATGTTTGGACCTTAGAGTCATCGGAAGGGTAGGATAGTCTTTTACCCTTCCTAGAGGATGTATATATATATATATATAGAGAGAGAGAAAGAGAGATTAGCCTAGCCCTGAGAGTTGTATTAATTAGAGTATTTATTTCATGTGATTAGGCAGGGGCTAGACCAGAGTTTACTGAGTCAGAGATTTACTGAGATATCCGAGGTGAGTCTTCTTGCTATACTTTACCTTGAGTAGGTAATCAGATTTATGTGATACAGCGTTTGTATGCAATATATGTGTTATGTGTTACACTGCATTATTCTATGTGATTTATGATGTGCATGTTTACAGAGTTAGAACCTGAAGGTTCACAGAGATAGAACCTAAAGGTTCATAGAGTTTGGGTGCACGGACCCACAGAGTTATAGTCTCGAGTGGCTAATATGTGTTATATATGGTATTTTGGGGAACTCACTAAGCTTCATGCTTACAGTGTTTTGTGTTATGTGTTTCAGGTACTAGTGAGGATCGCGGAAAGGCGCCGACTTGATCAGTACACACACGAGATTTTTTATGTTATGAGATCTTGGGATTGATATATGTTATGAATTTAGTTCTAAACAATGATGTTTTTATGAATAATGAATGAATTATGTTTTTATAAAAAGCAAAAAATTGTTTTGAAATTTACGGTGTTACAATTTTTCCTTCTAGATTATTTGGTTGAGATCTAGGGTTTTTATGGTTTGATTGTGATGATATTGTGGGATATGAGTTAGATCTGAAGTTGTAACTTCAGATCTGGACTCTTCTTGGGTCCTAGAGTCATAAAGCTCCGAGTTTGGCTATGTATGGAGTTTTCCTTGAGTATGAAACCCCATCGTGAGCTTGGATTTGACATTTAGAGCCTTTTTAGCTATTCATGCACGTAAAGTTTGCAACTTTATGTGAAAAGCATGCCTTAGGAGCTTGGATCTGTAATTTGGAACCATTTCATGGCATAAAAGAGTATGTATGGCTTAAGGACTGAAGGAACTCAGCGAGTCGCAAGGTCTACTTGGCGAGTCATATGAAGATAGGCCTGGACCCGGTGAGTTGGATGAACAACTCGGCGAGTCCGATGAAGATTGCCATAGAACTCGACGAGTTGTACGAACAAATCGCGAGTCGGTTGAAGATTCCCCAATTAATGTATGCGTGTGTAACCGTCGAGTTGCAAGAAGGAAACTCGACGAGTGCCCTTAGAGTTCGATCGTAAACCAAAGGAACTTGATGAGTCAGTCCGGCGACTCGGCGAGTGGACAAGTACTTTAAGGAACTCAGCGAGTAGCCGAGGGTACTCGGTGAGTAAGGGTCAACATAGACTGTTACCTTGACTGAGGACTTTGACTTTGAAGAGGGTTGACTAGTTGGTTTATGGAGTGCCTTGAAAGGTTGGGAACTGATGGGTATGATTGTACAATGGTAATAAGTGGTGGAGTTTTTGGTAGTGATCCGAGAGGTGGAGTTCATCTACTGAGTCGACATCTACAAGGTGAGTTATCCTTACTATATCAAAAGGGTCTAAGGCACCAACGCCGGCCCTTTAGTTGTTATGGTTATGATATGGTATATGCGATTATGATCTGATAGATCGGAATCAGGATAGGCAGTATGTTATGTTTTTATGATCCTTAGGGATTGGTATGTTAGTGGTCTGCTGGGCCTGTGCTCTAGTTATGAGAGATTGCTATGATTGCTGATCTGTAAGTTAGATAAATTTGATGTCTGTATATGCCAGTATATGTTAGTTATGTGCACATGATTATTTGCTTGTTGGTTGGGTTGAGGCGGTCCTACTTTGTGCTGAAGGTCAACATACCCTATGAGTGGTCCGGGGAGACTGGAGGCCCACGTGGCGGTCCAGTCATGACGAAGGCTTGGTATAGATTCAGTTAGACTGTAGGCCCTGTAGGTCGGTCTAGTCAGGCCAATGGCCTAATATGCATGTTGATTGATTGATTATTGCTGATAAGGCTTTATCAGTGTGGTATTGGTATTTTGGGGGTAGCTCACTAAGCCCTCGGGCTTACAGTTTTCAGTTATTGTTTCAGGTACTTCAGGCAATCATGGCAAGGCGAAGGCGTGACCGTACCGCTCCTCATCCTTATGATCTGGCTTTTGGGACTCTCTGATTTTGTAATGATTTGAAAACATTTTCTATAAACGATACCATTGGGTTTTAATTATGATTGAAAAAGTTTTAATTTGGCGTAAATTTTATGGATGTTATAGTTGCCATAATCCCCTTCATGTATGTTTTTTAGAACTTCCATGTCTTCTTGATCATTGATATGGACCTGTCATGGACTTCTTATATAATACTCCATTGGTCATCAGAAAGTGTGAGATCTTCATCTTGAATGCTTTATCACTGTTTTCTTCTTTTGGGATTGTACCATTTGTGAGATACTCTATGATGGGTTGTGTCTAGGATGTCAATTTTCTTTGAGGATATTGACTGTTTGGATCGGGATCCTGGTTAGAGGATTGAGGAATTGGGCCTCCGATTGCTATTATGTTGGCCGTCTGATTATGGTCGTCGGGGTTGTTTGGTCTCGTGGATGGATCTTCTATCACCAGGATCATTATGTGGGTTATTGGGATCCTGGTCTCTGGCGGGATCCCGATGGAAGACTCTAAGTTGGCTAATGTGTCTGCCTCAGTGTTATCTTCTCTAGGAACTTAATTCAGACTAAAAGCTTAAAATTTGGAGGCTAATTTTTAAGCATTTTAAGGTATAGTGCTAGTCTTTTGCCTTTAACTACATAGGATCCATTAAAGTGGTTGGTTATTAACAACAAATCGACATATACCAAAAGATCCTTGTTTTGAAGATCCTTGGTAGTTGTATCCCCATGATCAATGCTTCATACTCTGCTTCTTTGTTAGTAGCATTGAATTCAAAACTAAGTGCCTGGGGTAGATGTCCCTCTGTGGCGATTTTAGTATGATACCTAGGACAGTTCCCCTTTGGTTTGATGCTCCATCTATGAATAGCGTCCATTTTCCTCAATCTTCTTCTTCTAGAAGTTGTCGAGGTTCTACTTTTACTTGTAGATGTGGATCAGCACTAAAGTCAGCCACAAATTTTGCTAATTCTTGTGACCTTATTGAGGATCTTTGCTCATGTTTGATGTCATATGTGTTGATCTTCATTGACCATTTAGCCATTCTACTTGACATTTCTGGTTTTCTCAAGACATTCGTATTAGGATAATTAGTTTTTCAATGTATAAGTTTCAAAATAATTTCTTAGTTCGGTAGAAGCTATAACTAGTTAAAGTATTAATTTTTCATGGTGAGATTACATGGTTTCAGGATCCAAGAAACTTTTACTTACATAGTAAATAGGATGTTGTTCACCATCAAAATCCTTGGCCAGAACAATACTTACAACATTCAAAGATACTGAAAGATATAGGAGGAGTGCCTCACTATTCATAGATCCTTGGCCAGGACTCGCTTCTATTCCCCTCTTGGTGACCATGTAGCCTAGGAATTTGTCTGCCATCATTCCAAAGTGATATTTGGATGGGTTCGGCTTCATGTTGTATTCATATGGTATATTGAAGGCTTTTTTAATATCCATAAGGTGATGTCCTACCGTGGCATCTATCCTTAGGGAAAGCTCTATTGATATCCGTATAGTCCAAATACACTCTCTATTTGCCATTCTTATTTTGGACCAACACTACATCGGCTAGCCATCTTGAGAACTTCACTTCCTTGATCATCTTTGTTTTGAGAAGTTTTCCCACTTCCTTTTGAATGATCAGGTTCCTGTCAGGTGCAAACTTCCTTCTTTTTTGATGTATGGGTATGAAAGAAGGATCAATGTTAAGTTTATGATTTATAATGTTCTTATCTATACCTTTCATGTCTTCAAGTTTCCGTGCAAGGTTTTCATTCTTTCCTTCAGGAATGTAACTGGGTCCTTTTTGATGTCTTCTGGTCTTGAGGATCCTATAAGTAATTTGGCGTCGTGATCCTCATGGTCTAGGGGAACTTCTTTTATATCTTGCTCATTCACGTCTAGTGTGTCTCGTGCCCCTACTTTAATTGCTATGGTTCCCTTGGTACCGAGGAAGGCTTCATTGAGGTCTTGTAACATTCTTTGGATTCTTGTTGATCACCAATGATCTTCACTGTCCTCTAAGGGGTAGGTATCTTATCGCATTGATGGTACCTTGCTGGAACCGCTTTCCTGTCATGGATCTCGGGCCTATCTAATATAACATTGTAGGAAGATAAAGCATCAATAACACAGAAGCGTTGCATAGAATTTACCCATTTGATGTAGATGGGTAACTTGATCTCTCCAATAGTGTGTTTCATTTCACTGATGAATCCTATTAGTAATGAGGATTCTGGGACGTTCATTCTGGTTAGAGCATCTAAAATTTTGATGTTCGTTGAAGATCCTCTATTTACCAGGATCCTTTTGACGAAGTGATTGGCGATATATAGAGTAATCACCAATCCATCATGGTTTAGGATCCTGGGTTTTTTTTTTTCATGTTCGTCAAAGATGGTCTCCTTGCTGCTTGTTATCAACGTGTGCTTTCGGGGACTTTCTTCCCTTTCTATCTTGGATGATTTGGCATGCCTTTGAGCTACAGAATAAGAAATTCCACAGATGTCAGATGCTCCAAAGATAATATTGACTACCTTGGCATCATGTGGAAGGGATCCTGGTCCTTTTCCTTCGATCTTTCTTTTCGTCTTCCTAAGATCTCTTTGAGATTTCCCTTGCTTAGGAGATATCTAATATCATTTCTAAGGGCTATCCAATCCTCAGTGATGTGGCCAAAATCTTCATGGTATGTATAAGCTAGATATGGTGAGTTGTAATATAAATCTTCAAAGGAACATCAAAAGGCTTACAATCTGCCATTGGAGGTTGAGAAATCACCATATTCCAATCTCACCATGGAGAGAAAACATTTTGAATGAAAGAGGGAAACATAGTCTCCCATCTTAAGCTAAAACTTTTGAAATTGGAAAGAATGGTCCCTCTAAACTTAACTTCTTCTTTTGACAACCATTTTAATAGGAAATAACTAGGAACTCTATAATTTCTATAATTCTCCCTTCTCCATCTTTATTATGACATTTCAAATCATATATGGTCGCTTGGCAAGTCTTAACTTTCACAAATTGACACCTTCTGTCCTTCTAACATAATTTTTCAATTAACTCCAATCAAATTATTTGTAATTTCTTAAGATCATATTTACAGTTATTATTATTATTATACACACACACACACACATATATATATATATATATATATATATATATATATATATAAGTCACTTACTTATCATTTATTATTTTATTTTTAAAAAATTCACAAAAATTGTTGGATAAGGTGTCTAAGTCCGTAACTTATTTGGTACATACTTGACCCGACCCGGCATGGTCCATTTGGGTTGCATTTCATCCGAACTATTTATGGATAATTTTATGAGAGTTATACACATATGTTTATTAATATATTATAAGTTATAATATATTAATATGAAGTCATGTTATTTAATTAGTCTTAGTCTTAAATTAATTATGAATCAATTTAGAGATTAAAAGGAAGACTAATTAAATTGTGGGCTATTGTTTTATATAGTGTGGGCTAACACTCATTTGTTAATGGGCTAGGCTTGTATGGAAGTCCATGGATGATCCATGGAGCTTTTAACCCATGGATCCTTGGAAAAGGAAAGGTCATGGGTTATTAGGGTTTCACCCTAATCATGTACACTATATAAGCATGCTTATGTTGCATGAAATAGCCACTAGTGGCACTAGTTGTGTGAGACTTTGTGTGTGGCCGATTTTTATGTATGTATATACTCTCTCAAAGTTTTCCAAGAGTTTGTGGTGATTTGTGATTCCATTTGAGGCATTCACACTATTGGTGCTTGGCCCTCAAACTCCTTAGGAATCAAACACTCATCATCAAAAGGTATGTAATCTCATCTAATTCTTTTATGTTTAAAAGTACCCCATGCCATGTTAGATACGTTATGAACCTTGGAAAATTATTATTTTGCATGTATTTAGACAAACATAGATCCAAGGTTTATTAGGGTTGCATGCACACTTAGGAAGTGTTAGATTGCTCAAAACCTAACAGTGGTATTAGAGACTAGGCTTGCTTGTTTGATACTTGATGCAAAATAGTTGAAAAAGTCGAAAAACTTGATGTCTGCCTGATGAACTCGCCAAGTCCATGGGGGGACTCGCCGAGTCCATGTGTATCTTCAACCTACTCGCCGAGTAGGTTCATGCACTCGACAAGTAGGATCGACAGAGTGCAGATTTTCGACTTTAGCTGCTGGAAATGGACTAGAAACATTACCCTAAACTGTTTTGGTGTTTTAAAACTTGTTTTAGTTGGTGTAATGGTTTTTCTAATCCATTTACAATAGCATATATCAAAATTCCATGATTTTTATGTGTTCATATAATTCTTGAAATTTTGATGATCATGTTCATGTTCTTATGAATTTAGAAGATGATAGGAATTATTTGTTGAATTGTTTAGAATTAATTCTTGATCATTTATGTGTTTTAATGGAGTCCATAATTTGTCCTCAAGTTATGGATATCCAAAGGTCACTTTTCTTTAACACACATTTAAACACATAAGTTACATAAAATGAAGAGTCTTCATTTTTATGAACCTTTAATTCATAAGTTATGAAATGGAAAGTTTTGGATAGTGGATGTTCATGTTCATATGAGTTTTGTTAGATCATAGGAATTATTTGCAAATTGTTTGTTAGTTAACTCTTGATCTTAATGTGTTTTAATGGAATTCCAAGAGTTTTTCTTTTAAATGGTTTTAAGAAGTTGTAGGTTACATTTCCTTGAAGAGTTTTTCCCATAAATGCTTTTATGGACTCCATAACTTGTCCTCAAGTTATGGATTTCCAAGAGACTCTTCATTAAAAGTATTAAAAACTTAATTAAAACTCATAAGTTATGAATATCCAAAAGTTTATGAATTGTTCAAAACTTGCCCTCAAGTTTTGGAATTTGTAAAGTCTCACACAAACTTTAATTCCATACCCTAGAAGTTTTAAAAGTTAAAATTCTACCCTTATACTATTTATAAGATTAATGGTTAATTATTATATATATGTATAAGAACAAGTCGTTTTACTGTTAGTAGGCCTCATTCACGAAGCCGGTCTATAAGGTGGGTATAAGGTTGTTGCCTATAAAATGGCGACTTAATGGGTGTCCACTCTCACCCACCGCTTGCTTGATCGGTGGAGGGTCGTTAGCCGAACGGGTAGGACAATGACTTTAAATTCTCATTAAAAGTATAATGATTATTATAAAGTAAATAAATATTTTTTTATTTAATTCCCAATCTTAGTTACTTTAGGAAAAATGTGAATTTGGTGCTAGCCCATGGAATTCACACTTTGTACCTTACCAAGTCGTTGGTGGAGCGTGTGTGGTTAACCGGCACACTAACTTGGACTAGTAAGGATCACGAAGGGTGACTTAATGTTTGTCATAGATCAATGGAGCGTGTGTGGTTAACCGGCACATTGATTGGGTGATAATATTAAGGGTACCAAGTGAATTGGTATGGTTATTTACACCTTGTTTTGTGATCCTCGGCATCCCAGTCACAAAATTTGAGAGGGCACACTCGAGATTGAAACATGCCATTGAAAAGTTCAATGAATCTCAAAAGATCTAGGAATTTCAAATCCAATTAAAACATAATAAATTATTTCGTTTTTCATGGTGGAAATCGGTGAATCGTCATTCGCCTACCTTCAAATATTTTATAGCTTGGATTACGGCATCCCTCTTCCAAATTATAAAATATTGTGTTGGGTCCTAGCCTTAATATTTCATATTGGGTGTTATATTAAGGATTTTGAATCAACTAAGTTGATTTTCTCCCATTATAGATGTCTGGTTCAGACAACTATGATCTTCCCAAATCTCTTGAAGATGGTGTCCCTTAATATCATGCTTCACTTCCTCCACCTCCTCCAATTATTCTCCCTCACCCACAAGTTCTTGAAAAGTTTAAAGTCACTCAATCCCTATTGGCAAGCATAGTCTATGTGTGCTCACATCTTGGAGATAAAGTCACATATTGACAAGCCGGGAGAGTTGGGTGTCAAAGTCTCGTGAAAGTTGGATGTTCAATCACTTTCTTAGTAACATAGTGAGTCTCTTTGGGACTACTATGAGACAGACTATGACATGACCCTTAATGATGTTATCTATTTGCTAGGTGTTGTGGAATCAGCAATGATTTGGAACACTAGTAAAGCAAATTTGATTAAAAGAACAACTTCCCAAGTCTTAAATGGACATTGACAATGGTAGCATTGGATATCTACAAAAAGATTTCTCTTCCCAATGGAAAGGGATCGGCCATAGTCAATTCGGTTGACCAAATGGTAAAGAGAAAGGCTAAGTCTGAGATAGTCTCATGTGCCATTACCAAAGGGTCCATGTGTTTTGTTGCCAAAGGAAGGGGCATTGGTTGCGAAGCTGCCATGTTCACCTGAAAGATCATAATATTGATCAAGTCAAGAAGTTTGACTCTACTTCAGCTAAAGTCCACTGACTAACTCTATTAAGTTCCTATTTGGAGATTCTTATTACATAATGTGAATGGGTCACATGTTGATGTTTTTAAGAATCAAAGAAAGGATATGAAGCTTAAAAGAAGTATATGCTGATTCTGATTGCGAAAATGGGTTTCGATCGCATGGTTCGGTAATCAGAATTTTGAGCTGTTGCTTAAGAGTTATAATATATTGCTTATGAATAGATAACAACAAGGTTTTCATGTGGATTGTAAGGATAAGTTTTTCCGCAAAGTTTTAAAATAAAAGAAAAAAAGGGTTTTAATTTTATTTATTTTAAAAATATCCTTACAATGGCATCTATGGAAAATTGTTGCTTATATGTTTCCAGTAATAGCAATATTGGAAAGTGGATTTGATTCCTTCATTTGTGGTAGTGTCTGAATTTACCAAATGAAGAAAGTTTTTCATCACCCAAGTTTTAATTGGACAGAAACTTGGAATCATACAAGTTGTATTGTATGATGAATGAGTATTTTCATATTTGAAAAGTAAGACTAATTCTTTGATCACATGTATATGTGGGTCAATTGAAGGACTAAGGAATTAGGTACACTGGGTGTGCGCTGATCAAGGTCCACCACAAAGATTGATTTGTCATGATTTACTAAAGATTAGTAAATATGATTATACTTATGAAGTTAAGTATAATTCTGTAACATTGGAAAGGTTACAATGTATGACAAAACAAATGAGAAGAATCAAATTAGGCAGAAAGATAAAAGTTTCTCAAATCTGAAAGGATGGGAGAGTACTTTAGTATCGTATTTCATGATCATCTTAATGATTATGAAACCATATCACAAATTCATACTCTAAGGACGTCTTAGTGCATTGTTATGGCTAAGAAGAGAGGTCATGAATTGTTGGATTGGTTAAAATCGAGAAGATGAGTCATACTTCGTTCCAAAACAATTCTTAGAGTCATACTCCAAGATTGTAACTTTGAGTGACATAAAGGAAGATTTGTTAACACTAGTCAAATGTAAGAATAAAATGTTTTCTACTCTTGTAGATTTGAGATTGGTAAGTTGTGATGTCTTGGATGAGACAAAGACCAACTAAGACCAATTGTGTGAAGTGTTAGTCTTGATAAGAATCCACACTATCCCTTGAATATTTGCTTTGTCAAGGAATGGTTCTTGACTAGGGAAACTTATATGTCAAGGGGACAGTGGGAGCCTTAAAGATCCTGAAAGAGTTTCAAGATTTAATCAAGAGTAAAACCTGTAATTTATCACTAGCACACGACTTAAGGTTTGCAACCTATCGTGTTGACATAATTCTTATTTCTGTACCTACTTCAAATAAGTTGAATTTGCATGTGAGTTATCAGAGTTCAACTTGGAAGCATTGGTGGGCCTTGTGCTACCAAGGTGAGAAGAAACTAAGACTGAACAAGTTTAATCCATGTAAGGCTGAATTTGTCACTAACCTCATCTTGTGATTATGGTTTTGACAAATTCACATGGATAGGAACTCATACACTATAAAATCTAAGTGTCATAGGTTTCTCTCCAATTCATGAGAATGATGGTGAGGAAACACTTTCACTAAGTAGATTTTAAGTAGATAGCAATTGTGTTATTTGCATTTTCAAAAGTCGTTAGTGGAGCGTGTGTGGTTAACCGGCACACTAACATGGACTTGTGAGAAATGGCAAATGCCTAAGCAATTGAGACTATGATTACGGCATCCCTTTTCATAGTTCTGAAAATTGTTTAGACACACATGTGAGCTATCTAAGAAAGGATGTATGAATCTAAATTTCAGAAGTCCAGCAGATTTATGGAAATATGTCAGAGCTAGTGGGAGCATAAGTGTTATGCTGATAATCATCATGTTAGTGGGAGCATGATTATTACGTTTAGTGTTGCAAGTTAGCAATGTTAATTATAGAAAACAAAGTTTCAATTCGTGAAGTTGCAGGGGTTGAAAAGTTATTTTGCTATAATTAAGGGAGAGGAAATTATACTTCATTTCAATTCTAAAGCTTAGATTGAGTTTTTAATCATCTTTAGTCAAGAATATATATATATGAATTTTATGTTGGAATGGTTCAACTTGAAGAAATTCTATATATATTGCGTTTTCAAAATTCGATTATGATTACGGCATCCCTCTTCATAGTTAAATTTTGAAATCATGGCAAATAAAAAATATTGTAGCAAAAGACTTGTCTAGTATCATGTCTTTATGTCAAACATCATGAATCGTGTCCCATATGCTTCGGATATAGGATCGATTGCATGTGCTATAATATTCATCTTTTCTAAATTTTCCAAATGCTTAAGGCATTGAGAAGGGAAAAGTCTAGAACTGGATATGACTAAAGTGATTAGGCAATTATCGAGGACAATCTGAGGTTCGCCAAAGATTGGTTGCTCAGGGAAAGTTGGAAGTATGATGTAAGTTGTCGGAAAGGACCATATTGACATATTCTGAAAAGAAGTAACTCTTGTTCGGAAGTGATAGTCAAAATGGGACTATGGAAAAGTCTCCATAGGTGGAAGTTATTCAATCTATGTAAGATTAGAAAACCTTAATGCAAGAAGGATGTTCAAAGCAATGTACTTTGAATATGAGACTTCCGTTCCATAGAAGTTGACCTTCTTTGGAATACTCTGTAATGACTGGTGACAAGGTTTTGGTGACTTTGTGCATAATCATTACAAGAGGAACATTGCATAAAAGTTTAAAATCTAAATGATTTTTTGGTAAATGATAGGAATCGGGGATTCTCACATTCACAATAAGGATTTGGGATTGTGAAATGAGTATCAATGGAATCATGTTCAATTGATCTACATCACAATGTAAGGATCATAGACAAACATAGTGTGCATACTTGGAGTATGGCATAACTATTGTTTAGAAAAACAAAGTGTACATGCTAGGAGCATGGGACGACTGTTGTTTTTTATTCAAGTCTTAAGTTGATTGTTTGAAAAGACTTCTGAGACCATATTGTTTGAAAAACAAAGTGTTAGTCTTAAGTTGATTGTTTGAAAAGACTTCTGAGAGCATGGGACGACTGTTGTTTTTTATACAATGAATAATGTGTGATCAATATGGTGATAAATAAAAGGTGGTTCTATTTATATTCAAAAGACTTCTGAGACCATATTGGATTCGATTATTATTGTGTTTCACTTTGCATGTTTTGACTTCCAAAATTGCTAGGTTATTCTTTCCGAATGACTAAGTTATTTAAACACTCCATAGTCGTTCATATGTTGGAAGTAGGTATGAATCAAGACTGTCATGCATCGAGTTTGTAGATGGCTAAATGGGTTTAGTCATAGCAATGGTTGCTACAACATTCGTGAGTGCTCATAAGTTATGAGTATTGGAATAAACCCACGCTCACTTGTATCACTTCATGGAATTTATCTCGAGTGATCGTGAGACGGTAATATCATATAAATCTTCAAACCTAGAGATATGAGTTGTTACCTATGAGTTGGTTGTGCATTGATTGCACGTAAACACATCAGTAACTTGATGTTATAAAACGTGCCTTTGTGTACAATTCAACAAGTAGTAGAACAAGCATATGAGTCGAAGTTTATCTGTTCCTTCTAGAAATAGAAGTGATATCTGGGCCCCTCAATGATTTTGTTGTGACCTATGTACCGGCCGGTCAGAACTAAATTGATGTGTTCGATTAAGTTCTTTGTCAAACAAATCGGAAATCGGGAAACAAACTGCTGGACAATAAGTACGACGTTGTTCCATGTATTTGTCCGGCTGATATCATGAGAACAAAGGATTATATGATCACTTATCTAAAATGGCGCTTCATAGTTCAACAGAGTTTTCGAGAGCTACGATTGCTGGTTGGTTCCTGAAGTAACATACGCAAATATAGTTATTAGACATATCCAAGTGGGAGTCTGTTGGATAAGGTGTCTAAGTCCATAACTTATTTGGTACATACTTGACCCGACCCAGCATGGTCCATTTGGGTTGCATTTCATCCGAACTATTTATGGATAATTTTATGAGAGTTATACACATATGTTTATTAATATATTATAAGTTATAATATATTAATATGAAGTCATGTTATTTAATTAGTCTTAGTCTTAAATTAATTATGAATCAATTTAGAGATTAAAAGGAAGACTAATTAAATTGTGGGCTATTGTTTTATATAGTGTGGGCTAACACTCATTTGTTAATGGGCTAGGCTTGTATGGAAGTCCATGGATGATCCATGGAGCTTTTAACCCATGGATCCTTGGAAAAGGAAAGGTCATGGGTTATTAGGGTTTCACCCTAATCATGTACACTATATAAGCATGCTTATGTTGCATGAAATAGCCACTAGTGGCACTAGTTGTGTGAGACTTTGTGTGTGGCCGATTTTTATGTATGTATATACTCTCTCAAAGTTTTCCAAGAGTTTGTGGTGATTTGTGATTCCATTTGAGGAATTCAAACTATTGGTGCTTGGCCCTCAAACTCGTTAGGAATCAAACACTCATCATCAAAAGGTATGTAATCTCATCTAATTCTTTTATGTTTAAAAGCACCCCATGCCATGTTAGATAGGTTATGAACCTTGGAAAATTATTATTTTGCATGTATTTAGACAAACATAGATCCAAGGTTTATTAGGGTTGCATGCACACTTAGGAAGTGTTAGATTGCTCAAAACCCAACAAAAATAACCAAAACTTCTAGGTCTAAATTTAGGATGTTGCATTTAATCATGTGATATATTATGCTATTTGATTGTGGGAATCTAATAGATATTTGAACAGGAGATTGATCATACCTTATGTTTTACTCTCTATCTATGGGACGAAGATAGGTTTTTGGAGTAGAGATTAATCATATTGTATGATATAATCCATGACTGTGCGACCTTGGTATGTTGAAATGACATCTGGTGGTGATGTGCCTATTATGGATATGCATTTAATGTAGCAAGATGATTAATAAAACTAGATGTGCTTGTTTTTGGATATGCACATATTGTAACTTGTTAAAAATTCAGACTGTATAAATATATTGTATTTTTTAGGCTTACTTGTGTGTGTATATATATATATATATATATATATATATATATATATATATATATATATATATATATATATATATATATATATATATATGAGAAAAGAGAACACTTGATACACATGCAATATCTTGTAAATATTTTAATACCATGTTTATTGGTTTAATTAATTTATGTCATGTGTTTATGTAAAAATATTACTTACAATTTTGTAACCAAATTTGTATGTGTGGTAGGATGTTTCGTTAAAGATTTTGTAGCACCTTGATTTTTTTTACAATAAAAAAACAATTGTTTTATTATTTTATTTTTAAAAAATTCACAAAAATAACCAAAACTTCTAGATCTAAAATTAAGATGTTACATTTAATCATGTGATATATTATACAATCTGATTGTGGGACCCTGATAGATATTTGAACTGGAAATTGATCATACCTTATGTTGTACTCTCTATCTATGGGACCAAGATAGGTTTTTGGAGTAGAGATTAATCATATTGGATGATATACTCCTTGACTGTTCGACCTTGGTAGGTTGAAATGACATTTGGCCGTGATGTGCCTATTATGGATATGCATATAATGTAGCAAGATGATTAATAAAACTAGATGTGTTTGTTTTTGGATATGCACATATTGTAACTTGCTGAATAATCAAACTATATAAATATATCATATTTTTTAGGCTTACTTGGTATATATATATATATATATATATATATATATATATATATATATATATATATATATATATATATATATATATGAGAAAAGAAAACACTTGATACATATGCAATATCTTGTAAATATTTTAATACCATGTTTATAGGTTTAATTAATTTATTTAGTGTGTTTAGGTAAAAATCTCACTTATAATTTTATAACCAAATTTGTATGTGTGGTGTGATGTTTTGGTTAAAAGATTTTGTAGTACATTGATTTTTTTTACAATAAAAGAAAACATATGTTTTGGTCCTAATTTAAAATTTATAATAAAACACCATGTATAAAATCTTTCATTCTGAATTTTCGTAAAACACTTGATCTAGAGAAAGTAGTGGTAGTCTTTTAAACAAATATTATTAAAAATAATAAACATAATATGGATGGTCCTGTAGTCAGGTCGCTATGTTCCCTTTGTTTACCCCATAGGGTCGTGAAAATATTAATAAACAACAAGTATGCTTAAAGCTTAGTGATTAAACATAGAACTCACCCATTATATTGTTGGTACAAACCATATACTACCACTTTGCCTTATAGGTTATCTTATGAGAAATTGTGATCACTTTCGAATATAGGGTCACTCATGATCATTTCATAACCTTGATCACTTCCCCTTATAAGGTCACTAATGATAAACACATATACAGATAAAAAAATATACATATATAGTTAACATAATAAATGAGTTAGTGAAGTTCACTTGATTAGTGTTGAATGAGATAAGTAGGTTGGTTTGCTGATAGACATAAAATCATGTATCACCCTATAATGTTGTATTGGTTACTAAATATTTGATCGTAATAACTTATGTAACGACCCATATTTCTATATGTCTAATCTAAGGGATTTATAATAGTTTTATCTAAAAAGTGTGGAATTCTATACAAACTAAAACCTTTACATCTGAGGAATAATCACGGTTTACAATAAAATCCTACATACATAAAAGAACAAAAAGTAAAATTACATAAATATAAATCTACTTTCTATTTCTTCCTTCCGCTCCTGTCTTCTCTTCTGGTACAACGACTACTACAACCTGAACCTGGAAAACATAAACATATGCAACATCAGACACAACCTGTCTGATGAGTTATTCTTCTATCCTTTCTTAGCTTTCATCTTTCTTTCTATTTCTCATAATCAATAATATAATTGTTTCTCTATTAGCATACATCGCTACTCTTCTCATTTATATATCTCTTTCACTTTTCTGCTCTACTCATTCTTTTTACTCATTTTCTTGACCTTTTAACATGCTCTTCTAAAACTCTACACATACTCTAACTTTGTCTCTATCTATATTTCTTATATTTTCTATCTCTTCTCTTCTCTACCTCTAATGCCTCATCATACTATTCCCAACTAAACCAAACGTTCGCATATCATGCTGTACTCTAAAGGATAACATCCCCACTTTCATTAAGGGGCATGCTCACCCAATATTAATCCTCTATCTTATGATCCCTTGTGGATCCTTAATCTTTCTTCTTACTCTTGATCCCCTTACAAATTCCTTAAACTTAATCCATCATGGATTACATCTAAGTTCTCACAAAGAACTCTCTTATCATTTTCCTCTCAAGGAGCCTTTCTATGACAATTGAGAATTTTCCGTCAACAACATGGTAAAAAATGAGTGACCAAAATGTCATACCATTATTAATAATTGCTAGTGTACTTCGAAAGTACACAAAAATGTGATCCAAAGGATATAAAATTTGTAAAAAATTACGACTCCAATTGGAAGAGTTATGATTTTATAAAAAGTAAAAATCAACCACATAACTAATGTCAAAATGGTGTAAAGAACTCAGTTGAATTTTAGCTAAATTCATTAAAAGGAAAGTCGTAGTACTCTGCGAGATAAGAACTTTGACATGAAAAAGGTCAAAAATGGAATCCGTATAAAGAAGATACGATTTTTCGAAGAACATAAAATAAGGGTTAAAAATTAAAGTTAAAATTTGACAACGCAACCTTAAGGAAAGTTGTAGCACTCAATGATAGCTATACAAATACATAAAGAAGGTAAGAAACAAGATTCACACTAGGAAGATATGAATTTTTATAGACAATTTAGAGGTGCACAAGAAGTGTACGCCAATGCACGACGTGCATTCCTGACACCAGGATTCGTCGAGATTTGAGATACGTGGACCACCAGAAGTATGACACGTTGCAAGTTTTGGTTGAGCCACAAATCGTGTGCACGGCGCATACTAGGTGTTTCATGCGCATAAGCCCTACAAATAAAGGCATTCACTTCTCAAATTCCACACCTCAAAAATCTATCTTCTCCTTCTCGAAATTCCTATACTCCTCCTGATGGCATGAAGCTTTGGATGCAGTAGCCAGAGTTTGCATGATCACGCTACTAGTGTGAGTTAACAACCTCACTTTTAAAGTTTTTAAAGATTTTACGTAGGAGGGATAGATGCTTATCAAACTGCTTTATCAAAATATATTTTTATAAATATATCATTAGTTTATGTAAAACATGAAACGATAGGATAATATGTCGGTAGAAACTCAACCTACTATTAAGCACTTATATTATGCCTAATCGTTATGTTACATGATACATGTCATACCCCCAAAACGGAACGGCTGAAGCGTTCGGAGGCGGATGACGTCATGTACAATATCACAAAAATTGAATAATATTAATCAAAGTACAACAACCATGATATTGATAATGTAGAGTTTTCACATCTATGTTCAAATCAATGTATACTTGACACCAAAATGTATAGAAAAAACTAAAAGACGTGACTCTATGAAGCTCCGTCTTCTCAAAACCTGTATGGATACCTTTACTGATTTCCCGAGAATACAAGTGGTTTTGAAAAGAGTGTTAACAATTAAGTTGGCGAGTTCATAAGCATATTGTAGTCTTAATACCCTAAGACCAAAACGTGTAAATGTTGGTGTACTCTAAAATAGTATGATGTAGCTTTAAATCACATAAAACCATATAATGAATGTTTCCTGAAATGTAAGTTCCTATGTATTGAAAACTAGTATATTGTAGCTGTACTTGTATGAAATTATGTGAGTGTATGTGCCTGGATCCACTAGTTGTACTCCAAAACACTATATTGTAGTTTGATTATTTAATAAAACTATGTGAAGTCGTTTACGCATTCATACACTAATCGTATTGTTCAATAACCAACTGTGAGTTATTATAACCATGCTTGATGACCTAGGATGACATGAATACGATGTTCTTCAGGTGTAAGAATCGGTACGACATTTGTCACCCTAGGCTTGCCGGCCTAACTGTAGCTAACAGTTTAGGTGCGGGATTGTCAGTCCCGTATAAATCTATACACAAGTGTCACGCTCTCCCTCCACGAGACTCTGGTTATCACTTCAGGGCTTTCGTTGGTACTTAGATAAGTAATTGAAGTGTGTCTCACAAAGCTATATTGACGGTTACATCTAGAATAATGAAGTCATTTTGTAATGAATAAACTGTATGTATGTCTCATAAAGTATACCTATTATAGTTTATATGTTTGTTTTCCGTATTGTATCCTATACTTGGTAAAATAGTGCATATGTTCCATAAATTATACCTATTATAGTTTATATATTTATTTATGTATTGTATCTCGAACTTGGTAAAATGATATGCAAGTTTCATAAACTATACCTATTATAGTGTATAATGTGTGTTCTACTGAAATGAAAACCTTTAAATTTTTAATAGCTATTTATGTTTATAATCATAAATATGTGATAAAGATATTCAAAGAAATTTAACTTTTTTGTACAAGCGGTAATAAAATAAGTTGCGAAAATATAGCGTTTTGTTTAACGTGTTGAAATAATTTTTATACACACACACACACACACACACACACACACACATATATATATATATATATATATATATATATATATATATATATATATATATATATATAATTAAGATTGAAAAGACAGTTAAACAAATGATTCTACCCTAAACCCACAACGAAACAAAGAACATGAAATAAGGCGGAATCACCAATTCGAAGCTTGTTTAATCTTAATTATATATATATATATATATATATATATATATATATATATATATATATATATATATATATATATATATATATATATATATATATATATATATATATATATATATACTTGTTTATAATCCGTGGGAATCACGGTTACAAAATTAATTAAATTTTTATAATAAAAATTTAAAGTTATTAATCAACTATTTTAAATAAATCATTAATTAAGAGATTTTTTTAGTTATATCAAATTATAATCATTTATTTAAATAAATATGTGTAATTATATCACTTTATAATTTATATTTAATGCTATTAGTTTAATGTAGATAGAGTGAGAAATTTAAAATTTAAAATGAATAATCAATATGGTGGCACATGGCAAAAGAAAAATAAAATATGCATTAATTAAGAGGTCTAATAAGGTGACACATGTCAAAAAGAAAATAAAACTATTCTTTTATTAGAATAGGGATATAAATATATATTTTGGTAAATACAACAGTTGAAATATATTTGAAGTAGTTTAGATATTAACACAAGATTTCTTGTGTTGTACTTGTATTCCCCCCTAAAATAATGAAAAAGCGTGAAAACGTAGGGGTATGAACTCACCTTGAGTGTATTTTCTTGTTTGGGCATGACTGGGTTGTGATAATCATCGGGTTAGAACACATGTATATAATTGTAATCCTAATAGAATTTATACACGATATTTTGTTATATTAGTGAAATAATCAATTAAAGTGTTAGACAACACTAGATTATGTAATAAATACTTATAGTAATCTTTGGAATCATTTGAAAGTGTTCTTGAGTAAGTATGAAGATATGAAGGTTTTCTGGGAAGCTACTTGTAGATATGAATATGTTCTTGGGTGAAATATGAAGATTGGATGATCATCTGGGCAAATTGTTATGACCATATGGAGTTTACAGATGAGTTTTGAGAGCAAAATGAGAAGGATTTCGGTCTTGAAAGTGAATTGTGAGCCTTGATTTTGGCTTTATATATATATATATATATATATATATATATATATATATATATATAGGAAATGTTTTCGGCCTTAATGGGCCTTAGGCTTGAGTTTTTGGTCCTATAAGTGGTGATTTTGGTCATACATGACCAAAAACCCCATGTTTCTTGATTCAACAACCGAAAACCCATTCTTGATTTGATTCCCTAAACCGAAATCTCTATGTTCTAGATCTTTAATACCAAAAACTCAATTATAGTGTGTTATTTTATAGTTTTAGCCTTAACATGTTGACTTGTGTTGATTTATAATAACTTAAATCAACATGGGTTTCAATTTACACATAGTTATTAACTTGTGAACTTGCCTTCATGGCTATAGATGATGCAATGCAACAAAGTTGAAATGTGGTTTCACTTATACACGGTTAAGATTTAGACTTTTATTCGAACAAGTGTAACCTTTATTGAATCTTATAGACTCGAAATAAACAGTTGTTACAATATTCTAGGAAAAGGTTAGACCTAGATGTTACGATGGCCGATTTACTAGGATAACTTAGTACTTAGAAGTAATATATGCCATCATCTCAGTGCGGAAGGCTCCAAGCCTCTCATCCAAAATCTCCAGCATGCCTCCCTTAACCGTGCCAAAGATCATAGGAGTCTGGTCTAGAATACTGCGTGTAATCTCAGATGATACAAACTCCCTTATCCGCTCCTCGAGTTGCTCTGTTCCTGAACCCAATGCTGATCCCTCTCCGGCACCTGATCCATCCACTGATCTCTCACGCAATGTCACCATGCTGAAAACATGCCATAAGAATCATCAAAATACACATCACTACTGAGGGATTACACACACACACAATACAAGTTCCCTGGTTTTATCTCGACCCCTCTTGAATCGAGTACGGATCCTTTGCTTTCAGTAGTATGGGCCCCTACTACCTTCCATATCTATCCATACTCTCCTCAAGAGTTGCCTCGACTCCACCAAGTCCCTTACTACTACTACTACTACTACTACTACTACTACTACTACTACTACTGCTGCTGCTGCTGCTCCCAACACTGCTCTCATCCTAGGCTTGCCCAAGGGTAACCTCCAACACGAACCTAGTCCCCAGCTACTAAAGCCATCATCATAATTCCAGTTAGCCACTCCCTGAATACCATCATATGTGACGAGGCTCAGATAATCCTTCAAGTAAAGGACTCTTCCCTACAACGGTTGGACTCAAACAAAAGCTGCACAATAGGGACAAATCCAGCACTCTGAGATTATTCAACCCTGGTCACATATGACTTGACGCATTCACATAATGGCTAACTCTCATCGCTCAGAGTACCATAAAGCACAAAACAAGTAGCATTCAGACAAAAGGCAAAATCTAACCAGAACATATTCAAGCAATTCTATCCACACAACAAGAATTTGCACTAGCGTGTGATATAAGCTCATATACTCAGGCATAACCTAAATAGGCTATCCTACCGCTACCTAACCGATACTAGCACGCAGTTCACAAACACATATAGTAGGCATATAAGGCATCCTCCTAGATCCTTAGCCCTAAATCTAGCATGCTGATCACATAATCATATCATAGCATAAAATTGTATGGGTAATTTAGGAGAATTTACTTGAGCTCGGCTGATTGCATGCTCCACACCCTTTTCTTTTTTCAAATTTCTTATTCCTTACTCGAAATCCTTTTTCTTTACAAAGTTCTTTTTATAAAAATGATTTTCTTTTGAAAATTTCCTTACTAGGCCCTCAGTTTGAGCTCATTCACACCTGAGAGTGTGCCCGAATCCCTCATACCAAGGCTCTGATACAAACTTGTAACATCCCATAAATCATGACCAAAAATTTCTTTTAAAAACTTTACTAACCCATAAATATTAAATCATTTCAATCATACTAAAAGGGTTTTATAACAAACCAAAGTATCTTTTCTAAACACCTGTTCATTTTATTAGAGTAAACATCATAAGCTAAACTTCTTGGTGTGTGCCATGCGATCATCCCGAGCCCTTCTCTCTGCTGCCGGAAGTACCTGAAACCAACACTGAAAACCGTAAGCACGAAGCTTAGTGAGTTCCCCGACCTACCACATACCATATACGCATAACCAGAAACCCATAAACACATTTTGGGCCCCCCGCCTGCTGCATCGGGCCTTGCCCGACATCGGGCCCCGCCTAGCATCAGGCCTCGCCTGGCATCAGGTCCTACCTGGCATCGAGCCCCGCTCGGTATACATATCTGTCTCCCATAGGCCTCGCCTGTCTCCGTGCCTCGCCTGTTACATGAATACATACAATCGAATAGCATATTGGAACATACATAAACATACTCTAACTATACCCTGATCTAACGCCTCGCCTAACTTGGGCCCCGCCCTGGTCTACTATTGAGATAGTGGAACCCCGTCCATACTCCTACTAGTACTAAGATACGGGCCCCCACCCATACTCACATCCTTCCTATCACGGGCCTCGCCCCTACTCTGCTAATACCGAGACATGGAACCCCATCCGTCCTCAGCTAGTGATGAGATACGGGACCTCACCCACACTCACCTCGTTACCAGGCATATACAAGTATCACAGACACACAAGTATAATCGAACATACAACATAACAATCTTCCTCAGGATTGCCCCGGCATCGGACCACCGGTCCGGAGACATACTATTATCTAACATAACTCGGGCTTACCTCGACATTGGACCCTCCGTCCGGAACCTATCGTACCGTCATATGCAACAATCACAAAGACCTCTAGCATCCCAACATTCCTGCACACAGTGAGGAGACTGGGGCTAACCCTCGGGTATTCATTCTATACATAAACATAAACATGATAATAATCATAATTGGCCGACATTATGGCCGTAGACCCATGCACACAGTGAGGAGACTCACCTCGCACTGCTGAAAACTCGCTGAACACTTCTGACTGCTAACCGGACACTTCTGAACCACTGAACCTTCGGCTTCCCGAACTATCATTACCCAAAATTACATTTAGACCACAATATTCCCAAAAATCAACCTGGTCAAACTTGGTTAAAGTCAACCTCCAGTTGACTTGATTCGTCGATTTGATCTACCAACTCATCGAGTCCATACTCCTCCAACCCTATACAACCCCGGCTCCACTCGTCTAGTCTATCAAGAACTCAACAGGTTTTCCTTCAAACAAAAAATTGGGACCATCTTCATCCGACTCGCCGAGTTAAGCCTTGAACTCGTCGAGTTCATCATCCACATAAGAATATGTCTAGGCTGTGACTCGCCGAGTTGTGTGAACAACTCTTCGAGTCCATCTTCATAAACTAAGGAGATTGCCTTAGACTCGTCGAGTTCTTCCTTGAACTCGTCAAGTACGATGAACTTTATGACCTATACTGGCTGAGTCCCTAACCACTCAACTCATACCCTTTAACAGAAGGGTTTTAGGGCAAGAACTGCCCTGACTCGCCGAGTCCTACAAGTGACTCGCCGAGTCCTACAAGTGACTCGCTGAGTCTCTCTATGCCCAACTCCATTCAGACGATTTCAGACAAGCTCAAGGCATCCAAGACCCCGATCTAGCCTCCTAGGGTCAGGATATCACACGAAGCCACTACCTTTGCACCCATACATGGCCCTTTTTGCTCAAAAGTCCAAAACAACTCCTTAAACTTGGCATGGGGAGTTCTAATGGAATAAAGGTTTTGCCTTTATGCTTTTACTACTCAAGACACTCCTAGTTCTGAAAGGATCTCGCTTGGGTATGTCCAAATCCTACAAGAAATCACCCTTGGTCCATAAACTTCATAAAAAGGGACATAAAGAGATCTAACAAACTAGAAGTCAAGGAAGGAACTTGATTACCAAAATGAGCAGCATATGGAGTGAATCTTCTGGATCTACTCCTTCCTCCTTGAACCTCCAACCATCTTCTTGTTCATCCAAGCTTCAAGAATGCTCCAAAACTCTCAAAATTACTCACAACTCAAGGGAGGCTCTAGGGTTTTCTTTCTGGACTTGAGATAGTAACAAGGGGGCTGATGACGGCTATAATGTTCCTTAAATAGTGTACAAGGCCCACATTTAGGCTTTTCCCCAAACCTGGCCAACTCGCTGAGTCAGTCTCTTGACTCGTCGAGTAGGTCACTAAACTCGTGACCAAAACGCGCTCCTACTCGTCGAGTCACCCATCTACGCGACGATTCACTTCCTCATTTGGGGTTTTCTTCTCTTTTCTGGCCTTCTGAATTCAGGGTGTTACAACTCTCCCCCACTTAAACTAGACTTCGTCCTCGAAGTCCGTCACGGTCCACTACCATACAATCCACTTACCACTTTACCACTAGGTACACACTTCGTCTATCCGATCCAATCCTTGAAAACGTCATCCTCAGAATAATCCGATCACTACTACCTTCGAGTACAACACTTTTACCCAACATGTAGCCCTACCGGTACTCCCAGTGCACTTACACTAATACACAAGGGGTTCACCCCTTATCCTTACACTGACACTGGCCCTTCCAAGGAAACTTCCTATAAGCAACAATCTTTCCGATCTTCATCAAGAACAAATATTCTGCTGAAACCGTAATCCCGGCCACTCCTCGTGCCGGCCATCACACCAGTAATCATGAAATAACCCCTCATACGATGCTCCAATACTGAAAACTCCACCCAACGTGTGAATTCAGACCATCCTTCGAGTAGTAGAACCCTCTCGGCTACGGTTGACTGGTTAAGGCTCGAACGAGAGCTGCATCACAGGGCCAAATCATTCACTCCGAGATTATTTGATTCCACGGTGAGCAACTTAGTATCACCCGATCAGCTCACCGCTTTCTGCACCAAATACCTTATCATTATTCCTGTCGACTCCCATCCGCCTTCTGGATGAATCGAGACCACCCTGGTCCTAACTGATCTACCATTACCCGAGATACCGGTCCCCCACCGGTCACCGCATGCAAGAACAATCCTCAGCCGCTCTCAGCGACTTATGAGGATACTGTGACTACCTGAACTACTCTTCCAACCTAGCCACTCTGGCTCCAGAAGATCTAGGATCCTCAATCCCTTACCTTACCCTAAGGTCTCTACCAGGTCGCACCTACTGCCATAAGAACATGGGTCTCGCCCAAACTATACTTCGGAGTAGCCTCTCCTACCGGTCTCACCTATCCAGGGCTATGGAGGCCCACTCCTCCTTTAATCTCATCTTGCTATCCCTCCCGATTCTTATCGTGCTAATACGTAGATACGCCCCCCCCCCCCCCCCCCCCCCGCCCACACTTTGCTAACTAGGAGATACGGGCCCCCGCCCACACTCCTCTAACTAGGCTACTAATGAATGCTACAACTTACCCGCAGTCTTACAACACTTCTCTCACTGATTCGCTGCTAGGGAATGTTGCGGCTATCCCGCAGTCTTACATCCTGACTAAACTCGCATCTTGCCGGAAGCTCTCCGACCTTGTTCCCCGAACCAGTCATCAACTAATCGTGAATACATGAACTTAAGGTTGGTAAGTTTCCCCAACTCCCAACTTACATGCTCCTCAATCCAAACAGCCACTTGAACTTCTTTCCTCCTCACCAAGACTACGAAACCATCCTAGTCTTGCACTTACTCCTTCCCTTAGCCACTTGGGTGGCTCTCCCCCACTTTGACTTGACTAGCTCCTCACAACTCATAGCTTGGAAGAATTCCTAATTCTCCTTACATCCCCTGACCACTCTGCTAAAAACCCATGCTTACTACAGATGGTGATCTAACTGATCTATTCCAATGATTCCTTTCCTGAAAACTAGCGAGACACCACTGAGTGCCACACTTGCATGCTACGGTTACTACATCCTGAGTAGCCTGCTCTAAAATAAATGGCTTCTAACTATCATTTTAAAATCCAGGGTATGCAGATGGCATATAACTGAATCACAAGCAGGCCACAAGATTCCGAAATATCATTATCATTACCGATGCAGAACCATAACAATAATATCATAATATAAGCTGATAGAGAAATGAAAGACACGCATTTCACACATCGGGCTGCTCATGCCTCCTCTGAAACCAACTAATATGCCCTGCTCCTCGCTACAGGCGCCTCTGCCCGACACTGACGACCGTCGGTGATCCTCAAGGTTGCAGGGGCAGGTGCTATCACTTGTCCTGCTGAATGCAAACTCGGACATTGGGCCTTCTTGTGGCCCCTCTGACTGCAATGGAAACATATCAGGTCTGATCCCTGGGTGGTGGTAGCAGTACAATCCCTGTTAAAATGACCAACCCGACCGCACCTGAAGCAGCAAGAATCACCACCGCTGCCACTCCTACACACACCCTCGTGCGTCCTGCCGCACTTGCCACAGCAGCTCTGGTCCTGAGGACCTCTCAAGCTAGAATCTGTTGTCTTGGGCCTCTTGCCGGATGCCATAGGTATCTGAACCTCCGCCAACTTCATCTTCTTCTCTGTCTCAAGATCAATCTCTCTTTCTCTGGCCTGAGTGATCATGTCTTCCAGTATCTTGCAGCTGGACCGACTCACAAACTGACTGATATCGCTCCTCAGCATCTTGTGGTACCGAGCCTTCTTCATCTTCTTGTCCGCCACATACTGCAGGACCAGAAGGGCTCTCTCCCTGAACTTGGCGGTGATCTCCGCCTATGTCTCTGTAGTGTACCGCAAATCATGAAACTCTCAGGCTAACTGCTGCACCTCAATCGCTAGTGCAAACTCGGCCTTGGACATGGCCGAGAAATCACTCCATGCCATCGCGTCCAACGCGGAATCATCCCCGATAACATGACCAACCTCCTCCCACTAATCCCGCGCTCTGTCCTTCAGAAGACAGGAGGCGTGGCGAACCTTGTCCTTTCTCGGGACACCGACTAGAACGAAAAGCATTGGCGACATCAGCCAATCATCTGCCGCTAGCAATGGGGTCCCTAGCCCCATGGTAATCTGGAGCCCCGCAAGCTCTGAACTCCCGAAATGTCAATGTATGTGCTCTCATCATGGTCATCATCTTAGTGCGGAAGGCTCCAAGCCTCTCATCCAAAATCTCCAGTATGCCCTCTTTGACCGTGCCAAATATCACAGGAGTCTAGTCTAGAATACTACGTGTAATATTAGCTGATACAAACTCCCTCATCCACTCCTCGAGCTGCTCGGTTCCTAAACCCGAGCCTGATCCTTCTCCGACACCTGATCCATCCACTGATCTCTCACACAACATCACCATGCTAAAAACATGCCATAACAATCATCAAAATGTACATCACTGCCATGGGATCACACACACACACACACAATACAAGTTCCCTGGTATTATCTCACCCCCTCTTGAATCGAGTACGGATCCTCTGCTTTCAGTAGTATGGGTCCCTACTACGTTCCACATCTATCCGTACTTTCCTCAAGATTTGCCTCGACTCCACCAAGTCACTTACTACTACTACTGCTCCCAGCACTACTCTCATCCTGGGCTTGCCCTAGAGTAACCTCCAACCCGAACCTAGCCCCAGCTACTGAAGGCATCGTCACAATGCCAGTTAGCCACTACCTAAATACCATCATATGAGACGAGGCTCAAATAATATTTCGAGTAAAGGACTCTTCCCTACAACGGTTGGACTCAAATAAGAGCTGCACAATAGGGCCAAATCCAGCACTCAGAGATTATTTAACCCTGGTCACATATGACTTGACGCATTCACCTAATGGCTAACTCTCATCGCTCAGAATCGCACAAAGCACAAAGCAAGTAGCATTCAGACAAAAAGGGAAATCTAACCAGAACATATTCAAGCAATTCTATCTACACAACAAGAATTTGTACTAGCGTGCAATATAAGCTCATATAATCAGGCATAACCTAAACAGGCTATCCTATCACTGTCTAACCGATACTAGCATGCAGTTCACAAACACATATAACAAGCATATAAGGCATCCTCCTAGATCCTTAACCATAAATCTAGCTTGATGATCACATAATCATATCATAACATAAATTTGTATGGGTAATTTAGGAGAACTTTCTTGATCTCGGATGATTGCATGCACCACACCCTTTTCTCTTTTCAAATTTCTTATTCCTTTTTCGAAATCCTTTTTCTTTTCAAAGTTCTTTTAATAAAAATGATTTTCTTTTGAAAATTTCCTTACTATGCCCTATGTATGAGTTCAGTCACACCTGAGAGTGTTGTTGCGAGAAAATTTAGAGACACACTTGAAGGATGATGACAGCATTCTTCTTCTTTTTCTTCTTCTCTTTGGGCTTAGAAGTTGAATGATGAGAGCCATTGGATTCTTCTTCTTCATCGAACATCATGAGATCATCATCAGAAGGAGAGGGTTTGTTTACTTCTTGTAGTTCAGCATCATCAAATCTGAAGGTGGGAGTAGAGCTCACTTCGATTTCGGGTCCTTCGTCTTGTGATCCTTCAGCAGTGGGTGTGGAAGGAACTTTGGAAGCATGTTGGTCAACAATTGCTTCATGAGTCTTGTGGAAGGTTTCGACCATTTCAGTCATCCAGTCTTGAACTTTAAGTACAGTGGCTACGGTATTGGCATTATTAATTGCATCTGCCTAATACTTAGCCAATGCTTGGATTTCTTGTTCCTTCCACTGCTGTTGTTTGATTTGTTGATCCTTGCGTGCTTGGAATGCCCTACGAAAAGCGGCATATTTCTTTGCCTCAGACTCGTTGGAGGGTTGATACTTACTCTGTGAATCAGTTGAGTCACCATCTTCAGTTCCTTGTAATCGCACCGAGGTGTCCCTCGGGTTCACGGATCCTTGCACATTTGTGCTCACCGTGCCTAAACCACCTGTTACTAATGTAAGCAGAGTTGGATTTCCTAAGCTTCCTTGGTCTCCTTGACCCGTGGTCAAGTTTGGCCTCAGCTCAGTTCTGGCATGGGTGCCTTGTGGCTGGGAAGGTGTTTGTAGTGTTTGGGTGACATTCAAAAGGATGGAGTTCAACTCCTCAGGAGAAAAGATATGCAGTCGGGAAGCCCTGGAGACTTTAGGGCGAGAACCAGTATTATCCCCTTGGGAGTGAACTGGGGGGGAGTCTCCTCGTTGCTGTGAATCAGACTCACTTTCTGAGTCTGAAAGGAAGAAGATTATAGTTTCGAATGGATGTGCAGGCATTCCAAGGACTACCGGAGCCTGTAGAGAGGATAAGGTATCAGTCCGATCATGCATATTGCTAGAGGGATCAGTTTTGTGTTTCTTGAGGATTGAAATGGGTTGTTTATCCTCTTCTGAATCACTGCTTGAGTCATGTTAGCTTGGTTCCACAGTAGTGATTACTGGTGGTGTTTTCCTTTTCTTGGAAGGTTTGGAAGCATCCTTTTTAGGAGTTCCAGATTTCTTGGTGTTGCGGGGGCCATGTAGTGTAGAAACTTTGTGCTTACGTTTTTGAGAATGAGAAATATTGGAGAGCGTTGTGGAGGAAGGGACTGCGGTGCCTTCAGGGTTAACGACTGCGGATGGAGGAGGTGGGGTAGGAAGATATAGGTCAATACCTTCTATAGCCTCAATGTGGTCTGAGACATCAGCAGTCTTAAGACCGAGGGTAGAAAGAATATTAGCAGGAGGTCTACGGATTGGTCCAAAAGTTGATTGATCGGATGAAGGATTGTACCTTTTGAGATCTTTTATGACAAAGAAGTTGATGTCACTACCCATGTCGATCCCTGCGTCTGCATGAAGGTCTGAAATGCAGAGGGACCAGAACCTTGCAAAGGTGAGCTCGGTTGGATTCTCCCGTGGGCTCTCTTTGCGAATGTATTGAAGAAAATCATCCCAAAGGATTTGTCTATAGTTAACATCGTGTCCTGTGAAAATACTCCACACCAGTTCCAACAGCTTGAGTGCCATGTTATTCGTGCCTCCGGTTCTGCCGGATAGACTGCGGATGATGAAGTGACACACGAATTGCCAGACCGCAGGCAATTGGTTCTTCTTGAATTTGCCGATTCCTTTGATCTTTTTCTGATAACCCATCTGATAGAGTGTCAAAGTAATGTCCACCATTGATGGGGAGAAAATCTTGATGGAGGGATGAAAAAGGAGGTTAATGGCTGTGAGGAACTTTTCTTTGGACAAAGTGACAAAAGAATCATTTATTAGGTTTAGATGAACTTCTTGGGGGTTATCAAGTGGGCGATAGGATGAGAAGGCACATTTGAACAGGGTTGAAATTGGGACAACATCTGTGAAAGTATCGAGTGGACCAAACAGAGGGTGATTCTTCAGGAATTTGATCATGAGTTTTGTGGGAGCATTGTAGAAAGGGTGTTCTTCAAAGATGGCTCTGAAATTGCTTGAAGCAATTATAGAAGAGTTTGAACCAGTCGGGTTCACTGATCCGGAAGCCTTGGATTGTCTTTTCGAGACACCAGATTTCACCATTGTTGTGAGTTTGAGAAAGCTTTCAAGAATGTAGGAAAAGGTTGAAGGTTTAGAGAGCGTAAAGTTTTCTTTGTGGAGAAGAAAGGGGTTTTATAGTGGCTTAAGGGAACGGAAAACATTTTTGACCTAAGTGAATTTGGGTAAAAACGTTTGGGTTTATCTTTTGGATTAGGGTCTTTAATCTCAGCCACATATTGAGAAAAGAGGGATTAAATCTAAATTTGAGATTAACTAAAAAAGGGCTCTGCATTTTATGAAATATTAGATTTTTTATCACGTCTGGGGAACGTGTGGTGGGGGAGAGATTAATCCGTTGGATAAAGGGGAAGTTGTAACGGATGGGATGGTTTGGGGTAATAGGAAAAGACATATTAAAAGGATTTGATTTGGAAAATCTTTATTTTGTCATCATACCTAAAATAGGTCTGACACAAGGTTTAGACGAAAAAGAATGTGACAGATTCTCAAGGAATGTTTTTTATTTAATGTTTTATTTAATGAAGGATCATTAAATAGCACACCATTTTTTTTGTTTTTCAAAAGAATGAACAGTCTAAGAATCAATTAATGTGACTGCGGATGGACACATCATTGTGGATGGCTTCTTTGCCATTGCGGATGACTGCAGTGGGAGAAACTGAGAAGAGCACTTGTACAAGAAGTTAGTAATAAGAAACAAGAAAGACCCGTGAAAGATACATATAATATATGGTTGCCGTACATAGACTGCGATACACATGATATACCAAAACCATCTATTATAAATAACTTTCAGTTAGGACCACAATGGAGATCAAGAATGGTTTGCGGTACCTATCAATTCAAGAAGAATTGAGGGTCCGGATTCGTCATCCCTAACATTTGTAAGAATGCTTTGAGTTAGGTAGATTCAAGTGCTTTTGTAAATACATCAACAATCTCTTCATGAGAAGGGACAAAGATGAGTTCAATGTTACCTTTCAGAATGTGGTCTTTGATGAAGTGATACCGTAGTTCAATATGTTTCGTAGATTGGTATCCGCAGCATTTTGCATCCATAGTCTAACAATTGTGTCTTCATCCATAGAACTTGAGAACAACAACTAGCTGCGGCCACATATTCAACTTCTGCGGTAGACGGTGAAACACAACTTTGTTTTCTTGAGGACCAGCTGACGAGTCTACCTCCAAAAAATTGGCATCCACCTGAGGTAATTTTTCGATCAAGTTTGCATCTGGCATGATCCGCATCGGTAAATGCTTGAAGACTGAAATTATTGCCTGTGGGGTACCATAGACCAAGAGATTTGCTTCCTTTCAGGTACCAGAGAATTTGTTTGGCTGCGGTCATATGTGACACTTTTGGGTCACCCTGATACCTTGCACATACACCAGTTGCAAAGACAATGTCCGGTTGGCTTGCAGTGTGGTACATTAGAGATCCAATGATACCTCTATAAGTGTTGTGATCCACAGATTCACCAGAGGGATCAGCAGAGATCTTATAACCGAAGGCCATGGGGACCTTAGCCGAGGAACATTTGTCCACATAATATTTCTTCAAAAGTTCAGTGGTGTATTTTTCTTGATGAATGAATATCCCTTGCTGAATTTTTTTGACTTGGGGACCTAGGAATAAATTAATCTCTCTATTCATGCTCATTTGGAATTTGTTTTTCACGAGCTTAGCAAATTCATCCACCATTCCTTGATCAGTCGATCCGAAGATGATATCATCCACGTATATTTTTACAAGCATAAGGTGGTCACCATTTGATTTTCTAAATAAAGTGGGATCAATCACACCTCTTTTGTAACCTGAAGAGACTAGAAATTCAGAAAGAGTCTCATACCAAGCTCTTGGAGCTTGCTTCAGACCGTAGACTGCCTTTTGAAGCTTGTAGGAGGGGTCAGAGAATTCAATACTTTCGAAACCGGGAGGTTGCTGAAGATAAACTTCCTCTTTTAATTTCCCATTGAGAAAAGCATTCTTAACGTCCATTTTGTGTACCTTGATGTTTTTTGTGGGCATCATATGCTAGAAAGATTCAGATGGCTTCCATTCGTGCCACCAGAGCATATGTTTTATCGTAGTCAACACCTTCAAGTTGGTTATACCCCTTTGCAACTAGTCTTGCCTTATTTATGATAACCGCACCAGATTCATTTAACTTGTTCTTGAACACCCATCTTGTTCCAACAATAGTGTGGCCTTGCGGTATGGGAACGAGTTGCCACACCTTGTTCCTTTTGAATTCTTCCAGGTCTTCTTGCATTGCAGAGATCCAATCAGGTCCCAATATTGCTTCTTTGATTGATCGTGGCTCGATTGCGAACATAAATGCTGCATAGTGACAATGGTCAGATAAGTCCTTGGCAGACCTGGTGGGTGGTCATTAGTCCATACATGCAGACGTGGCATCAGATGATCAGCGGCTGTAGTGGAAGGAATGTCTTCAATAACAGAAGTTTATTTGGTTGGAGATGGCAGTTCCCCCAGGATTTGAGAACATCCTGCGGAATCATCTTGGCTTGTTGGAATGAGAGTGAATATTTCTTGAGCCGTTAGGAGAGGTTCCCCCTGGATTGCGGATGAGAGTTCCTCTGGAACCTGAGAAGGTTCCCCCTGCTGATGGGAGAGTGATGATCCTTGAATTGGTTCTAGTGTCAATGTTCTCTACGAGTTCATCATTCGAATCCGAAGATACATTTGATGGTAATGAGTTTCTGTGGATAGGAACTCGAGCATCATCAAGTAGTGGAACCTCGATGGTTGTTGCTTGATTCGGAGCAGAGCTTTCCCCCTCAACCAGAGTGGTGAACGTATTGAGACATGCTACTTCGGATATAGATGGACCAGAAACATCAGCATGTTGTTGTTGGGCGACTGGTGACACAAGAATTTCAGATAGTTTCGCCGTTTCAACTGGGTCGAAAAGGTCGTCATAAATTGACTTCAACTAGATATAAAGGACCTGAAGAAGCAGGAATATCACTTTCCATGATTGCGGTGGTTTTAGTTGATGGAGGGGCGTTGCGGATGTGAGAGTCGTCAAATTTCACATCGAAGCTTTCAATGATTAGCCTTGTACGTCGGATGAGAACCCGATAAGCAACCTTGGTCATGGAGTAGCCAAGAAAGATGCCTTCATCAGACTTCGGTGCAAATTTTTTAAGCTGATCTCTATTGTTGATCACAAAACATCTACACCCAAAGATATGAAAGAAGCGAACATTTGGTTTGCGTTAGTTGAGGCCCTCATATGGTGTTTTATTGAGACATTTTCACCCAATGCTTCGGTTTTGAACAAAGCATGCGGTTGCTACAACTTCAGCCTAGAAGTAAAGAGGAAGGTGTGCGAAGTTGAGCATGGATTTGGCTGCTTCGAAGAGTGTACGATTCCTTCTGTCTACTACTCCATTTTGTTGTGGTGTATAAGGAGCTGAAAAGTTGTTAGTGATACCTTTAGATACCAAGAAGCTGTTGAGATGATGATTAGTGAACTCGGTTCCATTGTCACTGCGGATGCGTCTTACTGGCAGCTTGATCTGAAGTTCTATTTCTTTGATGAAGTTGATGAGAATTTGTGGTGTTTCAGATTTGAGTCTGAGGAAGAAAACCCATCTGAAGTGAGTGAAGTCATCAACTATAACTAGTATATACTTTTTGTGATGGAGACTGGCTACGGTTGATGGACCGCAGAGATCAATGTGCAGAAGCTCAAGCGGTTCAGATATTGAAGAGTCAATCACCATGGGGTGACTTGCTTTGGACTGCTTACCACATTCACAAGCAGGACAGAGAGTGTCATTTCTGAACTTGAGAATAGGTAGTCCTCTGACCAGCTCTCCAGTGACCAAAGTGTTGATGTATCTAAAGTTGAGATGAGCGGGCTTGCGGTGCCATAGCCAGCTGACTTCGGATATAGCTTTGGAAAGGAAACACAACTGCGGTTTGCCAATGATAAGAGAGACATCCAGAGGATACATGGTACCATCGGATCATGACTTGATCAAGCAGGTGCTCCTATCACTTGTCATTACATAATATAATTGATCATCGAATTCAACTTGGTGGCCTACCTTACATAGTTGGCCAACACTGATGAAATTGTGTGACACCCCCGAACCCGATGGCGGAAACGTCCGGGGGCTTGTGCGTGACTTCATCTTGAAATATCATTACAGTGAATATAATTGAAACATAACATCATCATCATCACACATGTAATATTACAACATTCATTGTTTACATTGAGTATTGTATTTGAATATTACATGCCAAAATAGTAAGAGTATGATGAAACAAATTATAACACAATATCCATTAGTTTGTTTCGTTCATCCTGCTTCAATGATTTCCTGAGAATACAAGTTATTTTGAAAACGGTCAACATAAAAATGTTGGTGAGTTCATAAGCATGTTTGTGAAAATGATTTGTATAACTTTGAAAACCACCAGAAAAGCCGATATTTTCTGAAAACTGTTTAGTGTGTTTGTGTTAGATCTTGTATTAAGGCATGTATGTTATTGTTATTTGACTAAAAAGGTGAAGAGAATGTAGGGAGAATGTAAGAGCATGTAAAGTGAATATTCCCAGACAACTTGATGTTGTCTGTACAAGAGAAAGTTGCCGTACCAACCCCCGAGGTTGAGTACTAGTAAGAGAATGTTTCCGAGTAATCCAAGCGAAAAGAGAATGGTCTTTCGTAAACTTCATTACGTTAATTCCTCTAAGCGAGCCATCATAACGATACTAATTTATAACAATTTCACCTGTCTTGGCATCGTGGATGCCGACGGAAAATAGAATATGGTTTTCGTCACCCTAGACTGAGTTAGTCTAACTATAGCAAACAACTCAGGTGTGGGGTGTCATCCCCGTATAGATCTATACACAAATCCCCGCTCTCCCTCCAAGAGACTCTGGTTATAACTACAGGATACGATCGTACACTTAATAGGTGCTAACCGATAAAAACTCGCTAGAGCCTTAATCGAATTTACGCGAAGAAAAATGTATAAACTCATTCTAGGTCCAATGATCCATGTAAGTGAACCACTAAGGCATCGCTAAACATGTAAATCATTTCAAGACCCAATTGGAATGAGATTATATAACATGGGCCCAAAATATATGTGAAAGGACAACTAAGGCTCATTTCACATGTAAGGTATTTATAGGCCCAAATAGCATGCAAATAGTATCCACTAAAATAGCATAAAAAGAATAACGCATATAAAACCCATTCCTAGGCCCAATAAACATGTAAGTGGACCACTAAGGCCCGCTATACGTGTCTATTATTTCCAGGCTCAAAAGGAATGTGAATGTCTATCCTAGGCCCAATATACATGTAAAAGGACACTAAGACCCACTAAACAAGTATATTATTTCCAGGCCCAATAAGGATATGAATACCTATCCCGAGCCCAATATAAATGTAAAAGGACACTAAGGCCCACTAAACATGTATATTATTTCCAGGCCCAATAAGGATATGAATGTCGTTTTTAACCCGTTTGTTATTGTTTTGTTTATTTTAGCTTGATTATTTACATAATTGATATCTAAAGCCCACTTTTTGTAAAAATGACGTTCTTGGCCTAATAAGCCAAAAATTTACAATTAAGGCCCAATTTTTGTAAGAATAACACATTAATCTCCAATTTTGTTAAAAACTTGTGTTGATGACTACTTTGTGATAAAAATAGCATTTTAAACCCATTTTTGTCAAAAATATCATTTTTGGCTTTGTTTTGTGAAAATACATATTTTTCTGGTTTTTGGCTTTTCCGAACTAGTTTTTAGAAAATTTGTAGAAAATTCATCGTAAGTCGAAATTTGGATCCGTAAATTTTGGAAGTTTGGAAAATTTGTCTACTTTGTTGACAATGTTTCTCATAATTTTTGATGGCTTCAAACTAGTGTGAAATTACTCATCTTCACAGGTTGGTCCGAAATTATTTCAAATATGATAGGCAGTTTTGTAAAATTCGCCAAAAATTGTACAAAAATCGTATGAAAACGTGAGAGTAGTCATTTTAAAGTTAAAAATCTGAACTTTATCCATGTAAAACAGTTTTGAAAAATACTTCCATTTGGATGGTAAAAAAAGTCCGAGATTGGACCAGAAGATTTCTGTCAAGGGCTGTTTTATGAGTTTAGCTTATAGATCTCTGAACACGACACTTATTTTTGCTATATCAAGTATACAAATCCCAGATCTACATTTTTACATGTAATACTTGTGATAAAACATACTTTTCTCAAGATTTATATGAAGATCCTAGTGATAAACTTCAAGTTTCTTAACATATTTTTAGATTAGTGAAGAAATCAACACATAATCATCAAACAATTCATGGAAAACACACATAGTCATGCATATACACATAGATCTACACAAATCAACTTGTATTCTCCCCCAAAAACAAGTAAAAACCAAAAACAAGGGGGTATGAACTCACCTTAGGGTTTGGATTTCGGTTTTGATGAAGAGACATGAGAAGATGATGTTGTTTTTGGCCTAGCTTACTTCCTTGAAAAAATCTTGAAGATGTGGATGGTTTTAAGAACATAATCCACAAATATATGGATGTAAGAGGAGATCTTTGAAGAGATCAAGAAGTTATATCATAGATCTAAGTGGGAACTTACCAAAGTTGATGATTTTGAATAAGAATTTCTTGAAGTATCCTCTAATTCTCGAAAATTTAGAGGAGAGTGTAGGAGTGTTCTTGTGAGTTTTTCTTAAGAGATTTGTAAGTAAAATAAGTATGTGGTGGTGATTTTTGGCTCTATGGCCGAATTTAAGAAGAATAGGAAGGGAAGAGATGAAGCTTGCCTAGATACATGGGAAAATTACATTGTTGTATGGTGGTTATGGTGCATGGGTGACCACCATGTAACATTGAGGTGACACTTGCAAAATAAACCACCTTTTCTCCTTTTTTTTGTATGCATATTGTGGGTTGGGCCGAGATTCGGGCTAGGAGGAAGGAGGGTGAATTGGTTTGGGCCTAATTCTTTCTTTGGTTCGAAATTATGAAGCCAATAAAGAAATTTTTTGGCCCATTGGGTCTTTAGGGTAGTTCACGGCCCAATATGGTATAGATAGATGGGTTTATGGCCCATTAGGGTTAATTAAATCTATTTATGGCCCATCATGGCCCAAAGTAGTCAAGTTGAAGGTTTATTGGACCATTAGGCCCAATAAGAGAATTTTAGTTCATAAGGAACTTGAACCGGGATTTGTAAGGTTTCCAACCCTTAGTTGAACATATGAGATGTATTTGAACGAGGATAGAGTATAGTATTCACTTAGATTACAAGCCTTACAATAGATGATGGTTTCATGAGAATAGAATTTCTTAGCAAAATGCCAGTTGTGACATCATCCCCCCGTTAGAAGGAATTTCGTCCCGAAATTCTTTTGAAAGGTAGGTTCATGAATGAGAGAAAAGATGAGGGTAATCCTATTTCATCTGGTCTTCACGTTCACATGTGAATTCCGATCCACAGTTGGTGCTCCATCGAACCTTCACAATCGGAATGCGACATTGTTTTGTACGCTTTACTTCCTTATCCAATACATCGACTGGTTCTTGGATGAAAAGGAGATTCTCATTTATTTCGACCTCTTTCTAAAGGAATGATAAGAGTTTTGCCTGATAGACACTTTTTCAGATTCGATACACCGAACATAGGGTGTACGTTGCTGAGCTCTACAGGCAGCTGCAGCCTATAAGTCTTTTGACCAATCCGAGGAAGAATCTAGAACAGTCCGATGTATCGTGGGTTTAGTTTTCTCGGTTCCTAATGCGAATCATTCCTTTCCAAGGAGATTCATTTAATAACACGCGATCCCCGACTTAACATCCTAATGGCTTACGCCGCTTGTCAGAATAGCTCTTCTGTCGGTCTCGCGATGCTTGAAGTCAAGCTTTGATTTGCATTATCTTCTCTGTTGTTTCGCAAATGGTTTCTGGTCTTCTAAGAGTACTGGTGAGTGATGTGCATTTATGACTATAAAGAGTTTCGAAAGGAGCAATCTTGATGCTCGTGCGATAGCTGTTATTGCGTGAGAATTCAATCAAGGGCAACCGGGTATCCCATGACTTGCTGAATTCAAGCACCCAAACTTGTAGCATGAATTCGAGTGGTTGAATGGTTCGTTTGCTTTGGCTATTGGTTTGAGGGTGGTAAGCAACGCTCATACATAGCTATGTTCCCATAGCCTTTTGAAATGATTGTCAAAGTCTTGAAGAAATCCTGTTATCTCGATCCGAGATAGTAGATACCGATATTTCATGGATTCTCACGATCTCCTTGATATAGATCCAGGCTAATCTTTCCGTCTTGTTAGATTTCTGTATTGGCAGGAAATGGGCAGATTGGGTTAACCTCTCGACGATCACCCAGATAACGCCCAATTCAAATCGTATACCTATAAGCTTCGTCTTTCAACTCCGAGAGTTTTATCCATTCATGTAGTGTTTTCTTCGCGATATTCTCCGACTTTGATGCTTTCAAGGCTAATCGTAGATGTTCACAGTGTTTTGTTCTTGCTTCGTGAGTAGATGAGTATGTTATTAATGAAAATAATGAAAAGGCTGACTAGGAGTGGTTGAGAAAACTTGGTTCGTAGGGTCCATGAATAGCGTGGGAGCATTCATTAGACCGAAAGGTATCAAAATGAATTTGGAATGGTCGCGACAAGTTCGGAAGGCAGTTTTTGGAATGTCGTCTTCTCGGACTCGAAGTTGATGATAACCAGTTCTTAGATCTATTTTAGAGAAGTAACTAGCACCTTGGAGCTAGCCAAATAGATCGTCAGTCCAAGGAAGTGGGTGTCGAGTTTTGATAGGGAGCTTATTCAATTTCCTAAAATCGATGTACCTTTTGAAGGATCTGTCTTCTAGAAGAGCAAGACCGGAGCTCTCTAGGGTGAGAAGCCTTGTTCGATGAATCCTTTGCGTAACAATTCTTCTCAATTCACTGGATAACTTGTGAATTTCTGGCGGGAGTCAACCTATAGGGTGAATTGGCAATTGATGTGGTTCCCGGTATGAGGTCGATTCGAAGTTCGACCTGTCTCTCGGGGTATTCCCGAAAGTTCTCCAGGAAATGCATCCGGAAAAATCACATGCTACTGGAATACTTTGTATGCTTACGTATGCCTTGGTCTTGACCACAACAAGAGTGAGGAAAATGTAGTTCTTCTGGTGCAAGCACTTCTGTGCCTTGATGCAGGAGATAGGAAGAGGATTGGCGCAAAGTTTATCACCATGGATTATCAGAGTTTTGTGATTGGGAAGGTGAAGGCAAACGGCCCTATCGCGACACATAGTATCAACACGGTGGGGGCTTAACCCAACCATGCCGATTATCACATCAAAACTCCTAATATTTACTGGCATTAAATTTTATTTGAAATGAATGGTTGTTTAGTGTTAAGGTGTACTCCACAAAAATATCCTATGTTAATTCTGTTTTTCCTGATTGGCCATGTCCACTGTAAAGGCTTAGCTTAATTTGGGGTTATGGTTTTAGTAAGTGTTTGAATATGTTACTAACGAAGCTTCACTCAGCTTTACTATTGAATAAGGGGTAACGGAAGAGTTCTTAAGTGGGAACGTACCAATAACAACCGTCGGGTCTTGGACTGCTTCGCCTTGACCCAACGTCAGGACCATTTCTGATCCTTCTGCTCCTTGATTGTTATCCTTGGGGCAATTTCACCTGAAGTGACCGGTTCCTCCACACCCATAGCAGGTGTGAATGGTCTCATCATTGGTGTTGTTGTTAGGGTTGTTGCGATTGTTGTCGTTTTCATTTGGCTGACGATTCTGGCATGGATAAGTTCTACAGAATTTGGTGATGTGATTCTTTCGGTTGCATTTGTTACATTGCATCTCCCGGCAGGCTCCATTCTGATGGAATTTGCACTGGTTGCATTTTGGAAGGCTTCCCGCATATGGTCTCCTGGTTGTTTGTGTAACAGGGGTCATGGTCGCATGAACAGCAACAACATGTTGCTTCCTTGAGAACCCTTGAGTGGGTTGTCCCTTTCTCTTACTTCCAGACCTCAGCTTCCTGCTCTTAAGCTTAGGGTTTGGAGTTCCTTGATAGGTTGTCACTTGTTGGTTTCCATGTTCGTTCCTTTGGATGGAGTTGTCAATGCTATTCCCGCCTCCATTGGGGTTGTTTTCATTGATTTGCGCCATCGCATCAGTTACTGCCGCCGTTACAGCAGCTTGGAGTGTAGGAGGGTCCATCTGCAGGAGCGGTGTCTCGCGGGTGCACTTGTTATTCTTGCGGGATGGCATTTTCCTGCTGCATGTTGATAATTCGGATCGTAAGTAATGATCATCATTCCTGGTTGTACTCTATAAATTTTGCATCTTGTTGCATAATTCTCACTGCTTCCATCTACATCCCTATGATGTATTTGCGGTAGTAGGTAATCACAGATTTGGCACGATCGTCACGTCTATCCTTAGAGTATATAAGTTGTTTTGGTTTCGAGACCCTTAAGTATCTAGCGGGTTCGAGGGTTCACTTGTGCATATAATTGAGTCTATGTAGTAATATAACACATAATTGTTCCAGGGGTAAGTACCATCTTAGTATACGGAAGAGAGTCATGTCGGATAGTATGGGGAACTAGAAAAGACTGATCCTAATTGTGGCGGAAAGTGTCTGGTGGTGGTGCTGATGAAGTGGATGCACCTCGGAGACGAGTTACTTGTTGTTTGGTATCTCGCAGTCGTACTTCCCAAACTAACTATCTCGCTCGAGAGTCTCCATTCACTTTCTGTGTTTGCCTCTCATCTCTCTCAATAGCAAACCACATTTGTTCCGTTCGATTTGGGGTGTCCTGAGCTTGGTTATCAATACCTCGGGTGTGCTGGACCATGACTGGGAGGGCCCGGTCAACTGGTCCTCTGTGACTAAGATCGAAGGGACCTCAGTTCCTACAGTAGTGTGGTCATATCCCCTGCTGATGACTCTATCTCCAACTATCGTATGCCTAAGGGGGCATGGGGCCACCGGGGCTCACACGATAAGTCGGTACTCTAGCTTTACATGAAGGATTGATGACATCAAATTTTGCATCCGATTCATCATCAACATTGCCCTCTGGCTCTTCCCCTTCGAGGCCCACTATTGAATCAGTGGGTCCATCTGCGAGTTCTACTTCGTGTTCCTCCTATGGTTCCTTCTCTAAGTCGAGCCACCCTGCTATTCCCTGACTAGGGAGATAGGGGTTTCTTGGCTAATGATACTCGTCTATTGTGTATTTCACAAAGGGGTATAAATACTAGAAACAAATAGCATACCAATTACTCCTATAGTAATTTTAATTTTGTTTAGGTTTTGTTCTATAAGCTCTTTGGATAATTAAATGGTAAGTTTTTGATTCATTTCCAATCACAATTACTCCGGAACACATGTTGGTCGTATTTTGAATGAATGTAGTTGATCAGGCTACATTCACCCCCAATACGACTACATAACTGCCCGAGTTTAATAGCGATGTTCAAATCCACCAAAGACTTTTACTATTCTTGTTGTGTTATTATTCTAAAATGCACACAAAGGTATGTATTTTAAATTATTATGTTCAGAGTTGTTTAGTCCCATTGTATTCATAGTTGCATATCCTGTGTGATTAGATATGCTAGTTCACTATAAACAATGCTCTGATACCAATCTGTCACACCCTCGAACCAGACGGCGGAAACGTCCGGGGGCTTGTGCGTGACTTCATCTTGAAATATCATTACAGTGAATATAATTGAAACATAACATCATCATCATCACACATGTAATATTACAACATTCATTGTTTACATTGAGTATTGTATTTGAATATTACATGCCAAAATACTAAGAGTATGATGAAACAAATTATAACACAATATCCATTAGTTTGTTTCGTTCATCCTGCTTCAACGATTTCCTGAGAATACAAGTTATTTTGAAAACGGTCAACATAAAAATGTTGGTGAGTTCATAAGCATGTTTGTGAAAATGATTTGTATAACTTTGAAAACCACCAGAAAATCCGATATTTTCTGAAAACTGTTTAGTGTGTTTGTGTTAGATCTTGTATTAATGCATGTATGTTATTGTTATTTGACTAAAGAGGTGAAGAGAATGTAGGGAGAATGTAAGAGCATGTAAAGTGAATATTCCCAGACAACCCGATGTTGTATGTACAAGAGAAAGTTGTTGTACCAACCCCCAAGGTTGAGTGCTAGTAAGAGAATGTCTCCGAGTAATCCAAGAGAAAAGAGAATGGACTTCCGTAAACTTCATAACGTTAATTCCTCTAAGCGAGCCGTCATAACCATACTAATTTATGACAATTTCACCTGTCTTGGAATTGTGGACGCCGACGGAAAATAGAATATGGTTTTCATCACCCTAGACTGGGTTAGTCTAACTGTAGCGAACAGCTCAGGTGTGGGGTGTCATCCCCGTATAGATCTATAAACAAATCCCCGCTCTCTCTCCAAGAGACTCTGGTTATAACTACAGGCTACGATCGTACACTTAATATGTGCCAACCGATAAAAACTCACTAGATCCTTAATCGAATTTATGCGAAGAAAAATGTATAAACTCATTCTAGGTCCAATGATCCATGTAAGTGAACCACTAAGACATCGCTAAACATGTAAATCATTTCAAGACCCACTTGGAATGAGATTATATAACAAGGGCCCAAAATATATGTGAAAGGACAACTAAGGCCCATTTTACATGTAAGGTATTTATAGGCCCAAATAGCATGCAAATAGTATCCACTAAAATAGCATAAAAAGAACAACGCATATAAAACCCATTCCTAGGCCCAATAAACATGTAAGTGGACCACTAAGGCCCGCTATACGTGTCTATTATTTCCAGGCTCAAAAGGAATGTGAATGTCTATCCTAGGCCCAATATACATGTAAAAGGACACTAAGACCCACTAAACAAGTATATTATTTCCAGGCCCAATAAGGATATGAATACCTATCCCGAGCCCAATATACATGTAAAATGACACTAAGACCCACTAAACATGTATATTATTTCCATGCCCAATAAGGATATGAATGCGTTTTTAACCCGTTTGTTATTGTTTTGTTTATTTTAGCTTGATTATTTACATAATTGATATCTAAAGCCCACTTTTTGTAAAAATGACGTTCTTGGCCCAATAAGCCAAAAATTTACAATTAAGACCCAATTTTTGTAAGAATAACACTTTAATCTCCAATTTTGTTAAAAACATGTGTTGATGACTACTTTGTGATAAAAATAGCATTTTAAACCCATTTTTGTCAAAAATATCATTTTTGGCTTTGTTTTGTGAAAATACATATTTTTCTGGTTTTTGGCTTTTCTGAACTAGTTTTTAGAAAATTTGTAGAAAATTCATCGTAAGTTGAAATTTTGATCCGTAAATTTTGGAAGTTTGGAAAACTTGTCTACTTTGTTCACAATGTTTCTCTTAATTTTTGATGGCTTCAAACTAGTGTGAAATTACTCATCTTCACAGGTTGGTCTGAAATTATTTCAAATATGATAGGCAGTTTTGTAAAATTCGCCAAAAATTGTAGAAAAATCGTATGAAAACGTGAGAGTAGTCATTTTAAAGGTATAAATCTGAACTTTATCCATGTAAAACAGTTTTGGAAAATACTTCCATTTGGATGGTCAAAACAGTCCGAGATTGGACCAAAAGTTTTTTGTCAAGGGCTGTTTTGTGAGTTTAGCTTATAGATCTTTGAACACAACACTTATTTTTGCTATATCAAGTATACAAATCCCAGATCTACATGTTTACATGTAATACTAGTGATAAAACATACTTTTCTCAAGATTCATATGAAGATCCTAGTGATAAACTTCAAGTTTCTTAACATATTTTTAGATTAGTGAAGAAATCAACACATAATCATCAAATAATTCATGGAAAACACACATAGTCATGCATATACACATAGATCTACACAAATCAACTTGTATTCTCCCCCAAAAACAAGTAAAAACCAAAAACAATGGGGTATGAACTCACCTTAGGGTTTGGATTTCGGTTTTGATGAAGAGACATGAGAAGATGATGTTGTTTTTGGCCTAGCTTACTTCCTTGAAAAGATCTTGAAGATGTGGATGGTTCTAAGAACATAATCCACAAATATATGGATGTAAGAGGAGATCATTGAAGAGATCAAGAAGTTATATCATAGATCTAAGTGGGAACTTACCAAAGTTGATGATTTTGAATAAGAATTTCTTGAAGTATCCTCTAATTCTCGAAAATTTAGAGGAGAGTGTAAGAGTGTTCTTGTGAGCTTTTCTTAAGAGATTTGTAAGTAAAATAAGTATGTGGTGGTGATTTTTGGCTCTATTGATGAATTTAAGAAGAATAGGAAGGGAAGAGATGAAGCTTGCCTAGATACATGGGAAAATTACATTGTTGTATGGTGGTTATGGTGCATGGGTGACCACCATGTAACATTGAGGTGACACTTGCAAAATAAACCACGTTTTCTCCTTTTTTTTGTATTCATATTGTGGGTTGGGCCGAGATTTGGGCTAGGAGGAAGGAGGGTGAATTGGTTTGGGCCTAATTCTTTCTTTGGTTCGAAATTATGAAGCCAATAAAGAAAATTTTTGGCCCATTGGGCCTTTAGGGTAGTTCACGGCCCAATATGGTATAGATAGATGGGTTTATGGCCCATTAGGGTTAATTAAATCTCTTTATGGCCCATCATGGCCCAAAGTAGTCAAGTTGAAGGTTTATTGGACCATTAGGCCCAATAAGAGAATTTTAGTTCATAAGGAACTTGAACCGGGATTTCTAAGGTTTCCATCCCTTAGTTGAACATATGAGATGTAATTGAACGAGGATAGAGTATAGTATTCACTTAGATTACAAGCCTTACAATAGATGATGGTTTCATGAGAATAGAATTTCCTAGCAAAATGCCAGTTGTGACAGATTGTGTTTAAGGCTTTCTACATAAGAAACCTTTTGAATTGAGAAGTTCGCCATAGTGAGTAAACCGTAACCTCGAATGATTCCATTTGAATTGTTGCCGAATGTAACATTTCCACCGTTGCAAATTGGCCTGAAATTCGGAAGGTATTCTAACCTTCCGGTCATGTGCAAGGAGCAGGCACTGTTAATTAACCATTCATCTTCTTGTTCCTCGTTGCACAAAGCCTGAGAATTACATGGTTAGTTTAGGCATCCAAACTAGTTTTGAGCCTGGAACAACAAGTGAGTTTCTGAGTGATGCATGGACTAGTTTTGTGTCAACTTTTAAACCAATTCCTAGGTGTTTGTGTAATTTTGGAGTGTTGTGTGTTTTTATAAAGTTACAAGGTTTCTGATTTTGGCAACTACACTGACACTCACAGGTTGAGATTTTGTCTTTTGTTCTGACACCACGTTTGGTCAGCGGTCTAAAGGAAGAGTTGTTTGGCTTTTCACTAGTCCGAGGTTGAAAAGATCTGACATGAGTGTTGTTTGTTTTCTGATAAGTTTGTTTTGAAAAAGGTTTAACACGTGTAGATCTTTGTGTCCTTTTTGTTGGATTTGGTAAAATACCCTTCCACTCGTTAAAATTTTGACGTGACTTTAAATGTGTTGGAGTGGGTAAAATACCTTTCCATTTCGGATCATCTGAGGAATAGATTTGAAAAACACTGTTTCGAAAAGACTTTACACTCTTTTGAGTTGTGTCAGATGAATTGGGAATGACTGTTGAAATTGTACATTCCTTCTTGGATGTTTTCTTGATGGTAGGATTTTTGGAAAAATAGTGAGAGAAAACAAATTTTTCTAGAGTTTTGGATTTTTGAAATCTGAGATGCTTTTTGTTTTTTGAAAACATTTGTCTATTTGTGCATCGGGAGCGAATTTCCTCTTTGAAAGCCTTTTTAGCAAAGGATTTTGGTGAACCGAAGTCTCTGTTATTGAACTATGGTTTCCTAGAATCCTTTGAAATTTTGTGAAAACGTGGGCTTGAGTCATCAGAACTTGAAGATTCTGGGATTTGAGAACATTGACCCAGTTCAAAGTTTTCTATGGGTAAATTCATGATGAATCGTTTAAAGAGTGGCAGAACTTTTGTTCGAAGACTGCGGTAAGGATGACTTGACTACCGCATAGTAAGTCTTAGTTGGGACTTCAGTGGGACTTTTGTGGGACTTTTGACTGCAGTGAGGGACATTGCGGTCTGAGGACAAGGATGGAAATTCTTTAGAGACTTCAGTGTCCTCAATGACAATTTCTTCATCGACTACGGATGAGTTTTGAGAATTTGGGAAGATAGTGCCACAGATAGGAATTTGATCACATGTGTGACCCGAAACCTCAGTCACAATTTCCTCAATGACACAATTGTTGCTTAGATTATGCAGTCTACCGAAGTGAGTTTTGATATCTTCGGGAAAAGTCTTGTCATATATTGGGAAATGAAATTCTCGGTATGGAGGGACATACAATCTGTCTTTGTTGAACCGAGGTAAGGAATTCATTGCGGTAGGATATCCATTTGACCAACCCCAATTGTATGTATTGTTCACGGTTCCATTATTTACCAAATTTTCAATAGCTCCACTTTCATTGAACAATTTTTCGATTAAAAGATTTAAGCGTACAATTTCACTCTGAGCTTAATCTCTCTGGTTCAAAGCTATTTCTAATTGGGTTTCACTCAACATTCTTGCATCTTTTTCTAACTCTAAATCTCTTTCTAACATAGCCATTTTGAGTCTTTTGTTATCCAATTGTCCTCTCACATGGAACATCTCCTGGGACGCAATGTTCTTCTCATCTAAGGCTTTGTTATAGTCTGTAAGGACGGCAACGCATGTGTCATTAAGATTATCTGTGTAAGGTTGACAATCATGCATGCTATATAGAGTTTGGATCATGAGTTTTACCTGTTCGACGAAGCTTAGAGTTCCATACTTTGCCATGTAGTAGTAGTTTTTGTCCATCTTTGTAGACCCATCATAATCCACAGTCTCCAACATGCAGATCTTCCCTTTTCCATTGACACTCCTGATGGCTTCATCTTCATCTCCGGATGACCAGACTTGATGGTCTCTTTTGACATGGGCTACGTATGCCCTTGCTTTCTCCTTTTCTTCCAACTCTTGAGACATTCTAAGGTAGAATGCTCTGTCTTTAACTAAATTGGCCTTACAATCTCTTGCAAAGTGATTCTCTTTGTTGCATTTGTGGCAAACTACAACATCAGTCTTGTCTACTGAGGGAGTACTGGAGTTAGTGTTTGAGTAGACTGCGGTGCTTCCTTTGGTTGAGGATTTTCAGATTGCGGTGGCGGATGAGAACTTTTAGGATAATGAGAGTGATTGTTTTGTGGGTTGAAGTTACAATTGAAGGGTGGTTTGTTGAATTGTTGATTTTTGCGAAAGGAGTGAGGTGGAAGTCGGTTGAATTGTTTGCTAACTAGAGCAATTCCCTTTTGAAATTCTTCTTCATCATCATACTCTTAATTAGCTTCGTATGACTGCGGTGAAGTGTCATACGAGGAAGCGTAAGATTGATTATGTGGAGTTTGTGCTATGAGAGCAAGTGGTCCTCCGAAGTCAGCATAGTCTTTGAGTACGATGGATTCCTGTGCTTGCAGTTCCTCATAGAGTTTGTAGAGTGACAAGGAATGCATGTTTCTATCACCTTGGACTATCATTTTTGCCATAGTCCAATGTCTTCCCAAGCCATTAAGAAACTGAAGATCTGTTTCATGGTTGCTGCAGATGGTGCCCGCATTAGATAACTTGGTGACAATCAGGTGAATCTTTTGAAGGAGTCTTCCAAAGTTTCGCCAGTATGAGCTTTGAAGTTGTTGAACTCACTGAGTGTAGTTGTAAGTTTCTTTTCTTGAGCTTGTTCTGAGGCCTCGTACAGATTCTTGAGAACATCCCAGATCTCTTTTTCTAATTTGCATTTTATGATAATATCGAAGTTTTCAGGAGCAACGCCACAGGAGATTTCATAAAAAGCAACAACATCATTTTCCATTTTATAGAGATCATCCTTGGTGGAACGGCTCATAGCTGGTTGACCTCCTCCTAGTCTTGTTGTAGCTCCTTCAGTTTGGACTGGTGTAAGGACTGGGACATGTGGTCCTTCTTCTACGGATCGCCATACATCTCTACCAAGTCTCCTTAAGTATCTTTCCATTCTTTGTGACCAATGATGATATTCATTTGCAAACAGTATTAGGGCTCGATTAGAACCACCAACACCGTTGGCAACATTCAGAGATAACGACTGTGCCATATTTTGAAGTTTTTTTTAGAAATGAGCTTCAGTGGTATAGAAGGCTCTTCGAAAAATCAGAGTTCCGATTTTCAAAAAGCAACCACTATGGATCTTATACCAATTGTTGAGAGAAAAACTTAGAGACACACTTGAACAAACGTTAAAACAAGTATATTGCGAAATAGTTAATCTCGAAGGATCTAAAAGCTTAACAATAATATTTAGAGTTAGATGGTTAGATAGTTAGTTGCGGAAAAGTAAAGAAATGTAAATGACAGTTATATCAAGTATACACTTAAGCTGATTCATAATGAGGAATGCATTCAAACCAAGTTAATAAGTGAGATCAAACTTAGTGATTAAGTCACAAGAGACTTGCTCCAAAGAGAGGTTGTAATCGATTATGAATGTAAGAAGAGTGAGTAAAAGAGATAAAAGAGATAACTCCAGAGGTGTGCATTCAGAATTAGATGTGATACATAGATTTATTGAATACAAGAGGATGAGCTCTATTTATAGAAACTCATGAACTACACTAGATTACGTCTCTAAGAGTAGCCATGCAAGGCATACTGGACAATAGATAGTATTACAGAAAGACAAAGTAAACTAATCTAGTAATAAGGGCTGCATTAGATAGAAACTGCGGTTGTGGTTGTTGATGAAGATACTTGACTGCGGTAGCTGAAGTTCAAGAGGGTCACTTTTTATGATTCTAAAAGTGTGACCGAATCCCTCAAACCAAGGCTCTGATACCAACTAGTAACATCCTAGAAATCATGAACAAAAATTTCTTTTAAAAACATTACTAACCCATAGATATTAAATCATTTCAATCATACTAAAAGGTTTTATAACAAATCAGACTATCTTTTCTAAACACTTGTTCATTTTATCAGAGTAAACATCCCAAGCTAAACTTCTTTGTGTGTGCCATGCGATCATCCCGAGCCCTTCCCTCCGCTACCGGAAGTACCTGAAACCAACACTGAAAACCGTAAGCACGAAGCTTAGTGAGTTCCCCAACCTGCCACATATGATATACGCATAACTAGAAACACATTAACACATACTAGGCCCCCCGCCCGCTGCATCGGGTCTTACCCGACATTGGGCCCCACTTAGCATTAGGCCTCGCCTGGCATCAAGTCCCACCTGGCATCGAGCCCCGCTCGGTATACATTTTTGTCTCCCATAGACCCCACCTATCTCCATGCCTCGCCCGCTACATGCATATATACAATCGAATAGCATACTGGAACATACATAAAAATACTCTAACTGTACCCTGATATAAGGCCTCGCTTAACTTGGGGCCCGCCCCTGGTCTGCTACTGAAGTAGTGGAACCCGTCCATACTCCTACTAGTAGTAAGATACGAGCCCCCGTCCATACTCACATCCTTCCTATCACGGAACTCGCCCCTACTCTGCTAATATCGAGACATGAAACGCCATCCATCCTGTCACACCCCCATAACCGATGAACGGCGGAAACGTTCTGGGGTGGAGGACGTCATGTACAGTATCACAACAATGAAAAGTAGTAAAGAAGCAACAACATCATCCATTGCATTAATAGTATAACTTCATACAAGTGTGTTCTGTCAAGTTTTATAGAAACCAAAAATTATATACATCAAAATAAAAGAGGAGTCTTGAACGAGCTCCTTCTTCTCAATACTTGGCACCAGTACCTGTCTACTGGCGACCTGAGAATACAAGTTATTTTGAAACCGAGTATTAGCTTTAAAGCTGGTGAGATCATAAGTATATTAGTGTCTGTGTTTGTATGAAAGTATTTGTAAGATGTTTTCTAAGATGTACTGTGTATGTTTGTAAAGGTTTTGTATTTGATTAAACCCTCCTAGAAAACCCTATGTTTTCTACTAAAAGTAGCCTTCTACCAAGGCATCTAATATTTGTGTGTCTCTCTCTTGTAAAAGTGTGTATTTTCCCAAATCCGACTATCATTAACCAAAAATATAGTTTTTACATTATTGTTTATTGTGTGAACATCACAAAGTAAAAAGTAAAGGGAAAATGTTATAGCACTGCAATGTAGTAAATTGTAACTACTGCTGTACTAACTACCTTAAACCAAATGTAAATTTTAAGGTGACATGTGATCGGCCTATATCTTGCTACCGACTTAGCTGAAAGAAGACAATGTAAGATGCCGTGAAAATGACGTTTGGCACCCGTAGACTTGCAAGTCCCACTGTAGCAAGCAACAAGGTGTAGGATAGTCAATCCAGTATAGATCTATACGCAAACTCAATACGCTCCCCAATGAAGGAGATTCTGATACAAAAACAGTCATGGCAGGTAGTGCCATGTCCTGCTTAATGGCTCACATAAATGTGGTTAATGTACATGCAATGTGATTTCTGTGCTAGCTGTATTGTGTGTTCTTTCTGTGTTTAGTCTGTATGTTTGTTTCTCATCATAGTGTCTATTGTTTGGTTCTCATCACTCTGTTTCATGTTTGATTCTCATCATAGTATGTATTGACTCATGTATGAACTGACTCATTTTATGTTTCATTGTTCTAGTTATAGTATCTTCCTAAACTACCCTATGGTAGCTTACTAGTTAAGTATGAACATGTTTGTATACCCTTGCTACCCAAGGGCATGGAATTGAATGAAAGAAATAACCTTTTATATCTATATACATATACATAATATATAACTAGGATTCAAACGACCTTCGGACAACTAACCTTGATACCCTAAGACCACAATCAAACCAGAACAGGAAGCAGGGTAGACTAGCAGTCCTAAGTCCTTTCAATCCTACTTATATAACTATATTTATACATATACACAAAATATAAGTTTAAAAGAGTTTAAATAAAAGTATTTGACAATTAAAGGAGTTTGTAAGACATTTTGAGGTAAAACAGTTTGATAAATAGTTTGGAAAGTAAGAAAACCATTTGTTTGGTAGTCATTAATCACATGTGATTGATATAATAACTATAGTTGTTCAACTTGTATTCCCCCCCCCCCATAAGAGCATTTAAAAACATTTCAAAGGTTAATTTAGGGGTATGAACTCCCATGTAGTGAGTGGTTCTGATGACAATGTTGGATGAGTTGCTAAGTACCAAGTAGTGACTTGAGTACACACGCGAATCCTATTTAGCATATATTGGCACATATATGAATATAATTAGTGTTATGAACAACTAATTAACGAATTGGGACCACCTTAGGGACTAGTAAACACTTATATTGAAGTGTTACAACCATATATGATTGTATGAAGGGTTATAAGGCTATACAAGAAGGTGTATGGCGAAAATACGCACTATATGTGTGTGTGCGGCCAAGTGTGCTGCCAGCATGTGTGTGAGGCTAGGTGTGCTGCCAGAAGGCATGTGCTGCCAGCAAACATGGTGTTCTTGGTGTTCTTGGTGAAAGATGTTACCTTTCCGGATGATACTTGAGAGGATTTTCAGGTCCTTACTTTGTAGAAGTGTAAGAAATGATTAAAATGACCAAGGATAGTATATATATATAGGGGAGTGAGTGCGGCTAGAGGTGTGTGTGGTTGGCCTATGTGCGGCTGGCTGGCCGCACACTCTAGTGTGCGGCCGCATAAACCTGGTTTGGTGTGTTTGGCCCATTTTTCTAATGCTACACCCAATCTAACCCATCCTCCGACACGTATCTCAATTATACTAAGCTTTAAGCACTCTTTTTGACCCAAAACTTTATTATAAAATAGCAAAAAGAAGCTAACTTTAATAACAATGAAGAATGTAAGCTAGAAATTTCGGGTTGTCACATCATGCTTTCCTTAGACAGAATTTCGTCCCGAAATTAGAATTTAAGCAAATAAGTAATTACAAGTAACTAAGTAAAAAGATGAGGGTATTTCAGTTTCATCTGATCCTCTTGTTCCCAAGTGAATTCAGGTCCTTGCTTGGCGTTCCAGCGAACCTTCACTATCGGGACACGGCTTTGTTTCGTTTCCTTGACCTCTCGGTCCATGAACTCTACCGGTTCTTCCACGAAGTTGAGGCTCTCGTTGATCTCGATCTCGTCGAGTGAGATTACAAGAGTGTCGTCGGACAGACACTTTTTCAAGTTCGGTACGTGGACGGTAGAATTTACGTTACTAAGTTCGCTCGGTAGATTGAGTTTGTAAGCTACTGGGCCGATTCTGGCAAGAATCTCAAAAGGCCCAATGTACCTTGGATTTAGCTTTCCATGCTATCCGAAGCGTATCAATCCCTTCCAGGGTGAGACCTTCAATAAAACACGGTCGCCCACCTGGAATTCCAACGGTTTTCTACGTTTATCAGCTTAGCTTTTCTGTCGGTCTTTGGAGGCTTTCAATCATTCACGGATCTGAATGGTATTCTCCGTCGTTTCCCGTATGATCTTCGGACCGGTGAGAGTGCTTTCAGGATCTCATCCTTTAGCTAACTAGGTATCACCCACCTCAGCCCAGCACAGAGGGGATCTGCACTTGCAGCCATAGAGGGCTTCGAATGGAGCAACCTTTATGCTTGTGTGATAACTGTTGTTGTAGGAAAATTCGACAAGGGGTAAATGAGTATCCTATGCCTTTCCAAAGTCGATCACACAGGCTCGCAACATATCTTCCAAGGTTTGAATAGTCCTCTCACTTTGTCCGTCTGTCTGCGGATGGTAGGTTGTACTCATGTCCAGCCTAGTTCCTAGGGAACTCTGTAGCGACTGCCAGAACCTAGAAGTGAACCTACTATCTCTGTCCGAGATAATGGATATGGGAACACCGTGTAGTCGTACTATCTCCCTAATGTAAGTCCTTGTAAGGTTCTCCATCTTGTCTGTTTCCTTGATAGGTAGGAAGTGCGCGGACCTGGTCAATCTGTCGTCGATGACCCATATGGTATCAAGTCCACCCGTTGTCCTGGGCAACTTGGTAATGAAATCCATAGTGATCTGCTCGCACTTCCATTCCGGGATTTCAGGCTGTTGCGGGAGGCCTAAGGTTTTCTGGTACTCGACCTTGACCTTTGCGCAAGTAAGGCATTTACTCACGAAGGTAGCGATCTATGCTTTCATGTTAGGCCACCAATATAACTTTTTAAGATCCAGATACATCTTATCTGAACCTGGGTGGACAGAATAATGAGTGTTGTGTGCCTCGTTCATGACCAAGTATCTGAAACCACCAAGTTTCGGGGTCCAGATCCGGTCCACGAAATAATAAGTTCTGCCACCCTTAACCTCAAAGTTCTTATCCATCCCTCTCAGGGATTCACCCGCCACATTTTCGGGCTTCAAAGCGTCAAGCTGAGCTGCCTTAATAGACCCAAATATCTCAGGAAACTGTCCCCGAACAACCACGATCACCTCGTCCCGGATGATCTCACTGACACGGTCCCCTGACAATGTTGGCCTACCCTGGCTGCCAGATCCCGATCCTAACCTAGATCCGGTCTCAAGATGTCTCATAACCACCATTCTGGTAAGACACCAGAAAGATCTCTGATAATCCATAATATGACAGGGAACCAACTCCCTACCCAACCCTAGGGGTTGTGACTTCCTTGCTACGTGTATGGGTCCTGTGCTTTCAGTAGTACGAGCCCATACTACCTTCCACACTTACCCATATTTGTCTCAAGTATCACCACAACACCCTAACTGTATACATAATCTGGCAAACGCTCGATCCTCACTCCTAAAGGAAGGATAAATATATCATAACTAGCCTCCCGGCCTCACACAACCAACCATCGATGAAACTTCCACCAACCCTGCAACACTAGTGTATGATAGCCATACATAACGCTGGACCCTATAGACTTTCGAATATCCAATCCTACCTAAGCTCCCAATCAAACAAGAACAGAACATAAGGTGAAATCAAACATTCTCAGGCTATAAGATCTTAATTATGTAGAACCATGATGCATACACTAAGCAACTACGATAATGATGTCAATCTCATATAAGGAAAACCCTAGGCTACCAGGCATCATGTAATCAGGCAATTCTATCATGCAATTCCTAAAGATCCCTAGCCTAGCACTAGCATGTTGTTCTAACATATCACATAATCAAATACTGTATGGTATTTTGGGGTCTACTTACTGGCTCCGGCTGACGTACACATCACATTCCATTTATTTATTTTGAAATTCATTTGAAAGTCATTTTGAAAATATTTTCCTTGAGTTGAGACTGGATTCACATGAGTGTTCCTCCAATTCACTCAAACCAAGGTTCTGATACCAACTTGTAACACCCATAAAATTCAATCCAATTTAAAACTTTTTCAAAGATCCATAAACCATTAATTATGTAACATCCGGATTCCTAGGTATATCATATTATTCATCTATTTTGAGTTTTGGGGAGGAACTCGACGAGTTGATGCTTAGACTCGCCGAGTAGGATCGCGGGTTCTTATTCGGATTAGTGACCAGACTCGACGAGTCGACTCGTGGACTCGGCGAGTCCACGCTGTTAAGTGAAACCCTAATTTCTCAGGTTTGGGACCTATTTAAAGGCTCTTATAGCCTTCAATTGCGGCTACCAGACCCTAGAGAGAAACCCTAAGAGAGCTAGAGCATTTGTGAGGAAGGAGATGCCATTTTTGATCCTTGTGTTGTTATTTTTGCAAGAAGAAGGTTACCAAGGCAAGAGGGAGCTGAAGGGAGTGTTATTCTTAAGATTTCAGATCCAAGGACTTCATATTTGAGGTATAGATTCGATCCTTCTTCAGTTTTGGTGTTAACCTTTGGAGTTAGGGTTTTCTAGACCCTTTAGAGGCTTGATTTGTTGAGCATTTGGTCCCTTTTCGTATTAAGGCTTTGGATCTGGATCCAAAGAGGTCCAGAGAACCTAACCCCTTGGATCTTTATGATTGATATTGGGAGACATGAGCTTAGGATGTCATATTTGAGGTTATTTCTTCAAAAAGAATCTTTTGGCTTTTGCATGAACATCAAGTTTTGAACTTTACGTGATTATCATGCTTGGGAAGGTCAGATCTATGGATTAGAGGAACAGATATGACCTCAAGAGGTGATTTGAGTTTGACCAATGGCTTGAACTCGCCGAGTCCAAGAACAGACTCGACGAGTAGGATTAGGTTCCCCGTAAATCACTCAGTTGGTGACTCGCTGAGTTGGGGAAATGACTCGGTGAGTAAGAGGGGATTTAGAGGACTTGAGTTCATGACTGAAATCACTGAGTCAAGAGCCGGACTCGACGAGTTGGGACGGGTTGTCCCGCGACTCATGATCAGTGACGATTTGAAGAGTAAAGGGTTGGCTCAGTGAGTCAAGTGAGGACCAGGAGTGTAAAGGACACGCATGGACTCGCCGAGTCACATTTGTGCACTCGACGAGTCTAGTCAAGGTTTGACCGTTGACTTTTGTTGATCTTAGGGATTGGTCAACAATTGGACTTGAGGACCGTTTGAAGGGTAAAATGGTCTTTTAGCCTTCTTAGAGGACATGAGAGAGAGAGAGAGAGTCTTGTCTAGCCTGGAGAGCTGTTATTAATTGAGATGATTGTTTATGTTATTAGGCAGAGGCTAGATCAGTGTCTACGCGAGCGAGGTATTATCCGAGATACCCAAGGTGAGTCTTCTCACTATACTTTACCTTGAGTGGTAATAGAGTTATGTGACAGGTTATTGTATGCTATTATGTGATGCTTTGCACTGCATTATTTCTATGTGATTTATGCTATGTGTATATTAGAGATAGGGCTGGAAGGTCCACAGAGTTAGGACCAGACGGTCCATAGAGCTAGGGCTCAAGGGCCCACAGAGCTATAGCCTCGAGTGGCTAGTATGTGTTATGTGCAGTATTTTGGGGAACTCACTAAGCTTTGTGCTTACAGTGTTTTGTGTTATGTGTTTTAGGTACCAGTGAGGATCGCGGGAAGGTGCCGACATGATCAGTACACACACACGCTGAGTTTTATATATGTTATGATCTTGGGATTTTGACTTATGTTTGGATATGTGAAACAATGAGTTTTATAATATTGTAAAATAAAGTGTTTTAAAAAGGTGAAAATTTGTTTGAAATTTTACGGTGTTACAAAATATTACAAAAATGTTTTCAAAATAGTTTAATATCAGAGTATCCTAGAAACCATAAGTCCAGAACACGAGGATGTGTATGGTCACGCCTTTGCCTTGCCAAGATATCTGTAGTACCTGAAACAATAACCGATAGATGTAAGCTCGAAGGCTTAGTGAGTTACCCCCCAAAATACCAACATATAGCATCCAATAAAATAATAACAAACAACATGTATAATGAGCCTTCAGCATGAATGGACCGCCTCCTCAGGGCCTACAGCCTATCCGGACCGCTCGTCTGGCCTTCAGCCTGACTGGACCGCCTCCTCAGGGCCTACAGCCTATTCGGACCGCCCCATGTATGTTGGCCTATAGCACGAAGCAGGACCGCCTCAACCCAACCCCCAAACAAACAACCATGTACACATGTATAACATACAAATAATAACATGTATATGAAAGTGAAACCGATATAACAGATCACAAGTATAGCAATGATCCTATAACTAGGACACCGACCTAACAGGTCACTAACATAGAATCCTGACTACCAGGATGTATATCAGAAGGCATATTATATAATAATCCGAATACAATCCATAAAGGGTCAGCTTTGGTGCCTTAGACCTTGTTGATATAGTGAAGATAACTCACCTGGAAATGCTGAAGTCCCACGGATAAAACTTCAATTGCTGGTTGACAGCTTCCCGAACTGTCAACATCAAACAACACACAATTAATAATTGGGTTCCAAGCCCAAAGTCCAACTCACACACTAAAGGCTCAATAGTCAAGAAATGGGCCAAAGCCTAACATATGGCCCAATTTTCCAAATTGGGCCCAAAACTTTACATGGTCATAATTAAAGGCCCAACTACTTAGTCTAGCCCAAACATTTGGCATTTCCAATGGCCCAATATCATTTAATCATCAAGGCTAGATTATGGCCCATCTGCGGCCCAATTTTCCAAATTGTGCCCACACCCTCATATGAGCCTTACCCTAAGCCCATCAATATATTCTATTCCATATGATTATTCTTGGATGGCCCATTAATAAACCAATTACCAAAGCCCAATGGAAAGGCGCAACACAAAGCCCAAGTGAAATTAGGGTTTCACATAAAATGACAATTAGGGTTAAGTGTTTCTCACTTAACCCATTAAGGACTTAATCCATTAAGTCCCTCACTTTACTAAATAAGTCATATGGTGTGATTGGGCATTATACACGATTCCATTAAGGACTTAATCTATTAAGTCCATTATTTCCTTAAGCAAGTTTGCCAATGATTATTAATTATTATTTCAAGTTTAATAATTAATTCTCGTGTGCGTCCCAAACAATTCCCACAATTAGGGTTTTATGCTCTTAGGGTTTTCCAAACCCTAATTAGGGTTTACCAACCCAATACTAGCCCATTAATCCATTGATTGGGCCTTTAGGTCACTTTAGGCCTTATTGGGCCGATTAGGGTCTCTTTGGGTCTACTAGGGTTTCTTTAGGCCCATTCTGTCCAACCATCTCAACGAGTTCAAAACGCAAACAAGACACACCGCCACCTAACACGGCGGTTAGTGGCGGCCGGAGGCGGCAGCCACCACCCTACGGTGGTGGTTTGAGTTTTTCTTTCATTATTCGACTTGTTACAATTCACAATACCATCCGATTAACACAAACACAAACACTAATAAACACACACACATAAATAACACCCTACAGAAGCATACACACCCTCTATGGCGGTCCTTAAGGCGGCAGCCACCATGGCCGACGACCATGGTGGTTTTCTTGGGTTTTTCCGGCAGCAGCAACCTGAGACACCCACACGCTTGCGAGACACAACTGAAACACACACATCCACTACACACACCCGCACTTAACATCGGCGGTGAGCAGCGGTTAAGAATACCATCACAGTGGAACAGCCGCATGGCGGCGGCGCCCACAACAATCCAACTGCGGAGGAACAATTGCGGAGGGCAGACGCTCGAGCGACGGTCTTCCCCGGCTACGCACGACGTGAAACAACTTCCAAACACAACCATCCTCGCGGTGGCTCATAGCAGTCGGAGGGAAAAAGCGATGGCAACCTCCTTTCTTGGTGGGATCTGCTACGGCCATTCGCGACGGCACAGCCGACATGAGCTGTGGTGGTGCTCCACGACTCCAACGAAGATGGTTTGCAACTTAACGGGAAGGGGAGTAACGACTTCGGAAATCGGGGAAGAAGGGGTAGTGGCGGCTAGAAGGAGGTTGGAGGGAGAGTGGCGGCTGAACATCCTATTAGGGTTATGGTTTGCGTGTGACGGGAATGTCACAGTTAAATACCACGCCCCATATGAATGTATCCCATAATGACCAAAATGGCCCCTCCTTGCCATACTTCTTTTAAAATAGATCCAAATGTTACCATTTCTACCCTGGATTCAAGAATCTTTTTCAAATCTAATCCGTAATTTACACAACAGCCCCTCACTCGACAAATCCTTTCAAAATAGGTCAAGAATTTACTCTTTTAACCCCAGTCATTCAAGATCCTTTCCAATTAAGTCCAATATTATTCTCTAATCCCCAAAACTAACATTTCAATAACTATTAATTAATTTTGGACTATAAAAGTATAAAATAATCATAATAATTACTTCCCGGGGTTCCTGATTTATTATTTAATTACTCTACTTAAAACGGGATGTTACATCACCAAGTACGATGAACTTTATGACCACTATGGACTTGGACTAGCTGAGTCCCTAACCACTCAACTCATACCCTTTAACAGAACGGTTTTGGGGCAAGAACTGGCCTGACTCGCCGAGTCCTACAAGTGACTCGCAGAGTCTCTCTATGTCCAACTCTATTCAGATGATTTCAGACAAGCTCAAGGCATCCAAGACCCATATCTAGCCTCCTAGGATCAGGATATCACACAAAGCCACTACCTTTGCACCCATACATGGCCCTTTTTGCTCAAAAGGCCAAAACAACTCCTTAAACTTGGCATTGGAAGTTCTAATGGCATAAAGCTTCCACCTTTATGCTTTTAATACTCAAGACACTCCTAGATCTAAAAGGATATGGCTTGGGGACGTCCAAATCCCACAGGAAATCATCCTTGGTCCATAAACTTTATAAGAAAGGACATAAAGAGATCTAACAAACTAGAAGTCAAGGAAGGAACTTGATTACCAAAATGAGCAGCAAATGGAGTGAATATTCTGGATCTACTCCTTCCTCCTTGAACCTCCAACCTTCTTCTTGTTCCTCTAAGCTTCAAGAATGATCCAAAACTCTCAAAATGACTCACAATTCAAGGGAGGCTCTAGGGTTTTCGTTCTGGACTTGAGAGAGTAACAAGGGGGCTGATGAACGCTATAATGTTCCTTAAATAGGGTACAAGGCCCGCATTTAGGGTTTTCCCCAAACCTGGCCAACTCGTCGAGTTATTCTTCTGAGTCGTCGAGTAGGTTGCTAAACCCGTGACCAAAACACGTTCCTACTCGTCGAGTCACCCATCTACAAGACGAGTCACTTCCTCATTTGGGGTTTTCTTCTCTTTTCCGGCCTTCTGAATTTAGGGTGTTACATCCCAATGATATAAACTTTGTAAAAAAACTCCGACTCCGATTGTAAGAGTTATAATTTTATAAAAAGTAAAAATCAACAACGTAATTAACATCAAAATGGTGTACATAAATCATTTGATTTTTGGCTAAAGTCATTAAAAGGAAATTCGTAGTACCCCGAGAGATAAGAACTTTGAGATGAAAAAGGTCAAAAACGAAGTCCGTATAAAAAAGATATGATTTTTGGAAAAACATAAAATATGGGTTAAAAATGGAAGTTAAAATTTGACAATGCAAACCTTAAGGAATGTTGTAGTACTCAATGATAACTACACAAATATATAAAGAAGGAAAGAAACAAGATTCATACAAGGAAGATATGATTTTTTATAGAAAATTTAGAGGTGTGAGCGAAGTGCACGTCATGCATGACGCGCATACCTAACACCATGATTCGTCGAGATTTAAGAGACGTGGACCACCACAAGTATGAAACATGGCAACTTTTGGTTGAGCCACGAATCGTGTGCACGACGTGCACAAGGTGCGCCACACACATAAGCGCTATAAATAAAGGCCATCACTTCTCAAATTCCATATCTAAAAAATATATCATCTCCATCTCGACATTCCATTACTCCTCCTGATGGTGCGAAGCTTTGGATGCAGTAGCCAGAGTCTGCATGATGACGCTACTAAGGTGTGTTCAGGACCCCATTTTTACGGTTTTTATAGATTTTACGGAGGGATACTTACTTATCCAAATGATTTATCAAAATATATTTTTGTAAATATATATGTCGGCAGAAACCCTGCCTAATCTTATGTAATGATATTATGTCTAACCGTAATGCTACCAGATATACTAGGAAAAGATTATACCTATATGTTACACTAGCCGATTTCCTAGGAAAACTTAGTACCTAGAAGTAATGCTGGTCGAATTTAAGGATATGCATTGTACTTAGTTGTTACTCTGCCCTAATATTATGTTATGAAAGTAATCATAATTAATGTATATATATGGTAAAAGAATATATATATATATATATATATATATATATATATATATATATATATATCATGGTAAATCATATATATGGCGTGATAATTACGAAAAAGAATTTCAGCAAACAAAGACTAAAGAAAGAAAGGATAAAACGATAATCATACTTAAGATTAAATCAACAAGTGTTAGTGAGATATTATTATTATTATTCATTCTTTAGCCTAATTAAATTCACCTAACCCTAGACCCATAATGTAACATCCCAAAAAATAGAGTAAAAAATTTTCATTTTAAAATCATTTAGGAAAACCATAATTCATCAAACATCACTATAAAGATCATAATTCATGTATCTCAAATCATCATAACAAAATACTGTATAAAAATCATGTGTAAGAATATTAGGGTAAATCATCCCAGGCTAAAAGTTGTGGTGTGTGCCATACAGTCATCCCGAGCTCTTCTCCTTGCTAGTGGAGGTACCTGAAACCAAACTGAAAACTGTAAGCACAAAGCTTAGTGAGTCTTCCCAAACTACCACATACCATACACATAATCTCATAACAACATACATTGGGCTAGCCCGCTACCTCAGGCCTCGCCCAACATCGGTCGAATCCGGCATTAGGCCCCGCCTAGCATTATGGCCCGCTCGATATACATATATGTTTCTACTAGGCCCCGCCTGCTATACACATCCAAAAAATAACATATAATCATGATAGTACATAACAGACAAACACAACACTATGACTTCTAGTCTCAAGGCCCCACCTATCTTGGGCACCGCCCGTACTTTGCTAATAATGAGATATGGAACCCCATCCACACTCAGCTGGTGTTGTGATAAGGGCCCCTGCCCACACTCACCTCCCTACGAGGCATATACAAGTATCCCAGAGACAATAATTATAACTAAACATGCATTCCTTCCTCGGGAACCATCCGACATCGAATCGTAGTTCGGAAACATACTTAATAACCTTCCTCAGGCCTTGCCCGGCTTCAGACCGATATCCGGAAACATAAAAACTATATCGGGCTAACCCCGACATCGGATCTAAATCCGGTATACACTTACATACATAAACGGGTCAGCATTGTTGTCTTTGACCTGTTCCTCATGGAGAAAACATACGTCACAAACTAACTATAGAATCCCGCGAATAAACCTCTCGCTGCTAGCTGACAGATCCCCGAACTGCTGATCACTCAACTCCCGAGGCTATCATTATCAACATAATACTTAGTAAAGAACTGATAATCCTTCTTAGCATAAAATGACCATTTTAACCTTGGTCAAAGTCAAAGTCAAAGTTAACACTCCGATTTGACTCAACTCGCTGAGTTGTTCAATCAACTCGCCGAGTTCTATAAATCAGAACCCCAAACTCGTCGAGTCACCATTCTGACTTGCCGAGTTCCTTGGGTACTCATAGAAGCGAGTTGTCGACTCAAGTCGTCGAGTCCCTTCAAAGACTCATCGACTTCAACCCTAAACTGAAATCGGGACAACACTATTCAACTCGTCGAGTTCCTCTATGGACTCGATGAATCCCCTAGTCTGTTTGGACGATACTAATAGATTAAGCTCCTATTCTCCTGATCATGACTCAATATTTCTTCTACATATAGAAAACGCCTTCTCTTGGGTAAAGTTTCCAACTTTACCCGCCGCTAGTCCTTCTTAATGGATTTAGCTAAACCCTAGTTCTTTAGGACATAGATCTTGTCCAAAAAGCCATAAAACTCCAAGCTAAATCATACTAACATAGATCTAGACCTTAAACCTTATTTGGACATGTAAAGTCTCAGGTTTTCCTTCCATGCATGGCCTTTTGGGCTTAAAAGGCCATAATAACACCTTAAAGCTTGCATGGGGCTTCCATGGTCATAAAGTTTGCACCTTTATGCCATGAAACCCCTTCTAGATCCCAGATCTGAAAGGTAAGTTACTTGGGACGTCCATTTCCCAAGGAATAAGCTTCTAGGACCAAAAACCCTCATAAAGTGAAAATAAATAGATCTAAGAGACTACTAGGCAAGTTAGAGGTTTGATTACCATAAAAGGATGAGGATGGGTTGTTGCTTCTCGATCTACAATCTTCTCCTTGAATCTTCTAGCTCCTTCTTCTTCCACAAGCTTCAAGAACACACAAAGATCACTCAAAATGGCTCACAAGCTCACAAAAAGCTCTAGGGTTTCGTGGATTAAGGTTTGGACAGTGGAAGCTGGAAATGTGGCCATAAGGTGGGGATTAAGATGCTTACATAGGCTGCAAAACCCTGAATCTAGGGTTTCCCAAACTCAGACCAACTCGTCGAGTTGGTTTCTCAACCCACGTCCCAAAAACTTATTTCTACTCGTCGAGTTGTCCCCTTAGGACTCCACGAGTAGACCTTTAATTTGCATAATATCTTTCCTTAATTAGCCTTCTTGTTTCCGAGTGTTACAACTCTCCCCCACTTAAACTGGACTTCGTCCTCGAAGTCCGCTACTGTTACCTACACCACAAGCATTCTCACGTGACACACCCACAACTCTCCTTCTACTTGTCCTGTACTAACTGGTGTTTCCCACCACCACCGACACTCGCCATCCTAGAAGTATCTCTATCATCCTACACAATCAATGACATTCACAAGGCAGTTGAACCCAACCAACGAAACCTTCCAAACCTGATGAAAGATCATCTTTACTGTCATACATAGGACTACTTCTATCGTTCCGAGATCTGAAATCTATAATGGTCTGTCTCCCTGATAGACCACCTATGCTCCAAAAACTACCATGCCAAAACCTCATCAAATAACTATTCAACCGTAAAACTTCCCATCCTGACCATCTCGACGATAACATTAACAAAATCCTTGTCCATAACCAGCTGTAGAATATTATACTCGACAAAAGGCTCAGATAATCCTTCGAGTAGAAGATTCATCCCTGAAACGGTTAGACTCATACGAGAGCTACGCAACAGGGTCAAATCAATTACTCTGAGATTATTCAATCCAAATGTAAGTGTCTTCTCTCGTTTGATTCGCAAGCCACCCTACGCACAAAATCTGATAATCACTACTTCTGCCCGAGCATCACACTGCCTCTTCTCTAACTTCCGAAGGAACCGGGACCTCCCAGGTCCAAACTTATCTGTCCACTATCTGGTATACCAGATTCCACCCGGTTACTAAACCAATGATCATCCTCTCATTCTCTCCCAACAACTTTCGAAGAAAACTTCGGCTATCGAAACTGCTCTATCCATCTTGCCACTCATTGCACTATAAATGCTAGAATCCCCGATCCTGTATCTCGACCCCATGATCTCTGCCAGTTCCCACCTGCGTTGCTATGATCGCACAGACCTCGTTCACGGGTCTCACCCAAGCCGTACTATGAAGTGACCTTGCTCCCAAGTCTCACTTATCTAAGGCTACGTAGGTACAACTTCACCTCGATTCATATGTACGTATCCATTCCTTATTCTGATCGTGCTAACTAGGATATATGGGCCTCGCCCACACTCTTCTGACTAGGAGATAAGGGCCCCCACCCACACTCTGCTAACTAGGGAAAATACGGGCACCTGCCCACACTCTGCTAACTAGGAGATACGGGCCCCTGCCCACACTCCGCTAACTAGGAGATACGGGCCCCCGTCCATACTCCGCTAACTAGGAGATATGGGACCCCGCCCACACTCCACTATCTGGCTGCTAATGAATGTTGTGCTAACCCACAGTCATACAACATTTTCCATGATGTATGGCTACTAGTGAATGCTACGGCTATTCCGCAGTCTTACAACACTTTCCATGTTGATCATACACACGACCTAACATTCTGGTTGAACTCGCATCCTGACGGGTATTTCCTCAACCTCGCCCCCAAAGCCATCTATCGAACACCAAAAAAAGATGCGAACCCCACGTTGAGATGTTTCCCAAACTCCCAACTCACCTACTCCTCAATCCAGTCAGCCCCTTGGGCTACCCTCCTTCTTGATGAGAATGCGAACTCCTCTTAAATTGACGCTTTCTTTTGTTCCTGAACCCATGGAGGATTCTCCCTCACTTTGATTCAACTAACATCTTACAACACACTAGCCTGGAAGGATTCCCAATCCTTCGTAACATACAATGATCAATCTTGTTGGCAACCAACGCTTACCACTGTTAGTGTTCCCAAAATTAACTGACACTAAAGTAGTAAGACCCTTGAAGATTGTCAGAACACTTCCCGGGTTCCAATCACACCTGCTACAACTACCGTATCCTGAGAATCTACTTTATAAGGAGATGTCTCCACACTACTACCCTAAGACTCATGGTATGCAGATGGCATATAATCCGAACATAAGCAGGAAGTATAATCCCAAGATATAACTACTCATATGGATGCGAGACAATAGCAATAATATCATACATAAAGAAAAAGAAACTGATAGAAAGGAAAAAGTTACGCACCTGCAACATCGAAAGCTGCTCGTGTCTCCTTTGTAATCAACTTGAAAGCCTTGCTCCTCGCCGCATGCGCCTCTGCCTGGCCCTGACGGCCGTCGGTGATCCTCAATGTCGCAGGGGCAGGTGCTATCACTTGTCCCGCTACAGCCAAACTCGGACATTGGGCCTTCTTGTGGCCCTGCTGACTGCAATGGAAACAGATCAGGTCTGATCCCTGGGTGGTGGTAGCAGTACAATACCTGCTATAATGACCGATCCGGCCGCACTTGAAGCAACCAAAATCACCAACACTCTTGCTCCTACATGCACCCTCGTGTGTCCTGCCGCACTTGCCACAACGGCTACGGTCCTGATGACCTGTCAATCCAAAATCTGATGTCTTGGGACTCTTGCCTAACCCCGCGGATGTCTGAACCTCGTCAGACTTCCTTTTCCTATCCGCCTCTAAGTCGATCTTCCTCTCCCTAGCTCGAGCGATCATATCCTCTAGCGTCTTGCAGTCGGACCTTCTCACAAACCGCCTGATGTAGCTCCTCGGCATCTCGTGGTACCTAGCATTCTTCATCTCCTTGTCCGCCACATACTATGGAAATAAGGTCTCTTTCTCTGAACTTGGCGGTGATCTCCACCACTGTCTCTATAGTCTACTGGTGGTCCTGGAACTCCCATGCTAACTGTTGCACCTCAATAACTGGTGCAAACTCGGCCCTGAACTTGGCCGAGAAGTCACTCCATGTCATCACGTCCAACGCGACATCATCCACAATAACATGTCCAACCTGCTCCCACCAATCACATGATCTATCCTTCAGAAGATAGGAGGCGATTCGGACCTTGTCCCCTTTGGGACACTGCCTAGAATAGAAGGTGTTGGCGACATCTGCCAACCATTGGCTGCTAGCAATGGGGTCCTTAGCCCCATGATAGTCTAGAGCTCCACAGGCTCTAAACTCACGAAATGTCAGTGTGCTCGCCCCCATCATGGCTGCAATCTCGGTGTGGAACATACCCAATCTCTCGTCCAAAATCTCCGTGATACCCTCCTTTATTGTACCAAAGATCACAGGGGTCCGGTCTATAATGATGTGCATAATCTCAGATGATATAAACTCTCTCATCTTCTCATCCAGCTGCCCCACTCCAGAGCCCGAGCATGATCCCTCATCGGCACCTGAACTGCCAACTGGTCTAGTGCGTAATACCACCATGCTGCAACATAACATAACAACCATCAGGATACTCATCACTATCAAGGGATCACACACACACCACAAGTTTCTTGGTTTTATCTCAACCCTCCTTAATTCGAGTACGGATCCTCTACTTTCAGTAGTACATTGCCCATACTTCCTTCCATATATATCCATACTTTCCTCAAAGATTGCCTCGACTCCACCAAATCCCTTTTCACTACTACTGCTGCCAGCACTAAACTCATCCTAGGCTTGCCCTAGGGTAATCACCAACCCACTCTCCGCCATCAGCTGCATAAGAAGTCCTTGCTATCTCCCCTAACTAGCTCACGAATACCATTACATATCACTAAGACTAGGTAATTCTTCGAATGAGAGGTCCTACCTTACAACGGTTGGACTCATACAAGAGCTACGAAATAGAGCTAGACCTAACCTTCTAAAATTATTTAGTCCTCACAATCTGTAACTTAACATATTCATTTACTAGTTAGTAAAAGATAACTAGAACTCCTAAGAGCACAAAGCAAGCAACATTCGACCATTGAGTAACATAATCGAACATATTCTAATAAGGCCATCATATCACTGACTAATCTGTACTAGCATGCAGTTAATAAAGCTCATACACATATAATTGGAACATAAGGCATCCTTCCTAGATCCTTAGCCCTAATCTACCATACAGTTCTCATAAGCATATCATAACATAAACTTATATGGGTAATTTGGGAGTACTTACTTGAGTTCGTCTGATTGCATGCACCACACCCTTTTCTCTTTTAAAAATTCTTCTACAAAGCTCTTTTCTCTTTTCAAAGTTCCTTTTTATAAAAATGATTTTCTTTTGAAAATTTTCATACCAATTCCTCAGTTTGAGTTCAGACACATCTGAGAGTTTGTCCGAATCCCTCAAACCAAGGCTCTGACACCAACTTGTAACATCCCAAAAATACAGTCCAAAAATTTCATTTTAAAATCATTTAGGAAACCATAATTCATCAAACATCACTATAAAGATCATAATTCATGTATCTCAAATCATCATAACAAAATATTGTATAAAAATCATGTGTCAAAATATCAGAGTAAATCATCCCATGCTAAAACTTGTGGTGTGTGCCATGCAGTCATCCCGAGCTCTTCCCCTTGCTAGTGGAGGTACCTGAAACCAAACTGAAAATTGTAAGTACAAAGTTTAGTGAGTCTCCCAAAACTACTACATACCATACACATAATCTCATAACATCATACATTGGGCCTAGCCCGCTACCTCAGGCCTCGCCTGACATCGTACAAATCTAGCATCAGGCCCCGCCTGGCACCCTGCCCCGCTCGGTATACAAATCTGTTTCTACTAGGCCCCGCCTGTCTTTAGGCCCCACACGCTATACACATCCAAATAATAACATATAATGATGATAGTACATAATAGAAAAACACAAGACTATAATTGCTAGTCTCAAGGCCCTGCCTATCTTGGGCCTCGTCCCTATTATGCTAATAATGAGATGTGAAACCCCGTCCACACTTAGCTAGTGATGATATACGGGCCCCTGCCCACACTCACCTCCCTACCAGGAACATACAAGTATCACAAAGACAACAAGTATAACTAAACATGCATTCCTTCCTCGGGTACCACTAGACATCAAACCGTAGTTAGGAAACATACGTGTTAACCTTCCTCAGGCCTCGCCTGACATCAGACCAAAATCCGGAAACATATAAACTTGATCAGGCTAACCCCGACATCAGATCCAAATCCGGTATACACTAACATACATAAATGGGTCGGCATTGGTGCCTTCGACCCGTTCCTACTGGAGAAAACACGCCTCGCAAACTGACTGTAGAATCTCGCGAATAAACCTCTCGCTGCGAGCTGACAGATCCCCGAACTACTGATCACTCGACTCCTCGAGCTATCATTACCAACATAATACTTAGTCAAGAACTGATAATTTTTCTTAGGTTAAAATAACCATATTACCCCTAGTCAATGTAAACATCAACGCTTAGTTAAAGTCAAAGTCAACACTCCGAGTTGACTCAACTCGCCGAGTTTTATAAATCAGAACCCTGAACTCGCGATCCAACTCATAGAGTCACCCTCCAGACTCGCCGAGTTCTATGGCTACTCATAGTCGTGATTTTTTGACTCAACTCGTCGAGTCCCTTCACAGACTCGTCGAGTTCTACCCTAAACTGAAATTGAGACAACACGATTCAACTCACCGAGTTCCTCTATGGACTCGACGAGCCCCCAGTCTGTTTGGGCCATCTCAACCAGATAATAAAACAATTTGTATTTAATTAAGATTTTTAACTCGTTTAATTGAATAGATCAAATAAAAAATGATTCAACCCAACGTATTGTGACCCTAATATTTAGACACACATGCCATCAACAAACATTAACACTTAATTGGTAACAATACGAATAAAATGTTCAAGTTACTTTATTGATGTTATGTAAGAAATCATTTATGTGGTATCCACATAAGGCTACCGTATCATTCCTCAATGGTGGAAACCTATTTTAAATAGAAGTTATTATGTCATACATATATAATATGTAAATTGTACTGTCTTTTAAAACATAAATTATTATGTAAACAAAAAATTATTAACGCACCAAACACTTGTTTTATACAGAAAAAAATAACACTAATTAATTGTTATTTAAGAAACGAATGTAGACGTCGTTATCTGATCATACACAAATGCTAATTTAAGTGTCATAATCTTTTAAACTTGGGTTACACTAACTATCAAAATATGTACAATCTTTTCAATTAGGAGTCTGGTTTATATAAAATGGTGGGTTGGTACGTAGTTTACAACCTAATTTTGAATGCTTAATGTACGTGGAGAAATTTGCACCAATTGCCCTTTATGGAAGAGTCTTTAATTTAAGAGCCAATTATATAAGAAATGGGGTACTATGGGGGGACATTAGATCATCACTAATTCATTATTTAATATTATTAAGGCACAATTATGCATATACCCAACTGCTACTAATGCATGGGGAAGGGGACATGGGGTCCACTAGATAAGACGAGTTTGGAAGGTGCTTGGTTTTGGAGATTTGGTGATTATTAATGAGTAATGCTTCTTACAGTTAATTAGTTAAATTCTTTAAATAAATAAATAAATTAGTTGCCAAATAAGAGGGAAGGGGGGAGGCAAGTGATTATTGACATATTGGTTTCTTTAAGATTATTAAATAAAAAATTGGACATTTCTATATTGTAACTAGGCGAATTCACGTCCGTTGTGCAGAAAGACCTATATAGTTAAAATCTTTTAAAATATATGTTTTTTTTAATATAACAATAGCATTGTTGTTAAATTTGATATAATAATTCATATACTAAATTTATATATCATATCGATTATTATGAATTATATGACAATATATACATCTATTATAACTGCACAATCTCAATCGTTTGAATGACTTGTACCTGCGAGTTACTCATGAATAAAATTAAATATAATAGGGATATATACAGTAAAGTCCCAATATTTTCATCGATTTGACAAGAAAGTCCTAAACTTTATTTTTTTGACAATAAAGTCCAAATTACCGGCAGTTTTTGACACTTTTACCTTTTTTTCCCGGTTAGCCGGTAATTAGGATTTTTTTGCCAAAAAAAATAAAGTTTAGGATTTTCTTGTCAAATCGTCAATTAGGACTTTACTGTCAAAAAAAAAATAAAGTTTAGGACTTTTTTGTCAAATTGTTGAAAATATCGGGACTTTAGTGTATATATAATTTTTTTGGTTAGAAATTTAATGGTATGATACTCTTTAAGCATAAGAGTTATTGAAACATTCTCTAATCAGCTAGATTCTATTGAAATCCTTTACGTTTGCTTCTTGTTAAATCGTTTTTTTAATCTCAACGAACCGACATTGAAAAAAATTGAGATAATCAAGAAAGAAAGAAAGAACCAGGGTTGTGTTGGCTTTTTGTAGTCTCAAAAATGTAGAAATTAGAAACCTAAAAAAACGAAATTGCCCTAACTTTATACAAACACAAACAACACATGCCTAGTCAAAAGGGTGTGAATGTGGAAAAGGGAAAGAAAGGCAATTTCGTTTTTTTCGGTTTCTTATTTCTCCATTTTTGAGACTGCAAAAAGCCAACACAACCCTAGTTCTTTCTTTCTTTCTTGATTATCTCAATTTTTTTCAATGTCGGTTTGTTGAGATTAAAAAAACAATTTAACAAGAAGCAAACGTAAAGGACTTCATTAGGATCTAGCTGATTAGAGAACGTTTCAATAACTCTTATGCTTAAAGAGTATCATACCATTAAATTTCTAACAAAAAAAATATATATTCACTAAAACCCCAATATTTTGAACGATTTGACAAAAAAGTCCTAAAGTTTATTTTTTTGACAGTAAAGTCCTAATTGACGATTTGACAAGAAAGTCCTAAACTTTATTTTGTTGACAAAAAAGTCCTAATTACCGGCTAACCGGGGAAAAAGGGTAAAAGTGTCAAAAACTGCCGGTAATTTGGACTTTACTGTCAAAAAAATAAAGTTTAGGACTTTCTTGTCAAATCGATGAAAATATTGGGACTTTACTGTATATATCCCAATATAATATATGGTTTAATGTTATTTATATTTGTTATTATTGTTAATAAGTTTTGTAATTTTTTTTGTTTAACGTTTTAGTTTCTATCATTATAATTACTTAAAACATCAAACATTGTTTTTTGGTTCTAAATGTAACAATATAATAATTTATATAGACTTATTTTTAACTAATGTTATTGTAAGTTATTCTAAACTACTTATTTGAAAACTTTGAACCATTATAAATATATTTTTAGGAAATATTTTTGTTAAATTGAGATTACAATTTAATTTTTGCATTTATCACTTTTAACTATTCACAAAATATTCATTGAGTTTTTTAAATGGAGCTGAAAGTTACATTTAAGTTGACATTATAATGTTATATTTAAATTAACAATTTAAGTATTTTGTCAATCTATTCAAAAGTTGTAGCTTTAAATTGATAATGATTTACATACAACAACTATTAAATCTAATAAATTAAGTATAATATGTTAAAAGTTAAAGTCATAATTTTATAAGTATAAGTAAAAATATTATTTTAATATTGAAATTTAGATTATTTATGGTTACACTTTAATTTTGATATTTATTTAACCTTATTAACCAAATTATAATCATAATCTGAAAGACACTATAATTTATCAGTTTTACCTATTTACAAAATATTCTTTGGGTTGTTTAAGTTAAAGTAAAATTTATATTTATGTTGACCCTGTAATATTATATATGAATTAATAATTTAAGTATTTTATACAAATTGTTCAAAAGTTGTAGCTTTAAAATGATAATGGTTTACATCCAACAATATATTAAAACTAATAAATTAAGTATAATATGTTAAAAGTTAAAAAACATAACTTTATAAGTACTAGTAAAGATATATTTTTTTAATATTAAAATTTAGTTTATATATGATTAAACTTTAGGTTTGATATTTATTTAACTTTATTAATCAACTTATAATCATTATTAGAAAAAAAAATTGAAAAGTAATGGGAGTTTCAAATGAATATGGTGAAAGAAAAATGCACGAGGGTTTAAAATGAATGTGGTGAAAGGAAAAATGCTTCCTTTATAAGTATATATAGATATAGATAGATATAGATATATACATATATATTTATCTTTTTACTTACATCTTATTAGTTTTATAAAGTTTTACTATGCAAAAAACTAAAAAGAAAATTGTATAACGATTTAATAAAATTTATAAAGTTTTTATCTAAAAGAATTGTATATTATGAGAACAATATGTTGGTCACTTGAGCAATAAAATAAATGATAAACCGTTCCATCTAAATTGTTTGCATAAACTCATACCAATATCTATGTGAGATATCAATCGCAAATCACTCGTTCAAATACATGTCAAAGTTTGAACCATAAACCTCATGACCTCATGTTTGAAATTATGCACATCGATCACTAGACTTCCATTATAGTTGCAATCAGCTGGAACAATAACAAGCAATGGATTCGGTTTTTTGTGTGTTGACAATATATTTTGTATTAATGTAAATATATATGGTTTGCGTACACAGTGTGTATAAGGTACTTTACGAGACATGAGTATGAAGACATGTTTGAATCTAACGTGTTACGATATGTCACCACTCACATCAATATTACGTATTTTAATCGTAAAAAGGTATTTAATGTTGTAATATATTTGAACAAGTTTTTAAGCTACAATAAACACTAACTTTCTTAATTAAGTTAAAAATTATAACCCTCAAACACTTGCAAGTTAAGGTGTGCATATATATTCTAAGCTATATGGTGTTCTCCTTTACGCCATTTATTTTTCCTGAAACATGTATAAATACTCTCCAGATCAAGTTAATAAGTCCCACAAATTCATATATATCCAATTACAAGATTCGGATAAAAAAAAACAAATAGACAATACCAAGACGTCAAAGCCTCATCATCTTTTCATAAAATGAATAAAAGAAAATAATATATATGGATATGTAGTTTGGTGACCAGAAAAAGCATCACCTTTGTAACACCTAACTACCAATCTTGACAACTCATTTTGGCTCGATCTTGTTTAATTCAAAGCCTCTAGCTACCTTTTCCCTCATCCATTGAACTTCAAATCTTCAATGGCATATACTCTCGGCTTGGCTCAGCTAATGATGTTAGCTTGGCTCGGTTTGGCTTAGGCTCCAAAGTTGGGAATTTAAGTCTTTGAATATTGGGTAATGTTGGTTTACAAAGTTCTAGAAAAATGGGTTTGTGTTGGAGAGACCAATATGAGGTTGAGATTAGTTTACTTGCCACTTGACAAATAGAGACAAGTGAATCAATTGGGGGCACATGATTAGTAACTAAAAAAATAAACACATGCCATGAAATTTTGGGTTAAATTTCATGGGAGAAAGAAAATGGGATGATGCTTTAAAGTAAAGTTTGGACTTTTATCTTTTCAAGGGCATTATCTTTAATAAAACGACCTTAGGCTTGTATGTCGTTCTTGTGTAGATTTTTTTTTAAAATTTTTTTTATCTTTTGTTTTAATCAAAGTAGTAAATAATAGTCAGGTATTAGCATTATCTTTAATAAAACTGTTGTTTGTTCAAAATTTTACCAACATGGTGTAATTGGCAATATAACCGTAAACATTATAAGATTGATGAGTCACTTTGTTTGCGTAGGTAAAAAAGGAATATCATAAAGACTTTTTTGTGGGATAACATCACCATACAACAACCAACTATAACCAATTCGCATTTACTAATCTTGTTTTTGTACTCTGCAGGTGACTATTTTGTTTATTTATGGTGGTAGCAAAATCAAATTGGATAAGTAAACCGCTAACATGTGTCTACATGGTATTGGACATGAATTATATTGCCTTATCATCCGATGAAAAGTTAACTTAAACGACCTCCGGTCATCATCTCTTACCATGTTCATCGCCATCACGACCACATTTGTTGCAGTGGTATTCGAAACGCCAAAATAGCCATTCGACCGACCAAAGAGTTAGGCTATGACTTCCACGTGTCTCGGAGTATTATTATGAAATTTCTAACAAATGATAAGTTTCTAGCACATACTCATTCGATTCAAATATTCAATTACATTGATATGGAAGACAATCGAACAACAAGTTGAATTACTAACCATTTTCCAGATTAAAAAACTAATACTTTTGAAAACTATGTTCACAGATCTTGATGTCATAACATTACAGTGTATTAAATTTTGGACTCTATTAAGAAACTTCAAAGTCTTTGGTGTTAGAAAACCAAGTAGTATTAAACATGAATGATATAAACATGTGTTATGTTGATTATCCATATTAAGTTTTCTCAATTAATGTAGAAACACATAATTTGATATGGTGTGGCTGTCTTAAGGTTTCGATAGAGGGTTTCGACAATATCAATATTTTGATGGATTTCAAATATTTAAGTAGGAGAGCTTCGACACAAATGCTCATTCGATATTGACAAGATGAGTTGTCACACACTAACCATGGCGAATGTTAGTGAAGGCTACTTAGTTACAGATGAATCATGTGTTGCTCTCATACGTGTCATATTTTTTATAGTTAGTATAAATAGTCGACGTTAGAGAATGTAATTAAGTTTTTTATATGTTCATGATACATTTTATAATACTTGAACCCTAACACCGTCTTCCGCAATCTAAAGCTAAATTCTATTATGTCTTTGTGTCAGTAATTTTTTGCAAAATTATTCATCATTGTATTATTGACTCTACAAACGGTATCATAGCATAGTTGCACAATTTTTCTGGGAAATCCTTTCTTTTTTTTCATTCTAGATTCATTTTCTATTAACATATCTAAGTAGTTGTTTTTATAAAAATTCATTTCTCTTAAGATCTTTGACAATTTCTTTCCTGTTCTATGGTGAATTTCCATTCACGAACACTTTACAACGCACCAAACAATGTTGGTTAAACACCAGGGTATCGATGATCACTCTCAATGAGTGTTATTAATGTGCTATTAGAATAAAGGATTAAATATATGCTCTAGATTTGGATTCATGGAGATCGATCGAGGTTGTACTACATAAATCATGTGCGTCAAACATCACAACACGTTTTATGGATTCTGATTAATATGATACTACTCTGATTGTTGACAAAAAGAAGATTCAAAATAATTTTCTTTGTAAGATCAAACTTAGGTATGGTATCCCCACCCCCACCCCCATACACACACACACACACTGTAACACCCAAAGTCAGGAAGGCCAAGAAAGGAAAGAGAACCCAAAGTTTAAGGGACGACTCGTTGAGTCCAAGGAGGAACTCGGCGAGTCCGAGCGGGATCCGGGTCGAGGAGTAAGTGACCGACTCAGCGAGTCGGCCAAGGAGACTCGACGAGTTTGGTCTGAACGAGGAAAACCTTAAATACGAGACTTGGAGCCTATTTAAACGTCTCATTCTCTTCCCTAGGGTTCCTTTACTGCCTCTCTCACCCAGAACACCGAACCCTAAGCCTCATTGTTGCTCATTCAAGCTTCCAAGCCATTTTTGGGTGATTTTAAGGAAGAAGAAAGAGGGGAATCATTGAAGCTTCAAGGATTGGCCTTAGATCTGAAGTTTGGGGAACCTTTCTGAGTTATTGAAGGTATTAAGTCGTTTCCCTCCTTTAGATCTATTATAGTTGTGAGTTTTGGGCTTTTTAGCCATGATTAGTTATCCATTTGAGTTAGAAGCCAGATCTGAAGTTGCCACTTCGGATCTAAGCATATTTTGGACTTGTGAAGCATAAAGTATCTGCCTTTGAGTTGATTGTGGAGCCTATTTGCCTTAAACCCGAGTTTATGGTGTATTTAGCGTAGATCTCCTTCTCTACACGTAAAGCTTGCAACTTTACGTGAGGAATAGGCTTGGGAAGGGTAGATCTACAGTTTGGAGTCCATGTATGACTCAAAAGTCCTCTGGATGTATGAAGATCTAAATGGACTTGGCGAGTCCTTTGAGTGGACTCGGCGAGTAGCATGAAGATTAGGAGGAACTCGATGAGTGGGATGAACAACTCGTTGAGTCGGATGAAGTTGGGCAGGAACTCGGTGAGTTGGAAGAACAACTCGGCGAGTCTGTTGAAGATTGCCTTGGACTCGGCGAGTCAAGTCGCAAAACCCCAAACCCTTCGAGTTGAGACTCGAATCAGTGAGTTGAGTGAAGACTCGGTGAGTTGGACAGGTCAGGATTCGGAAATCGGTAGACTCGGCGTGTCATGGACTAACTCGGCGAGTCGAGTCGCAAATGGAAGGACTCTGAACATATGAACTCGGCGAGTCAGTTGGGTGACTCGGCGAGTAGGGTTGACCTGGAAGGATGACCTTGACATGGACTTTGACTTTGACCAAAGTTGACTTGGTTGATTATCAGGGGTCAGTTAGACTAAGTGTTGCATTGATATTGGTAGCTCGAGGAGCTAGCGGAGCAGCGGTTCAGGGAATTGTCGGTCAGCATCCAGAAGGTTATCAGCAAGTTCAGCAGTTCGAGGTGAGTTTCGCTTTTGTGTGAATGGGTCTACGGCCACAATGTCGGCCCATGTAGTTATGAGTAGAAGACCTGGGGGTTAGCCCTAGGCACAATATGCTAGTATGACATTCAGGACGAGGTCCAATGATAGCGGGCGGGTGCCCAAGGGATGGTTCATGTGATAGTTTATACTTGTTGTCTATGTGATACTTGTATGTTCCTGGAAGGAAGGTGAGTGTGGGCGAGGTCCCGTACCTCACCAAGAGCAGAGTGTGGATGGTGTTCCACATCTCATTAGCAACAAATCAGGGGTGAGGCCCAAGTTAGGGAAAGAGTGAGTGTGGGCTGGGCTCGTATCTCACTATCAGTAGGAGCATGGACGGGGTTCCATGACTCATTAGTAGCAGGACAAGGGCGACGCCCAGGATAGGCGAGGCCTTTGGACAGGATCCATTGGTATGTGTTTAGCTTATGTGTTGTGATATGTTTATGTGCTATTATATGTTAGCGGGTGAGGCCCTGTGACAGGCAAGGCCTAAGTGAGATAGATCTGTATCCGAGCGGGGCTCGAAGCCAGGCGGGGCCTGGAGCGGTGGGGCCGTTGTAGCGGGCGAGGCCCAGGTTAGCGGACGTGGCCCAATATGTGCAGAATGTGGTTATGCATGGTATGTGGTAGGGTGGGGAACTCACTAAGCTTCGTGCTTACGGTTTTCAGTTTTGGTTTCAGGTACTTCCGGTAGCGGAGGGAAAAGCTCGGGGTGATCGCATGGCACACACACCATAGTCTAGAAAGCCTGGGAATGTTTTACTCTGATAACGAACATGTGTTTTGGAAGATTAATACTTTGATTATGTTCTGAATTGTTGATTTCACTTTAATTAATGTTTTATTAAAAGAAATTTTTAGTCTTGAATTTTGGGACGTTACACACACACACACACACACATATATATATATATATATATATATATATATATATATACACACACACACACATGCACGAACACACACACATACACATATATGTGTGTCTTCAAAATTGCAAATATGTGAATAAGATGTGGATCCAATTCTTTATACAAAGGAACTGGAAAAAGGGAAGAAAACCAAAATTACAAAAATTCTCTCTGAATTTTCAAGCGTTGAGTTTTAAAAAAAATGACGATGAAACCTTGGATCAAGCTTTCAGACGGTTCACTTTAACTCTATATAAACCAGAGAGAAGCGTAGTCGAGAAGGATTCACATGAGATCAACATCACTTTTTTTTCATTCGTTAAGAAAGAAATGAAAATAAGGTTGTGGTTTCAGAAGTATCTGATGTTGGGGAAGTTGAAGAAGAAAAATCTTACGAAGATGATCATTCATTAATGGCTAACAACGAAAAGAAATTCTATCAAAAGCCTAATTTAGAGTCTTCAAACTTCAAATAAAGTATGATTTTGAACCAAAATAATAACCAAACTATAAATAATATTGCATGAAACTGTTGGGTCTAAAATATGGTTTATACTTTGCTTTTCTAGGCATTTGTAGTTTTCGGTCTAGGGCCAAAAACATTATTGGGTTTAGTTGTAGCTTGGACCGAAAATCACATGTGATTTCGGTCTAGCTATTGGGTTTTGAGCTAGGGATTTAGTCCATATGTATAAATAGGGTGGAAGAGGTGTGTTTTAGGAGTCTAGACCAAAGAGGGGACGTTTTCGGGCAAGGAAATAGGCTACCATTGTCATATCTTGGGGTTCTAGAGAGAGAAAGTAAAGAGAGAACAAGTGTGTGTATGCATCTTATGTAACTGGATCATATTAGATATCATTGATACATTGAAGATTCAACTCGTTGCTCTTCTTCTTCTTCTCCATTCTATCTTGCATCATCCACTTGATTGGGATTCCGCACCATCAAGTGGATCAGATTGATACATCAAAGCGATTTGGGGACTTACAATTGGTATCAGAGCATGGATCGTATCAATCATTTTGGCAAGATCTTGGACGTTTTTGGACTTTTTCTTGAAGGTTTTGGCATTCTTGATTAGTTTTGGACAAAGTATTGGGTGTTTGTTCTTTGTGTTTTTCATAAAACGACTTTTTGAATGTTTTCACTAAAAAGTTTGATGCGAGATCCAGGCGACCATTTTCACATTCGGGGCAGGTGTTTCCAAGGAGTTCTCAGCCAGAAACGCGTTCTCGGTGGAGCGTCTCGAAGGTTCTCGGCTGAAATCGTGTGTGCGGTCCGAAGCGTTTACGGCCGAAAGCGAGGTTTTGTGGTGGAGCGTGGTGCGAAGGTTTTCAGTAGAGTGTGCGAGGGCTATTGGGCGAAAACTCGTTTTCAGTACGCAACTTCGCAGTTCTCGGTCCACAATAGGAGCCTCACGTTTTCGGTCAGCAGACCTTCTTGTGCGAGTCTTCTCGGTCAGGACCAAGTTGCTTCGCGATTTCGGTCCAAATTTCGGATTTTTAACATTTTTGGCCCAAAAATAAAAATTTTCAAATTTTAAAGTTTCGTTTTCGGCATAAAGATTTGACTTTCGATTTTTGACTTACAAGTTTGACTTTTGACCTTAAAAATTGACTTTGACTTTCAAGTTTGACCTTTGACTTTAAACGTTGACTTTCTCGTTTTAATTTTCAAGTTTTCACGATTGGCATTTCGGTTTGACTTTCAAGTCTAACTTTTCAAGTTTGACTTTTAAGGTTGACTTTTGAGGTTTCAAGTCAAAGGACATTTTTGGTAAACAATGAGTTGCTTAATCACCAAGGGTAATGAAACTTCATGTTCTCAATCTTGTGAAGCTACAATTAAGTTTCTTCGTGATCAAATCGATATATTAAAAAGAGAATATGAGGACCTTAAATATGAAGGATATACACTTAGGAAGGCCTAAAAACCCTTAAAAGAACAACTAGAGGCCAAAACCAAGGACATTAGAAAACCTCAAGAGGAATATAGCAACAAATGTGCGGATTATAAATATGTTATGGAACAGCTTGCTAACTTGACTACCGAACTTGATGCATTAAAAGATAAATATAAAGATGTTGAATTCAACTTTAAGAAATTTGACATGTTAAGTGAGGTAGTTGCATCCATGATAGAAAAAAAAATTAACATTTAAAGATAATCAAACTAAGGGTCTAGGGTTTATCATACTGTTCCACCTCCCTTCAATGACAACTATACCCCACCCCTTGAAGAGACACCTACTCAGTGTGGCCAAACCCCTGAACCAGTTTCAGTTAAGACTGAACAATCAGGGCCAACTGAGGGTGTTGAGATGAAGGATACTAATGATTCTACTTAATGTGCAGGTAAAGTTGTGGAAGATGAGGACAAGGAGAACATAATTAATTATAGTTCTGTTAATTCTACTGATTGTCAAAGCAATGTCTCCTTGAATTGAATTTGTTTCTTCTAAATCAGTTACTTCTAATCAACCCGCTGTTGGTAAATACAAGCCACCAAAACATGCGAAGAAGACTGCTTGCTACAAGTGTGCTTGTGGGAACAATCAGAAACAAGGCATGGGCATGCAACCAGGGACAGGAAGAAACAACTTCCAAGTGAAGAAACATACTTGCTTCCACTGTGGAACACCTGGACACATTGCCAGAAATTGTCCAAATCGTGTGTATGTTCCCTACTATGCACAAGGCTGGCAGAACGCGCAAAGAGGAAGATTTTCAAATAGAAACCCTTCAAGGTCACAATCACGCAATGGTGACTAGAACACGGAAAATGCGAAGAATCTAACTCCCAATGAAAAGAAGGGAATGTCGGCCAAGAAGCCAAGCTCAAAAGATGGTCCGGTTAAATCAAGACCGATTATGTCAAAGCCATCATAATGTCCAATTTCAAGTTCAAAATCAAGTGCTAAGGCATCTATCATATCAAACAAGAAATGGGTTAAACCCAACTACAAATGCATACCACAGGTTGATGCTCCCAAATCACCTAATGATTCTAACATTTCTTCATCTTTTGTGTGTGACAAACAGGACATGTCACGGGAGAGAGTACCTTACATAGATGATAAAGGGCAACCCGGTTTCAAAATGGATTGGGTTCAAAAGACTAACTAATCCCACACTCTGTGCTGGAGCAGCTATGGAGGCGTAGCATCAGACTCCTGTTTGTTGATAGTGGCTATTCCTGGCACATGATAGGGGATATCTCTAACATGTACAACATTTTAGAACTTTGTTTGAGAGTATGTGTCCTTTGCGTGAAAGGATGAAAAGAAAGGATCACAAATGGGGTTCGTACTTAATGATGTGAAGAATTTTTTGATCTGTTATGAGATTGATATATGTGCGTTGTTCTCAGATCATCTGGTTGCAAATTCTATTGGTGAATTACGGTTTGAGTTATCTTATCGATACTCCTGAGTTTTTTCTTACAATGATTCGTTTCAAAGACAATTTTTTTCTTTTGCGCATTTATTTTATTTCCTTTCTTCCCCATGCTTAAATTAAGGGGGAGAATCAAAATACAAAAAATTATAAAAACAAAAATCCAAAAATATGTTCTTATGGTTTTTCTTTTGTAGGTATTAATTGGGAAGTGATATGAAGCTTAGCGCTAAAGGGCATTCTGAATATCGTGTAATGCACTAAAGCTAAATTGTCCAGACTCTGTGTTCAATGTGCCGGTAGGCACAAAGGATTCAAATGGACTAGAAATGGATTGTCAATGAAAGGACTATGACAGTGTAGACTTAGATAGTTTCCTTTGGACTGACAATACTATGCTTGGGTAGATTGAGCAGTGAGATAAACATGGGAACTTGCGGAATACACTAAAAGTCATATGTATCTAGAATTGTGGCTTAACATTTCCTCGATGTATGGACTTATGTCCTTAATTCCGGTACTGATAGAGCGACTGGGGGGTTCTGATAAAGTAAGTATGTAGGAAATTATTTTCTTGCTTTCTATCTGTCAGTCATATGTTGCCTCCTTTGCACGATTGGAACATATCCGACCTAAAATGCAACGTATGCAACTCTCTCTCTCTATGCATCTTCTTATCTATGCAATTCTTTCTATCTGTTAGCCATATGTTCTCCCCTCTGCGTGATCGGAATATCCGACCTGGGACATAATATATGCACCCTACTATCTCTCTAACCCTCTATCTATGTTAGTCATATGTTGTTCCCTCTGCGTGATTGGAAGACATTCAACCTGGGATACAACATATGCACTTTTATATCTATCTTATCTCTTAATGATTGAATACTCACCTAAAGTAAGGAGTTATTTGGAAGATCTTGATTACCGGGGCATGTCGGGAAGTGAGGAACATGTTCTAGTACATCTAAAATTGAACTACTTAAAAGGTTGTCTGTAGATCTCGTTGCTGAATTTAAGTGGACAACAATATCCTTGGTCATTTTCAGCTAAATAGTCCATTTAGGAATTTAGATCACAATGACTTGTAACTTATAATCTGTCCAATTTGTCAATATCCTTGGTGTTTAAGTGGATCACAATACCAGTGATTGACCAGATCTAAACATACATGCATGTGTTGATAAACGATATTGAATTGCCTAACAACTTTGATCCGAAATTATCATTTTTGTTTTTGTTAAATTTGTTCATAGTTTTCCTCTATGCACAAATTTAAGGGGGGAGAATTTAAAATAATAATAATAATAATAATAAAATTAAAAATCAAACAAACATCAGAAAATTTAAAAAATCCAAAAATATGTTTAATTATGTTTTTATTTCTTTTTCAGAAAAATCAAAAATCCAAAAATATTTTGTTTTCCTTTTGAGTGTATTTTATTTTTGGTTTTCACTTCTTAGAGATTTCTATTGTGTGCTAAGTTTTCTTTCAGTTTTGTTTTTATCTCAAAATTTTCTTTATCTTGAAAAGTGAATTCAAAAATCAGGGAACACAAAGGAAGAAGAGACTCAAGGAGACTATACTTTCACATAGATACTGTGAATATTTTCCATCTGAGCTAAGGTTACATCCTTCAAAAACTGTGGTGAGAAGGGTTTCTCATAAATCTGTGATCGACAGGGACTTTTAGTCATTTGTTAGTTTTCAAGGCGCAACGGTGATCATTGAAGAATTCTCATTCGAAGGAACAAGAAACGAAGATTATTTCTCAACATTTATTCTTTCAACCCCAGAAGCAAGGTGAAGATGTTATTGAAGATATTGTGACAGATTGCATTGAATCCTCCTCAATCAATTTGCTGCTATCTATGATCCTACTGAAGTGATCTAGAGGAATCGGTCTCTCTGATATTTTCTCTGAAGATTCTCAAAGCTGAAAGTGCTGATTTTCAAGAATCTTTACAAGAAGCCTCCGCACCCAACGTGCATTCAAAGTCAAATTTTGAAGAAAAGCCCATCCATTCAAGATGAAGTCACTCACATAGAAGATTCATATGCTCATCTTGAAGTTGTGAAGAAATTGAAGATAAAGGCGTTGAAGCCAAGAACAAGGCGAAGATTGAAAAGAATTGCAAGCTACAAACCCAGGGGGAGTTTGTTAAGTCAAAAGAAAAGAAAGTTATAAACCAAAAGGGAAGTTTGTTGGGTCTAAAATATGGTTTATACTTTGCTTTTCTAGGCATTTGTAGTTTTCGGTCTAGGGCCGAAAACATTAGTGGGTTTAGTTCTAACTTTGACCGAAATCACATGTGATTTCAGTCTAGCTATTGAGTTTTGGGCTTGGAATTTAGTCCATATGTATAAATAGGGTGGAAGAGGCGTGTTTTAGCAGTCTAGACCAAGGAAGGGACGTTTTCGTTCAAGGAAAGAGGCTACCATTGTCATATCTTGGGGTTCTATAGAGAGAATGTAAGGAGAGAGCAAGTGTGTGTATGAATCTTATGTAACCAGATCAAATTGGATATCATTGATTGATACATCAAGTGGATCAGATTGATACATCAAAGCGATTTGGGGACTTACAGAAACTCGTACTCGAAGTCTTAATTCGTAGTCAAGATAGGTGATGTTTCTAAAGAAAAGAAATTGTTAGGAGAGTCTAAATATGATCACAATTATATTCAATAGAAATAATCAGCTGGCCAAAGCCTGCACGTTAAGGAAGCAAAAAGATATGAAAGAAAGAGTAAATTATGTAGCTTACTATTATGTAAAGCTCCAGGATTTTCAGGCGGAGATGGATAAGATTTCATTGATGGAAATGAATGATCATGAAGAGATTCAATTTTATTCTTCAGGTGCTAATGATGATGAAATATGGTGGCAATCTCCTAGTTTTATGATGGAAGTGCATGATGACTATTTAAGCCATAAAGCAAATAATGTAGCTTACTATTATGTAAAGCTCCATGATTTTCAGGTGGAGATGGATAAGATTTCATTGATGGAAATGAATGATCATGAAGAGATGCAATTTTATTCTTCAGGTGCTAATGATGATGAAATACGGTGCCAATCTCCTAGTTTTATGATGGAAGTGCATGATGACTATTTAAGCCATAAAGCAGTGGAAAATATTTGGTTTCACATAAGCAAATGAATAGAATTCTGTAACATGTAATCTATATTTTAAACAATAATATTCTTCTTTTGAAATATGTTGGTCCCAAAAAAAACTCAACAAGCAATAATATCAATATGAACAATAACAAGAAGAAATACTACAACCAAAATATTATCTATTAAAAAGTTTCTATAGTCAAGAGGTAATTAGAGATTAGACTCTGATTACGCACACAATCTTGATCGATAACCCCTTACACAATGGGGTATCGATATATATATATATATATATATATATATATATATATATATATATATATATATATATATATATATATATATATATATATATATATATATATACCAGAAGACCTAAAGATTTATCCTAAAGATCTATAGTCAAGAGGTAATTAGAGATTAGACTCTGATTACGCCCACAATCTTGATCGATAACCCCTTACACAATGGGGTATCGATATATATATATATATATATATATATATATATATATATATATATATATATATATATATATATATATATATATATATATATATACACACCAGAAGACCTAAAGATTTATCCTAACATATAGGATAGATAAACATGGAAATGAAATGTCATACAAAGTAGGAGTCTTCTATTATGGTAACCTAATTTTTTAATAATCCTTGACACATAAGGATCATATCTTCAATCTTCATGGCTTGGAATTTACGGATCTTCATGAGGCTTCCTGATATCGTCAAGGGATGCAACCCTGATGACCATCATTGGTAATGATGCAATTAATGAAAAACAACAATTGACTTATCAAATCAAACAAGGGTCCTAACGATCTCTCCTATTTGATAATTTCAATACTAACTACGAACTATACTAATTTTATACTAGGAATAGAAAAATAAGTATAAAATGGACAAAATATACAAATACGTCACAGTAAAACTTCATCGGCCATGTTGTTATATTCAGCCGCATTACCCATGAATTTTGCTTTGACAAAATCATAATCTCTTAGGATTTCATTTCTTCTACTTCGAAGTTCAACTTCAATAACAAAGTGATATACCTGTTAGTTACCTTTCCTTTAATCAAATTAAACAAATGAATAAGGTGTTTAGTTGGAGTCATGTGTAGATTAGTATCTATTTAAAAATATAATTACTCATTCTGCTCTTGATAGAAAACCCTATATATGGGATTGTTGACGATTTATAACATTTAGGAGTGATGTTTGGAGGAAGATTGTCTTCATCTTCAAATTTATGTCTTATTCTTCTTTTCCTATGAGTTCGTTTGCGAGGAGGAGTTAGAGAAACAAGCCTCAGCTTTGGACCATTTCCATGAGCTTCCCAACAATATTTCTTAACTCCTGACAGAGTCCAGTTTTGATGTTAGAAACATCATTCACTTTTTCCTCCCATTCAGAGTATCCATTTTTAGTGAATTTTGAAGCACATATTACTTCAGAGTTAACATGAGGACCACATTCTCTTGTGATATGAACAATCAACACTTTATTTTCCTTAGGTTTGGAGCACCAAACTTTCACAATTTTGTCAATATGAACCATTCTGGAGGTAACATCACCATAGCTATTTTGATGAGATTTCTGAGTAGATTGAGCTAGCTTTTCCTCATAGGAATAACTTGAAGAACATTTTATTGAATAGAACGTTGTTGTTGAAGAGGAGTAGGAGTAACAAGATCTTGCAAAAACTCTTTATTTTGCTTTAGGGCATGTCATTCATCTTCATTATATTCTGTTCCTTTACAAATAACCTAGAGTCAACAATAGAAGATCCAAGTCAAGCAACCACAACACGAGCATCATTACAATGTTGTATCCCATCATCATTATTTTTAGGCTTTTTGGATGAGGATGGTTCAGAAGGATCTAGAACATATCTCTTTTTAAAGAGGAAGCTAATAGGAAAACCATCATCATCGAAACTTGATTCTTTAGAAGAGGTTTTATTGAGAGGAATAACCTTTACGGGGAATAGTTGCCACTAGTTTATTTAGGAAATCTAACTCGTAGATGGTTAGTTCCTCATCATTTTGAGTCTAATCATTATAGGCCTCCTCATCATCTCTATAGAAGTACTCCTGATATTTCTATATATATTTCTATATATATATATATATATATATATATATATATATATATATATGTACTATTTCAATATGTTTTGGCTTTATTTTGGTTAAATACAAAGATATTGGCTAATTATAAAGTATAAATTCTATTTTGTAGCCAAAGCATGATATTCTTAGGAAAAGGGACCAAATCTGGACAAAGTTGGAAACTTGGAGGATCGAGAATGCACCAAGTAGAAGAAAAGAAGAATCGTGGACAAAAGATGATTTCCACGATGTGGCACTTCCAGACTCACCGTGTGGATATGAGAACCTTCTCTATTGGCTGGTGACGAGACTTATGGAATGTGCGTTATATATGATTTCCACAGCGTGGCAACCGTATGGCTACAACGTAGAAGCAAAATTTTGGCAAGGATAAATATCGATTTTTAGGTCAATTTCGGAATGCTTGGAGAGAGAGAGAGAGAGAGAGAGAGAGAGATAGAGACAGAGAGAGAGAGAGAGAGAGAGAGAGAGTTGTAAATATCTTTGACCAAAAGCAACCAAAAACGTCTGAGAAAAACCTTGGAGTCTTGATTTCGATTGAAGAAAGAGATTTAGAGATATTAGAGTTTCATCATTAATCATTCAGTTTTCCTAGATTTTACAATGTTAAACCAAGATTACTTTTTAAATATGTGTGTTTCTGTTGTAGTCTTGAGCTAATAACCCTTTACTTTCATTTAGATTTGATGAACTCTAGTACTATGTGTTAGTTTCTACTTTAATGGATTAATGATGTCGGTTTTAACTTGTGTTTGATAGATCATTATCCTATCATGTTAAAGTTTTGATCTTTATTACATTATCCTTGAGTTCTATGTAGTTAAATGGCTAATTCGATTGCATGAACTTGTTTCCTAGTTGTTAATGACCATGAAATTACCAGAGCTAATGATTGAACAAATCCTAGTATAGGTAGTAATGTTAGTTGTTTGACTATTTTAGATATCATTATTACATCATAATATGTGCTTGATTGTTTATCTTGATGATAGATTGATAGTTCTTAGATCTAGTCATTCATAGTCTAAATGTATCTTAAAATCAATTTGTTATTCATAATTTACATGATCATTATGGTTAAAGTTTATAAGTTGATATATGCTAGCTAATCAGATCAAGATAACTAGTAATCTCAAATTTGGTAACCAAGAGAGTTAATCTATTATCTTGAAATTAACCATACGAAAAGGGGGGATTTGAAGCTAAACAGAAGTATCATTTAAATCTTGATTAAATCTTTTTTCTAGTTGTTTGATTTAGTTTGAAGTGTTTTTAGTGATTGTTTAAATTAAGTTTTTCTAAACTTGAAAAATCCGATAAAATCCCCATTTAAAGTTTATTTCTTTAGTTTATTTTTTTTGCATTGTTTTCATTAGTATACTGTTCCTTGTGATCGATTTCTTACTTACTCTACCTTACTACTACACGACTAGGTACACTGCCTATTATGTTTATTTGAGTTGAATAATCAGGATATAAATTTAAAGCTTTTAATTGATACTATAAAACATATCAATTTTTGGCTCCGTTGTCAGGAAATGACTTATCTTAGTTGAAATTTAATTTTTATTGGTTCAATCCTTTTTGTGCGGTTAAATCCACAAAGTTAAGCTTCTGCTTGTTTTTATTATTCTGTGGTTTTAGTTTACATGGCGTGGCGTTATCGTTTCCGTGACATGGAAACTGACATTCTTAGTTTTTTATTTTATTATTATTTTTTTGTTTTTATTGTTTTATACGTGTTTCTTGATTTGTTTTAGTAGTAAATGACCAAGGTATCATCCTTTAAGATTGTGCCACCCCTCGACGATCTGGAATCCGAATTCCACAAGAAGGAGGACAGAAATAAAGGCAAATCGAGTAGTGGTGTCAAAAATGACGTGGTATCAACTTTCGAAAGAAATCCATAAAAGAAAGGAACAGGATATGAACCAGAAATCAAAAGCGACATAAAAGAAGATGACAAAAGCGAACTCTACAACACAATGGTGGGCATGACAACTATGCTATGGAGGATTACAATCAATGTATAAGAGATGATAGTGATTCGGGTCTCGTGCCACCTGAAATTCCAGCCACAAAGAATTTTGAGATCAAGGCTCACATCCTTAATTTGCTAAAGGACATAACATTCGTTGGGAAAGAGCACGAGGACGCATATAAGCAAATTGACGAGGTGTTGGAGATAGCAAATTATTTTAATATTTCAAATGTTACCAAGGACATGGTAATGTTGGGACTTCTTCCAGTTGTACTAAATGATTCAACAAAAGATTGGTTGAAATCACTTGCACTTGGGGATATCACTACATGGGAAAATTTAAGAAAATAATTTATTCAACCATTTAGTGCACCTTTAAATATTGCAAAAATTAAAGAAAAATATTCATTATTTTCAACAATTCAATGGGGAGTTGTTATATGAAGGTTGGGAGCATTACAAGGGAATGCTTCGGAATTTTCCACAACAGTACTTGAATGTGCAACAAGAGATCTCCACTTTCTAAAATGGGATCAACGTGTGCACTCGCCAATTTCATGATACTCATGGGCCTATGACAAAGAAGGATATGGCGACCAACAAAACGTAGATAAATGAATTTGCAAAGCATTCAAGAGAGTATCATAACCCACGGGAGGACATTACTAAAGGAAAATCGAATGGAGATGGAGGTCAATATAGTATTTCTTCCATTATTACAAAGCTCGACACCAGGGATAGAAGAATTAAAATGATAGGGCAACGGATCCATACGATTCAAGTTAGATGTGGCAATTGTACCTTGCCACATCTTACAAAAGATTGTGATTTGAACAAGAACGGGAACAAGAAAACTCAAGTATGATATTCAAGTAGAGATAGGTTTGATGAATATTTGAGGAAGCCAAGGAGAGAGTGGAAACCTTATGAAGAGTTCAAGAAAGAGAAATAAGAAAAATATCGACAACGGCTAGGTTTTTACTAAAAAGAACAAGTAAAAGTTGAGAAGAAACCCGATCTGAAATCGGTATTGAACAGATTTGTAACACCCAATTCCTGATACACAGTTAATTCGAGCATTCTTGTATTTTTCAATGGGACTCGACGAGTTGGAGGCCCAACTCGTCAAGTATAGACGAGATCCGCGGACAGTTTAAGTGATCTACTCGACGAGTCGAAAGACAGACTCGGCGAGTAGGCGCTGTTTGGGTAAAACCCTAAATTGAGGGTTTGCACCCTATTTAAACACCTTATCTCAGCCTCCATCGTCCCTTATGCTCCCAAAAGACATCATATTGAAACCCTAGCCGTCTTTGTGTGTTATAAGGCCATTTTGGTGCATTTTGGTGGATTGTGAAACTTGAAAAGAAGGAGGAAGCTTGGGAGTTCGAGTTGCGGCTTGGAGATCCAGATATTTTGTTCCATTTCCAGCTCATTTAAGGTAAAATGCCCCTGTCTTGGTCTTCCATGTGTTTATTTATCCTTAGAGCTTGGATTTTGGGTATCTTTAGGGCTTTCTAAGCCATTTTTGGAATTGTGAAGCGTCATTTGGGGTTTTGACTTCAGATTTGGGTCATTGGATGGGTATCATGGCATAAAGGTGCCAACTCTATGGCCATGAGAGCCCCATGCATCTTGTAGAGCACCTTTTATGACTTTTTGAGCCAAAGACCCCATGCATGTGCACCAAGTTTGGAACTTTACGTATAAAATGGACATTAGGTGGCCATATCTATGATTTTGGTGTGTTAAAAACCATTTAAATCGATTGCATAGTGTTGGTCAAGGATGAACTCAACGAGTCGCGACGTATTGACCACCAAATCCTTTATGTGGATGGACCTATTGTTAGGAAGGAAAGTCCTATAGTTGTTTGGGTACAAAAAGGGACTTGGAAATCATGGGACTCGACGAGTGCTAGAGCAGACTCGGCGAGTCCAAGGCAATCTCCCAATATTTGAAGATGGACTCGACGAGTTGTTCATACAACTCGGTAAGTCGGATGAAGATGATCCCAATGGTTTGAATGAAGGAGAACCCATCGAGTTCTTGCTAGACTCGACAAGTGAAGTCGGGGTCGGATCGGGTAATGGAGTATGGACTCGACGAGTTGGTAGACCAACTCGGTGAGTCAGGTCAACTGGGCGTTGACTTTGACCAATGTTGACCTTGCCTGGCTTTGGCATTAACTCGGGTTAGGGTTGTGTATTTTGTTTGATGACTTGAGGGTTGTCGTATAGGGATTGAGGAGTCGAGGAGAGCCGACCTTCACACCGAGGATAGTTCAGACACTACACGACATCGAGGTGAGTTACCTTCCAGTAGAAGTGGGTCTAAGACACCATGGTTGGCCCACTAGTAAATGTAGTTGGGACAATTATCTTTGTGATAATTGTCTGTTATGTTATTGTTGGATATGTGAGTATGCTAGATTGCTAGATATGTGAGTATGCTAGTTTGGTAGTTGCTATGTTATGTGAGATAGTATCCGTAGCAGGGGGACTAGTCCCCGATTCGGTCGCTAGGACCAATGGGTTGGTCGAACACCCCATATATGTCTGACATCATGATTATGATATGATATTATGTGTTAGTAGTAAGGGGTGAAATAGTCCCCGTGTTTGGTTGGGATAGACTGGAGAGTAGGTCAGCACCCCATAATGGCTCGACATGGGTAGGTCAGCACCCCCCGAATGGCTTATCATGGGTAGGTCAGCACCCCAGAATGGCTTGACATGGGTAGGTCAACAACCCAGAATGGCTTGGCATGGGTAGGTCAGCACCCCAGAATGGCTTGACAAGGGTAGGACGGGCGCTCCAGAATCGCCCGACAGTATGTATGCTATGTGATTGGATGGTATGTGGTATGATGGGGGAACTCACTAAGCTTTGTGCTTACTGTTTTAGTTTTTGTTTCAGGTACCTCTTCGTCTAAGGGGAAGGAGTCGGCGGTGTAGCACCACATCAAACACACACATGATTTCCGCTTAGAGTTTTCTGGGAATGTACTCTGATATTTTGTTACTCGAGATGATTTGGTTGAGACATGATATTACGGTTTATGTATTGACATGATCCTAGCAATGTTTTGATAAACAAATTTATAAATCACTTCATTTCAAAACGAAATCTTTGGCCTCAAATTTTGGGATGTTACAAGATTCATGGAGGTTAGTTAGAAGAGTCATGAAAATATGGATGCGACCTTGAGAAATCAGCAACCATCTATTATGAACATCAAAATGTGGGTTGGGCAATTTGCCAAGCTCATACACGAACATTTATCGAGTGTAACTTCGAATAATACCGAGAAAAACCTCGGGAGCTCAAGTGTTGGTTGTTACAACTGGAGATGGAGAGAAGTATGAGCCTATGGTACTCCTGGAATAAGCAAAAATCTCCATGAACACAACCCGAAAGAAAAGAAACGAAACATAAAACATGTTATTTTCACTTTTTATGTCGTGGTGATGAGATGGCTGCATCGTGGCCGCTGGAAAGTGTTTCTGAAACTCCACATGTTACACCTTATTAGCCACCTCTTAGATATTTGTCTCCAGAAAAGAATAAAGCACTGAGTACGAGAAGTTCCTCAAGGATCTCATCAGCAACCGTAAGGAATTAGAAAAGGTCTCAAAAGTAGTACTCAATGAACAATGTTCAACTGATGTGAGAGAAGGCATTCCAATAGATATGGAAGATTCGGGGAGTTTAACATTAACTTGTGATTTTGAAAATTCATTAAAAACGAATGCTTTGGCCGATTCAGGAGCTACTATAAATCTTATGTCTTATTATTGTTACAAAAAGCTTGATTCACTAGAATTAAAGACCACTATAATAGCTATCTACATGGCGGATCGTTCAATCACATACCCTCATAGGGTTATTGAAGACTTGTTAGTTAAGGTTGGGAAATTTGTATTTTTGGTGGATTTCGAAGTGTTAGATATGCACGAAGATGAGGAATTACCCATAATCTTAGGAAGACATTTCCTAAGTACCACCCATACTTTGGTAGAATCCACGATTCAAAACTCAGGCTCTGAGTTGGAGATGAAGAGATAACTTTTGGAGTAAATAAGATGTCCATTAACTTGGAAGTCAATAATGAATTAATGATGTATTCTTTATGAAAGAAGTGGATGATGAAGTGAATAGGACAGACGAAATAGTTTAAGATAAAGAATAGCGTGATGAATTTGTAGTGTTGCAAAATTTGATGGAAGAAGAGCTACTGAATTGGGACCAATCTTTACAACAAAAAGAATAACCAAAAGAGGGGGTAAAATGTACCAAACCAAACTACAATTCTGATGATTTTTGAAGTATTTTCCTTTTCAAACCCTCAAGATCAAGTCAAGGAGACAACTAATGATGAAGATTGTAATGATTAAGGAGATGAGTGAGTTATCAATACCAAACTAGGCAAGGAAGATGTAGAGATGAAGGAACCTGAAAGAGACAAAAAAGAATGATAAGGTAGTTGGATTAAATATTGGAGTCAAATGCAAGCACGAAGAAAATGCTATCTAGAAAAAGAAAGAGAATTCAAGGAAGGCATACAAAAGAAGGGTAGCTGCTAAAAAAAGGAAGAGACTCGAGATGAAGGAGAATAAGGAGATTCCACTCCCACCCATAGAAATGTAGAGAGGGAAGGCGTTTGGCTAACAAATCCTACAAAAAAGCACTTCTGGGAAGCAACACGTGTTTGGTTTGCATTTTATTTTCATTATCTCTACTTTTTTTTCGTTTGATAATTGTTCATGATGGTTTTTTTTCTCGTTATCTAAATTTCTTCATGTGTGAATCTAGAAAATGGGTGTTTAAAACTTAGAAATTTTTGGGAAATTCTTGTTCCCACGTCGTGGAAACGACCTTGAACCCGTTTTTGCACATATAGAACAAACCCCATATTGTGGCTAATCTTTTGCCACGACATGAAATTTTCATCAGTAAAATTTTTTAGCCCTAAAAGATCAAATTATTTTACCCTTTTTTTGCTTCATCCACATTCGTGTTTATCTTTATTACAGTGAGTCATCGAATTTAATTTATTTTCCTTCAATTTTTCGTGCATAATCTTTAGAAAAGGTATGTTGCTTCAACTTAATCTTACTAACTCTAGATTTAGTATTATAATTGAAAAATATTTCTGCCAATTTACACGATTCTTTAAGATGTGATTTTTGGATCTAGTAGTATACAACCTTAAAAAAACTTTTGTTTTTCTTTCTAAAAATGTGGTGTGCTTTTGGATGTTTGTTTCTTTGTTTGTTTTGTAGAAAATGGGACATTGAACACGCACCGGATAGAAGGATTTTTTCCTAGTTAAAAAGTAAAACGCATTTGAGTCACCACTACATGAATGGTATAAATGGACTTCAAATGTCAATCCCGAGACTTGCACGTTACAAAGCCAGATTTGATATGCTGCATAATAGAGAGGTTATGGCACTTCCAAATATAGATTGGAATTGGATTGCAAGTGTGGGACTTATCACTAAAATTAATCCATATTTGACAAGAGTTTACATGGGGAAGGGTTTTAGTTTTACTTATGCAGGGTGGATGCATTTGTTCAAAATTCAAGAGCCACTATACAAAGAACTGTGTGTGGAATTCCTTTCCACAATTTCGTTCAATTTTCAAGAAGATATGAAGGATACTAAAGCTTTGAGTTTTAGACTTGGTGGTGTAGATCGGCAATATAGCTTGGAGACTCAACCTCTATGATTATTTAGATGTTATTACTCTAAACTTCATGAATTTTCTAAATGAGGCACATTGGGTGACACCACAAAAAGCGTTTGATCAAGATCTTTGGTTTTGCATAGAAAATGGAGTCTATAAGCCAACTACTACCCATGTAAGCTTCATTCTTTCTCCAATACATCGTTTCATTCATTAGCTCATCACATTCTCTATAAATCAGAAGAAAATGGGTGATAGGATGCGTGTCAAGTTCATGAGAGATTTTTCACTATATGATTTGTAGAGATTATTATGAGGCTTTTGACGTTTGTAAAAGGCATCACAACACACATATGAACAATTTTAGAAGATTTTGAGATGCTCAATTCCCACGATGTGGACTCTCTGTTGCCATGTCTTGGTGGTTTACTTTGTTGCAATTTTGGAAGACGTTCTTCATTCCCGTCGCATGGTCCACTACTTTCCACATCATGACAACTACATTGATCATGATATGGACTTTATCATACTCAATGCCACGACATGGTCAACACTTTCCCATGTCATGTTCAGTAAACATTATATTATTTTCCAATCTTTTGCACCACCTTTCAGAAGTTGGTGATCTTTAACTAATTTATGACAAATTCAGAAGCAGAAAATCCCAGTTTCCAGCTTACATATTGAGATGTTGAAGTTTTTCCCACAATAATCGATTCGATCATCCACTACTTCCCCTAGTGAGTATATTCCCTTTTCTTGTTTTTTTTTTTTGTTTTGTTTTTGTTTTTTTTTTTTTTTTGCTATATTTCTTTTATGCATACAATGAGGGCATTGTATGAAATGAGTGTGGGGTAGGGGTCGAAAAAGGATTTCATGCATTAAAAGTTTTATTATTGAAAATGCTAGATTTAAAAGTTTTATTATATTATATAGACTTGTAAAAATAGTCTAACTAAAAAATCTAGTACATTTTTCTAAATTTTGATATTATTGCGTTAGAACAAGTTTGCTAGTGTTATGTGGGATGATTCAATGAGAACTCTAATATTTAGTTGAGCCAATTTGTTATAATGTATATGTGGCTTCCCTGTTCTAGAGAAATCATGATACAAAAACGCAAGCTTATGCAGTTTGAAGGACATAATATGCTTTAGATTAATATATGTTTAGACTCCAATAAAAGCCTACCGGTCCCGATTTATCTCATGGGTCATGAGTTTAAATAGAGTGAGCCATGTTTTCACGTATTTTTTTTAATTTCTATATTTTGAGTCTGTTATATATAAAATAATTAACAATTCGGGAGTGGAATCAATCTGCATCCTTTGAGACTTTGTGAGTATTACCCCTGTGGATATTTATATCTATCCATGTAATTGTAACGGCTTCGATTGATGGGAAAAAATCGTTACACAGGCTTCATCGAAAGTCATGGGTTCCACTAGTGGCCTAAGCAATTACAAGTACTCTAATGAACTTCTTATAAAGTCACGAACTATAGTATAGTAGAAATAAAGTTATAAATTATTGTTTTCTTGTTTACACATGAAAGTTGAAATTTGAAGCATTGAGAAAAGATAAACAGTTGAAAAGTTGTGAAAAATAATAATAAAGTGAAAAAAAGTGAAAAAAAGATATAAAGTTGAAATAAAGTGTAGTTATATTTTAGGAAAATTATATTATATAGTATTTTTCTTTTTAACTTGTGTCGCTTGGAAGCTTGGCAAAAACTTTTGAAACAAAGAGGTGATAAAACGGGTATAAATTGAAGGTATGTGAAAATGAATGTTGTTCAAAATGAGGGGGAAACATTTATGAGGAATGTAAGTATTTAGGATTTAGGAAGTACTTAAGTAAAAATAGACACAAATACATACATTAAGAGCATCTCCAACCACTCCCATCTTCCATTATTTCCCCCATTTCTGCTCCCATTTCTCTCCAACCCTACCCCATTTATTCCCCCACTTTAGGGGAAATGAATAGTATAACATCATATTTGGTGTTATACTATTCATTTCTCCCAAAATGGTGATGAACTTTGAGTTGTCGATTTTAGTCCCTCTATTTATATATTTATACATTTCTAGTTTTTTATCTACTAATTATAATTTAAATTTAATATTTAACACTTATAATATTGTGTTATATATTAAATTATATTAATTAATTATAAATATAAAGTTTGTTTTTGTTTATCAAATTCATATTAAAATTTAAATACATATTGAAATTTTAAAACGCAATAACCTATTTTACAAAAGCTTATAATTAAGTGTTATAAATATAATCTTATTTATTTAATATTATTGTAATGAAAAAAATATAGATTATATATTTGTTAAAACCAATTTAATAAAAGGGGTGTGTTTGACAATTTATATAAGTTAGAATATAGAATATAATTTTTTGGGTCAAAAAATGGAGTAGAGATGGAGATAAAACACTACTTACTCCATTTTTTAGGGGGGGGGGGGGGGGGGAAATGGAAGTTGGTTGGAGATGGTCTAAGCCAAGGCCAAATTAGAGAGTTCAATATGGATTGTTTTGACTGATATTGATGGACAATGTTTTGATGTGATGTATTGAAATATGTTTTTCTTGGGGACAATCAAAAGACAAGTGTGTGGTATGTTGATATTGCTATATTTGTACATATATTTATGCATTATTTCAATACATTTTGGCTTTGTTTCTGTTCAATACAAAGATATTTGGTACTTTTAAAGTATAAATTCTATTTTGTAGCCAAAGCAGGACATTCTCAAGAAAAGGGACCAAAGTTGGACAAAGTTTGAAACTTCGAGGGTGGAGCATGCATCAAGGATAAGAAAAGAAGAATCATTTAAAAAAGATGTTTTCCACACCATGGCATTTCTTGACCCACGACATGGAGATGAGGACCTTCTCTATTGGTCGGTGACAAGACTTATGGAATATGCGTTATATATAATTTCCACAGCGTGGCGACCATATGGCCATGATGTGGAACCTGACTTTTGGCAAGTATAAATATTAATTTTTAGGTTCTATTGATATCTTCGACCAAAAGAAACAAAAAAATCTTTGAGAAAACCGTTGGAGTCATGATTTCGATTGAAGAAAGAGATTAAGAGAGATTGGAGTAAAGATTCATTATTAATCATTCGGTTTGCCTAGATTTTACAATGTTAAACCTAGATTAGTTTTTGATTATGGGTGTTTATGTTGGATTCATGGGCTAATAACCATTTAATTTTGTTTATATTAGATGAACCCTAATACTATGTGTTAGTTTCTACTTTTATGGATTAATAATCTTGGTTTTAAGTTGTGCTTGACAGATTAGTATCCTAGCATGTTAAAGTTTCGATGTTTGTTACTTAACCCCTGAGTTATATGTAGTTTGATGACTAATTTGATTGCATGAACTTGTTTCCTAGTTGCTTATGGACATTAAATTACTAGATCTAGTGATTAAATAAATCCTAGTATAGGTAGTAAAGTTAGTTGCTTGACTGTTGAAGTGTCAAGAATTCAATGAAGCAAAGATTTCAAACATAAATATAAATATGAGAAGTAATTAAATTTGGTTCAACTCGTATTATTTGGAAAAAAATGAAGGTTAAAAGTGTGAGAATGAAGAGTGCAAAAAGCATACAATTAACCTATGCTACAACACTATTTGTAGTGATATCGATAGATACAAAAAGTACTAGGAGACTTCGACATTAAGTACACAGACTAAATGCTCCTAGAAATACATAGATATATCGAAGTTACATAAACTTCGATATAGATAAATACACCACACTGTTACATTATAATATAGTGTTTCACATATTAATAACTTTCCAAATTATGAACTCTACATTCCCCCATTTGCGAATATTATTCATGTCTTCAAACTATCAGTAGTGTCTTCACCGCTTCCATGATTGTCTTTCTTATCTCCAAGTACCAGCAAACTTTCTTGAAAATTTCATGTCTACCAACATCAGAGTTCATTTTAAAATTCACAATTCTACACAAAATGTTGTTAAGCGTTTCGTAGAATACTTATCCTTCACGTATGTATAAAAGAAATGCTTCTTTTGTTTTCCATTGTTCTTATTCCCTTGAAAAACAACTCCCAAAGGATTCATCAGTATCTCCCATCATCATAATACTCGAAATCCACATTATCAATTGTAGTATTTGGATTCCTCTCTGTTTTATTGTATGCATTCGTTATCCCAAAGTCAGATAGACCAGGTTGTACTAAACAACAGTCATTGTAATTATTGAGACAGACATATCCAATCAAATAAACCTTTTTTTGGTAACATACTTATCATCCAAAGACTTGATCTTATAAGACAATATGATAAAATAATTAAGTTTCATCAATGGGAAATGAAAAATAGTTAACTCACAAACACTATTGGTTGCTCTTATCACCTTATATCGATAGTTTTGTAATCACTCTTCAAACAGAACATCCTTTGATATGGAGATTAACATGAAAATCTTCTTCAAGGACCAGGCTTGTTCTTTAGTTGGTCCCACAACAACATTAAATCTCATCTTCAAAAACTTGAAATTTATCTTCATGAAAATTATCAGCAAGTTTAAACTGTATAAAAATGAACATTGCTTGATTGAAAGGGAAATCTAGTTGAGGCAATAATGAATTCTCAATTGTGAAACTTTATTTTGCTAGCTTCTCAAATGCGTCTTCTTCTCCAAATGCCACAGATTCTATCGTTCCATAGTCCCACACTTTTTCACATCTCACTTCTTCAAACCAGGTGGATCATTTGCTCTTTGCCTCACGACCCTATTTGATTGTCATAGTTTTTCAACTTCCAATTCTTTTAGTTTCTTCTCCTGTTCTTCTCTTTTTGTCTTTATTTTACATACAAACAAGTTTCACTATCGAAGAGCTTCCTCCTTCCTTGATTGTCAAGATTTTCTCTTTCTGGAGCTTCAACACATTGACTTTGATCTTGGGATTTCATGTTGTTGTTTTTGTCATCGTTTGTATTGGCTTAATAGGAATTGGAATTGCAATTTGAGTAGCAAAGACTTTCCCAACCAGTTTGCCTTTCTTTTCACCACCAAAATCCGACGATCCACCCTTTTCTCCTCCTTGTGACACTTTCATAGAACATGGAGCATTTGTGGATAGGCGAAGGATGAGATTCAAGATAAGAGCGAGTTGAGTCATGAAGCAAGCTTTAACTGAGGACACAACTTTCTTGAGATGTGCTTCAGATATTAAAGTTCTAGAAGTAGCAGCAACCTTCGATATTTGTTCCTGTAAGTAGTAAGAGAATTCTTAAAGCCTTTAAACAAGGTTTCATCATCAACATTCTACTTCTCAAGTGAATATTTTTTATTGTACATTAAACGCACAAACATCTTCAACTAGGGTTTGTGTAGCACCGAACAGACAATCAACATTCTTTTGGACTCCCAGAAATAGTCCATCAATCTTCTTAACTTCTACATTGAGAAAATCATAAATGTCCATGATATTAAGTTCAAAAACGTTATTGAACTAGGATAGATGCTTCTCAATTATCCCATATCCCTCCCTCACAACATTGCAAACTTTAGTTAGATGAAACTGAACTTTCTTCAAACAATTATCCATCTACTCATGGAGTTCAGTCATTATGCCTCGCACCATACCTTTAACCTTTAATTCATGAGAACTTAACAAAGAAACCACTTCTTCCTTTCTAACAGATGAAGAACTATGCGCAGTAAAATCATTAATGAACTAGAGAATCATATTCTTCCTCTTCAGGATCAAAAGTCAACTCTCCAAAACGAAAACGTTAATTATCATCATTTTCTTCCATAGTTTGAGGACCATCCTTTCCTTGGTCTATAGATTGAGAAGAAAATAAAGTTGTAATTGGTTGTGTAATAATAGTAGCATAATTTGGACAATGTTGTAATTGATGTAATGAAACTTTCAATGGTGAATCTGAAGATGGGGGAATTTTCGAAGAGTCAACAATGGATTTCTCACCCATATTAACATTTGAGTCCACATTAGATGTGTACTCAGGGATATCTAAAGCTCTTCCCACCTCCAAAATGGAGTTGGTAGTAGGAACCAGGTGGTATAATAGTAGTTGTAGCTTAAGTAAGTGATTGTGAAGGTGTTTCAACATTTTTGATGTTTGTGTCCACATTAGATGTGTTGACGGTGACAATTGGATTGCGTATCTCCTATATATTAGATTTGAAAATGGAAATCTTTCGTGATGAAATAGGTGGAGTATCATTGATAACTGCATCATTGATCATATGATTGAGATCATCTACATTCTCATGACGATTGTATTACAAAGATGTTCCCTTAGACAAATAAACATCTTCTATGACAGTAGCTTCATCATCATCAGAACTAAGCATAGTAACTTCGACTGTCTTCTTCTACTCGATTGGTTGGTTAACTTGCTTCTTGCTAGTCATTGTTATTAACACACCATCAAATTTTCACTTCATATGTTGTTCCCCCTCACCAGAAGGTTCTGTACTCACAACACCTCCCTTGGATTTGGATGTTGACTTCCTGGGAGTAGGAACTTTTAGAACTTGACCTAGTAGTTCAAGATATCAAATCCAAATAGGATTCGATAAAGGAACGAGCTTAAGCATCGCATCAGGTATTTCGCTATCATTGGAAAAACTTCAGTATCATCTACCAGATTTTTATGAAAGCAGATATGAGAAAACCCAACAACTTTTTCTCCTTCTGGAACCTGAATGCTTACATGTTGATAAGCTTTAGTTAGCAGTAAACTCCAAAATCATGCACTAGCAATTTCATTTGCCTTCTTAGCATTACCGTTACACCTCGCTAAAGCGGAAACATCATATAAGAGATGGGAGAGTCAAGAACTAAGTCTGTGATTGTCCGATGTGTTGTGCCAAAGGAGTCCATTTGCTTTTATTGCCAAGAGAAGGGGCATTGGAGACGAAGCTTCCCTAACTACCTGAGAGATGTAAGAGATGGGAGAGTCAAGACGTATGGCTCTACTTCAGGTAAAATCCATTATCTAACTCTTTTGAGTTCCTATTCTAGATTCTTAATACATGATGTGATAAGATTACATTTTGATGTTTTGTAGGATCGAAGAAAAGAGAGGAAGCATGAGGGAAGAAGTGAGCTGAATCTAATCATGAAGAAATGGATTTTGATCGCATTACTTGAAGAATGGATTCTTGAGCTACTACTTGGAGTTAGAATAGATTGTTAAGAAATATGTAATAACATAGTTTTTCAATGAATTGCATTGTAAGGACAAATTTTTTCCGCAATAAAATGAATTTTGATTTTATCTTATTTATTTATCCTTGCGATGGCATGTATGAAAAAAATTGATGTTTGAATATTTCTATTATTAGCAATAATGGATTTGATTCTTAATTGTATTATTTGTGGAAATATCAAAAGTTTACCAAATACGGAGAGTTCCTCATCGCCCAAGTTTCAATTGGACAGAAACTTGGAATCATGCGATGTGTATTGTATGATGAATGAAAAACTTTCACATTTGGGAAACTTAGACTAATTCTTTGACAAAGTGTCGATTGAAGGACTAGGAGATCAAGTACACTAGGTTGTGCGTTGATCAAGTTCACCACAAGAGTGACAAAGATATTCGTCATGATTTACTAAAAGTTTAGTAAATATGATTATACTTATAAGATTAAGTGTAATTCTGAGTTGATTGAAAGGGTTTCAATGAATAGTAGAACAAATAAAGAAGAATCAAGAAGGCAGAAAGATAAAAGATTATCTTTTCTAAGAAGAAGGGAGAGTACCTTTTTTGTGTTTTATGATAAGTCTTAAAGATTAAGAACCATGTCTCAATAGATCCTCTAAGTGAGTCAAGTGCAATTGCATGTCTAAGAAGAGGAATCGAGAATTGTAGAAATGGTTAAATCAAGAAGTCAATCATACTTCGTTCCAATATCAAGTCTTAGAGTCAAGATTGTGACATTGAGTGAAAAGTCTTAAGCAGGTTTATAACACTCATCAAATGTGGAATTTGGAAAAGTTTTCTTATTCTTGCACATTTGAAATTGGTAAGTTGTGTTGTCTTGGATAAGACAAAGACCAACTAGGACCAGTTATGTGAAGCGTTTTGTCTTGATAAAAACTCACTAACTCTTGAATATTTGCTTTGTCAAGAAATGTTTCTTGACAAGAGAATCTTATATGTCAAGGAGCCAGTGGGAGTCTTAATGGTCTTGAAAGGTTTCAAGAACAAATCAAGAATAAACCTTATCGATCATCACTAGCACACAACTTGAGGTTTACAACCTATCGTGCTGACATTATTTTGTTTCTGTGTCATTCCAATTGAGTTAATTGTGAATGTGAGTTCTATGAGTTCTCATTTGAATGCATACTAGAGCCTTAGTCGATGGAAAGTACATTGATATGTAAGGACAAGTTACTAAACTACATGGAAGATATGGTGGGCACTCGTGTTACCGTAAGGCAAGAAATCAAGATTAAGAAAGTTCAGTCCATATGAGTTTGGATTTGTCGCAAACTTTGGTTTTGCAAATTCACATGGATAGGAACTCATACACCATAAAATCTAAGTGTCATAAGATTCTCTCCTTCATGAAAATGACTGTGAGGAAATACTTTCACTAAGAGAGATCTTAACAAGATAGCAATTGTGAAAATTGTATTCTCAAATTCAATTATGGTTACGGCATCCCTTTCCATAGTTCGAATTGTGAGATTTGGCAATTAGTTTGAACATTTGGAACTTAGTAACATAAGTTCTAAATTGTTTAAACACACATATGAGCTATCTAAGGCAAAGGTGTATAAGTATAAGAAGCTTAGATAAAGGCTTATCGAAGCATCTGGTATTAGAAATATAAATTTCAGAAATTCAATAGGCATTGTTTTTCTGGAAGTTCATTTGTTTTCTAAATACATGTCAAAGCTAGTGGGAGCAAAAGTGTTATGCTTATATGATAATAATCATCATGATAGTGGGAGCATAAGTGTTATCATTGTATGATTATTATGGCGAGTATTGCAAGTTAGAAATATTAATTATAGAAAAACAAAGATTTAATTTGCAAAGTTGCATGGGTTGAAAAGTTGTTTTGATATAATTAAGGGAGAGAATACTATACTTCGTTTCAAAATCTAAAGCTTAGATTGAGAAATTTTGATATTTTTTAGTAAAAGGATACATTGTGTGTTCTCAAATTTCGATTATGATTACGGCATCCCTCTTCATAGTTCGAATTGTGAGAACATGACACATAAAATATTATGGCAAAAGATTGGTAAAGTATCATATCTTTATGTAAGACATTATGCATCGTGTCCCATACGCTTCGGGTATTGGATCAATTGCAAATGCTATAATATTTTACCACTCTAAAATATTCCAAATGTCTAGCGCATTAAGAGGGAAAAAGGACTAGAATCGGTTTTGACTAAAATAATTAAACAGCTATCAAAGGACGATCCAAAGTTCGCTAAGGATTGGTCGCTTGTGAGTAGTTGGAAGTATGGTATTGGATGGACCATATCGACATTATTATGAATAGATAAGATTCTATTAAGAATGAGTTTTCATATGGCAAATGTGGAAATGTTTCCATATTGGGAGTTGAATATTGAGATTCTATGTCTAGATTAGAAAACTTTATGCAAAAGGAAGTTCAAAGGAATGTACTTCGAATGTGAGACTTCACGTCTATGGAATTGTCTTGTAACAATTTCTAAGAAAGTACTTTGTAATTTCATTAGCCAAGTCTTGGTGACTTTTGTGCTATGACTTTACGAAAGGATCGTTGCGTAAAATGTTAGAATCTAGCATATTCTAGTAGTGGCAAGAACCCTGTGTTCTTACACTAACAATGGGGATTAAGGAATTGTGAAATGAGAATCATTGGAAAAGTTTTGAATTGATCTATTTCACAAAGCATGGACCATAGGAAACAAAGTGTGCATGCTTAGAGTATGGGACAATTGTTGTTGTAATTCAAGTAATGAGTTGATTATCCGAAACATTAAATGATAAATAATGAGTAATCAATATGGTGGATAAATAGAAGTGTTTTATTTACTCTCGCAAGTTTGGGGCCATATAAGATTAAGTATTATTATTATGTTTCAGCTTGCGTGTTTTGACTTCCAGAATAACTAGGTTATTCGAACATCCACAGTCGGTCATACGTTGGGAGTAGGTATGAATAAAGACTATCATGAATCTGTTTGTAGATTGTCTGAAGTGTTTAGACATGGCACAAGTTTGCTACAGAGTTCATGAGTGCTTTGATAAGATTAGAGTATTGGATTAAACCCACGCTCACTTGGATCGCTTCATGGATTTATCACGAGTGATTAGTGAGACGATAATATTGTATATTCTTGAAACCGAGATGTGTGAGTTGTTATTTGTTGGTCGGTTACACATTGATAATAAGTAAACACACTAGTAACTTGGTGTTATAAAACTTATTGTTGTGTGTGATTCGATCAGTAAATGCAAGCTAGCATTTGAGTCGAAGTTTATCCATTCCTTTTATCCAAACTGGGATAAAAGCGATATTTGTGGGCCTCTCGATGATTTAGTGATGACACCTAAGCGCTTGGCCAAGCCGGGACTAAGTTGATGTGTTCAATTGTAGTCTGTTGTTTGTCGTCATAAATCGGAAGTTGGGAAACAATATAGAGAGAATGATTGAAATTCATGTCTTTTGTCTATACGATATCTTGAGAATGGAGGAATATATAATCCCTTATCTAGAGGACACGCTATCTGATAAGATCAGAGTTGACAGCGGCTTTTGAAAGCTACGATTGCTGATCAGGTTCTGAAGTCATACGGAAAATAGTTATTAGACTTATCCAAGTGGGAGACTGTTGGATTAATGTCTAAGTCCATAACTATTTTGGTATGTACTTGACCCGATTATGAGCATGGTCCTTTTGGGTTGCCTTCACCATAGCAATATGTAGGATGATTATAGGAGAGAAAGGTTTAAATATGATTTATTAATATATTATGAGAATAATATATTAAAGGAGAAATCATATTGTTTAATTAATATTAGTCAATAATTAATTAAGAATTAATTTTGTGGCTAAAAGAGATTAATTAAATTTAGGGGACTGGACTGCAATTATTGGATAATTGAGTTATTGGGCTAAGGAATGCTAAAGGAACAAGGGGTGAACGAAATTATGATGGGAGCCCATCATATTTTCGTCCATGGCCTTATCCAGAAGGTTCCATGGGCTGCTTAGGGTTTAAGCTGTCCATTAGGGTTTTGACTGAAACCCTAGCAGCCCACACAAGTATATAAAGGACCCCTTAGGCCCCAAAAACGTGGACAACTGATTCTCTAGGGTTTCTAGTCGCTTTTGGGCAGCCTCCTTTCTTCTCCTCATCATCCAAGTTGCATAAGGTGCTTGTGACTCCATTAGAGGTGCAACACTTGAGGCACTAAACTTTCTAAAGCTAATCCAAGCAAGGAATTGATTTTTATTGCTATATAACAATCAAAGGTAATTCTCTAAACCATAATTTAGTTTATAATATGTTAGATCTAAGTTTGTTAGTCTTGGATTCAAAGCATGTACAATAGAGAAACCTAGATCCAAGCATTAGGGTTTGTATGAGCACATAGGATTGTTCTTATGCATAAAACCCATCATAATACACTTTAGACAATCTACAAAGCAATTCATGACAATCTTCTTTCATACCTACTCCCAAAGTATGAGCGACTATGGAACGTTCGAATAAGCTTATTATTCAAGAATTCAAAACATGCAAAGTGAAACAATAGGTAAACAATCAAAATTAAGATAAGAATTAATAGAACCCTTTTCATTATCAAATGAATATCTAAAACCTTGTCTATACAAACCATGAGAAGAAATGATGTTTCTTGCCATTTCTGACTAATAGCAACAATTATTCAAATCTAGTCCTAATCCATTACTAAGCATTAAAGAGTAAACTCCAATCTTGGTGACAGGCGACGCTCTTTTGTTCCCCATGATCAAGTTTATCTTCCCATGCTCCACATCCCTATTTCTTCTTAGGCCCTGCAAATCAGAACAAATGTGAAAACCACATCCCGTATCAAGTACCCAAGAATTAGCATGTGATGAATCATTAGATTGAATAGTGTAAATACCTGCGTAGGACGGCTTGATCTTTCCATCCTTGATGTCTTGCAGATACTTCGGGCAGCTTCATTTCCAATGCCCTATTTCGTGGCAATGATGGCACTTTACTTCCTTGGGGTTGGAGTTGGGTTTAGCAGAACCAGACTTGGTTCCACTAGAAGAGGTGCCATCATGGGAGTTTCCCTTGTGGTGGCTCTTTGAGGGAGCCTTCCTCTTCTTACCCTTTCCTTGCCTAATTGCCAAGACTGGGGCAGCAGCAGGAGTAGGAGCTTGTGCAACAGACTTGTCCTTGAGGTTACTCTCGACAGTCCTCAATAGACCTTGCAGCTTGCTCAACGTGACATCCTATTTATTCATGTGGTAGGTCATGCGAAACTAGTTGAAGCAGGGTGGTAGCGAATGAAGAATGATGTCAATCGCCAGCTCTTCATCGACGTTAACATTTAACTTCATCAGGCGGTCAACATACCTCTGCATTTTTCGCAGATGAGCAATGACAGACTCTCCGTCTCTCATCTTAGTTGTGATCATCGAAGTGATGATCTCATACTTTTCCTGCCTCGCACTTCGGTGATATCATTCCACCAAGTCCTGACGCATTTCGTAGGGATAGAAGTCCTCGTAGGACTTTTGGAGTTCAGCAGTCATTGTCGCTACCATGATGTAATGGACTTTCATGGCATCATGCTCATGGGCCTTGAAGGCAGCGATCTCTTTGGGAGTGGCAGTGTACATGTCCACCTTTCAGCTCTTTGTCAAGGACATATGCTTTTTCCTCGTAGCGTGTGACCATCCTTATGTTGCGGATCCAATCGTTGAAATTGTTTCCGTCGAAGATCATCCTCCCACACAAGTTCATGAGTGAGAACGAGCCGAAGGGGTTTGAACCAGAAGCGTCGTTGTTCAAGTTCGACATCTGAAAAAGAAAAGAGACAAAATTTGATTAGATAATAATCCCCAACTAAACACCCAAATGAAAAATTAGTGCTAGGATCCAACAACATTATTTTGAATTTAGAAAAGGGATGTCGTAATCTAAACAGCAAATAATTTGAAGGTAAGTGAATGATGATTCACTAATTTCTGCCATGAAAAACAAATTAAAATTAAGTTTTAAATGTATTGAAAACTCCTAGATCTTTTGAGATTCATTGAACTTTTCAATGGCATGTTTAAATCTCGATATGCCCCTCAAGTTTGTGACTAGGATGCCGACGATCACAAAGCGGGTGTGAATAACCATGCAAATGTACACGGTACCCCCAATGTTATAGTCACCTAATCAACGTGCAGGTTAACCACATACACTCCATCGATCTATGACTAATATCGAGTCACCCTTTTCCACCTTTTCTTAGAGCCCAATTAGTGTGTCGGTTAACCACACACACTCCATTAACGTCTTAGCAAGGGTACAAAGTGTAATTTCATGGAATTGCATCAATTCACTTTTTCCTAAAGTAACTAAGATTGGGAATTTTATAAAAACATTTAGTTACTTTATAAATTCATTATACTTTCAATAAGGAAAGGGTTGCCCTATCCTACCCGTTCGGCTAACGACCCTCCACCAATCAAGGAAGCGGTGGGTGAGAGTGGACACCCATTAAACGACCATTTTATAGGTCATAACCTAATACCCCCCCCCCCCTCATAGATCGGCTTCGTAAATGAGGCTTACTAACGGTAAGACTAGCATTTAAGTTATACATATATAATAATTATTCTTATAATATTATAATAGTATAAGGTGAATTTTAAACTTGTAAAATTCTAGGGTTTGGAATTTAATAATTTCAAAATTAAACTTTTAATCCAAAAAATTAAATTCCAAAACTTAAGGGAAAGTTTTGAAACTTTTCAAAACATTACTTAGATCAAATTCGAAAATTATAAGATAATCATATTATTAATATTTATCGCATAGTTGAACTCACGTCGTGACCCTCGATGGTCACGTCATGACCCTCGATGGTCACGTCGTGAGTTTAGTCAAAAACAAAAAGCGAATTTTGTAGATTTGAACAACAAACTTTGCATCAAAAACATTAGAATAAACAATCTAAGCTCTGATACCACTGATGGGTCGTGAGCATAACAACATTCCTATGGTGTTCATGCAAACCCTGATGCTTGGATCTATTTTTTCTAATGATACATGCATATTGTCCAAGACTTGCAAAATGCTAATCTAGCATACAACAAATCTAATTGAATATCAAATAAACAAGTTAGATGAATACCTTGATTGTTGATTGTAGATCTTGAAGCTTTGAGAACCTTAGCATCTCAAATGTTGTGCCTCTAATGAATCACAAACACCAAAGCAACTGGATGAAGCAAGAGAGAGAAAGGAGAGGGAAAATTCAGCTCCAAGACTTCTAGGGTTAGATGTAGCCGAATTCTCATACCCAAGGGGTCCTTATATATGTGTGAGAATTAGGGTTTAAGTCATTATCCTTATCTGGTTACTTAGCCACCAAGTAGCCTATAAGATAACTCTAGAATCCCTCATTTGGACGAATTCTTAAGGCCTTATCCTTGGAATTCGTCCACCCTATCATTTAGGGTTTCCTTGCCCAACCTTGTAACTATCACATAATTACAATTCAGTTCCCTTAGTTCAATTAACTTCTTTTAACAATAAAATTAATTCTTAATTAATTCTTGATCAATGTTAATTAAGCAAATATGATTTCTCTTTTAATATATTGTTCTTATAATATATTAATAAACCATAATAACCTCTTTCTCTATTATTCATCCAGTCAAGTTGCTTTGGTGAAGGCAACCCAAAAGGATCATGCACAATCGGGTCAAGTACATACCAAATATAGTTATGGACTTAGACACTAATCCAACAATAGTGACTTGTTAGATCTGTACCCAAGTAGTTGGTATGTTGTTATGTTGTAGTTGTTGGATTAGGTGTCTAAGCCCATAACTATAATTGGTATGTACTTGACCCGATAGTAGCATGGTCCATTTTGGGTTCCATTGAACAATTTGATAGGATGGATATTTGAGAAATAGGTTATTTGTGATTTATTAATATATTATAAGTATAATATATTAATTGAGAAATCATATTATTTAATTAATATTGGTCAAGAATTAATTTGGAATTAATTTAGTGATCAAAAGAAATTAATTAAATTAAGGGGACTGATTATGTAAATCAGTGATACACATAGTTTGGGCCAATGATCCATGATTGATTAGTAGATGGACTAAGTTTATGTGAGAGTCCATGAAGTGTTAGTCCATAAGGCTTATCATATGGATTATTGGATTAAATGCCCAAGGAAGTGGATTAGGGTTTACAAGTTAAAACTATAGGAATTCCACACTATAAGTGTAATTCCTTAGCTCCAAAATTGGCATCCCAAGAGTTCCAAGAAGAACCCTAGCCGATTTTGTGTGCTCCTAACTTCTCTCTCAAAGTCCACTATTAGTCGTTAGTAGAGCGTGTGTGGTTAAGCGGCACACTGATATGGGACTAATGAAGGATGGCAATGGGTTTCTCGTAAATTATCGCTGATCAATGGAGCGTGTGTGGTTAACTGACACATTGATTAGTTGATAAATGACTTCGAGAGTACCAAAATAATTTGCATGGTTATTCACACCTTGTTTGTGATCCTTGGCTCCAATCAATATAGACCATCACAGTGTCTACCCATTCCAATCAGCGTCCTCGAAGGTAAGTCCTGCATCGTACAATAATTCGGGAAAAATGTGAGAAAACAATTTAAATCTCTTGTGAGGCGGCTAACAGATAACAAGTTGCATTCAAATTTAGTAATGTTCAAAACTCCATTTAGTTTCAAAGCATTTAGCAAACTAGTGTCACCAACACTCACAACTGGGACCTTTTCTCCATTCAGGATTCTTACAGGAGTTTCTGTACCAAATTTTGTTTGTTTAACAAGAATCCCATCATCGCAAGTTATGTGTTCAGTGGCTTCGGAATCGATTATCCATGTTCTTAAGTTATTTATCTTACCAACCATGTTAGCAGTGGGCAATTTTTCTTCATTACTGTTCTGTGAGCTTTCCCGATGCATATTGAAGTAGTCTTGGCAAGCTAAGAATTGTTTAGGGGCAACTCCTGGAACAAGGGAATTAGTTGCAGCCATGTGAGCCCCTTTGGTTATGCTTTTCTGTTTCTTCTGTGGTTCTTCTTTCTTACCCATGTCACGGTATCCCTTCCCTCTTGGCTTGAGATATCCCTTGAGCTCATAACACTCATCAATCGTGTGGTATAGTTTCCCACAATGTGTACACTTCTTGGTCTCTTTTATCTCACGTTCTCGGCTACACAAAGTCTGAAAAGTTGCTGCATCGACCTGCGTTCTGCCCGCGGAGGTAATTTGCTTTTGTCTTTCATCTTTTGAAACAATATGGAAAGCGGCTCCAAGGGAAACCATTGGCCTAGTTCTTAGAATTTGGGTCTTCACGGTTCCTAAACTCTTGTCTAATCCCATAAGGAATTCATATAAACGCTCTTTATCCCTCATCTCCATCAATTGCTTACCCATGTCACAGGTGCAATTGTTACACTTGCATTTTGGAATCGGAGAAGTAGCCTGAAACTCATCCTATAAGCCTTTAAGCTTTGTGTAATATGTCGAAACTGATAGCTTTCCTTGTTGCGTGAGAGTGATTTCACATTTCAACTCAAATGCCCTTGGTGCACTTGCGCTCCCAAAACGCTCCTTCAAATCTTCCCAAACATCTTGGGCAGTCTTGGCATGTTATACGCTGGTACGTATCTCTTTGTCCATGGAAATGTGGAGCCAACCCTTTGTCATGGCATTGCATCGTTTCCATAGTTGCCATTCAGACGATCCTTCAGCAGGAATAGGAATCGACCCGTCAACAAATCCAAATTTATTCTTTGCATAGAGGGCATTGCTCATTTCATCCGCCCAATCCACGTAATTACCATCGCGAAGAGGTTCACTTGTGAAGAAAATGTTTGGATTATCAGATCCAGAGATGAAATATGGTGACATTACATCAACTTTACTTGATGTTGACTTCTCTATTGATTCTTCCTCTTTGTTACTCATAATGAGAGATGATAGGAAACAGAAGAGAATTATGAATGATTTATTGTGCGGAAGTTGGTGAATTGTTTTCCTGCTCTGATGCCATGAAAAAAATGGAACATAGAGAGAAAACATATGAAAAATATTGATCTGTATAAAATCTCTTGGTAACAAATACAGAACAAAAAGATAGAATATATGCAAACTAAAAGGGCAAAATCAGCCTGCAATCACGTGGAGCAAGAAAGGAAAGACGAGGCTGAAATAGCTGTTGATTTACTCTCCATAAATAAGAATAATAATGAAAAAACAGAAGGATCTTTCAGGGTTTTTGATTATGATAGATTGTAAGGTAATGTTTTTCTCATCAAAGACAATCAATCGCAATGTATATGAGTGTACAATGGGCTCCTATACTACAAATATAAATAAGGTTGTATATGGGCCGAACTATGCTATACTAACAAAAAGTGACTCGTACCTCGTGTACTAATTAATGTGCTAGGGATAGCCATACTCATGGGCAAAGCCGCAAAGTTCATCATTAGGTACACGAACATACCAACAAAAATCCAACGCTTAATTTGACTAGTGATCCAAAACAGGATAATTTGTTCTCTATGAGGCAAAAAATCAGTTTATCATTGGTAAACATTTGATTTTACAAGGAGTCCCAAAGGGCAAAGTCCAATAATAACCATGGTTCGCAAGTTTTAGCCCAAGTGCTATATATATATACTATTATTTAATGATAACTTCAAATATTAGTCTTCAATGTATACATGACCTACCAAATTTCGAATCATTGGGGATATAAGTAATCATGAAAAGACACTCCATGATTTAGTTGAGGCTGGAGAAATCATGTTGGGTAAGCTGTCTTATTCGTTAACATAAACTCTCGCACGTGTGAGAAAACGGTCTATTTGGGGCTTATTGTAATGGGGTAACATGTTTTGTCTTGTAATTGCATTATTGATTGCCAAATCCCTTTTGACGTTAAAATATTCTTTCTCATTATATAATTGTCTTTTACATATGGTTTCATAGATTCTTTGACTTTATTATCGTTTGTAAAATTTAGTTATTCTGTTTAAGCTTGATGGGTTATTTTATGCAAATGCTTTGTAGTATCTATAAAAAAAAAGTAACTAACAAAATTTTGTAAGATAAGTAAACCTTCTAAGACAATAATCCTATACTTTTTATTTTATTTTTCACTTTTAACACCAATACATTAACTAAACGTATGCATGAAAGATGACCAGAACTACATACAAGTCTCCTACCAATTGAACTTAACTGACTTTGAAATTTGTTGGATTAAAAATATGATCCAACTTCGAAGTATATGTTGTTTGTGAGTGAAATTATTCAAAGGTAACAATTTTTTTTCAGATCCATAAATTACAAATATGCATGGTGATATTGTTGTATGGTCATAGTCCCGTCTTCTGCTTACCCATGGTCAAAGTCCAAGCATCCGGTCAACAGTTGCTTTTCCCCATCAAGAGCAGCCGAAGAACAAAAGACGAAAATTGTTGTTGATAGTGATCGTTGAACTCCAACCTTGGTATCACTAACTGTTGACCATGTTAAGTATTCAGAACAAAGATCAAATAATGATGCATAATTTAATGCTCGAGTTACAACCAAGTTAATTTAATGAAACTGGATGTAAATTCTCCAATCAATTTTAACAAACATGGGGTATGCCTTTCTTTTATTTTACTTATATTTTTTTTGACTTACTAAAAATCTCATTTTCCTTTGTTATCGGTTAATACAGAGAACTATAACCTATTTTCATCTTTTTACTGATTTAGTAGCTACTTGACTATTTTTTTTATAGTTATTAAACTAGTTAAGCAATCTATCAAAAGATTAGAGAACATTACTTTAATTCATATGTTTTGTCCCAATTTTAATAGGTTAATTGCAATAAAGTCATTAAGTTAATCGAAATTTTTTATTTTGACATCATTTTTTTTCTCTCAGTTAAGTCATTATATTTACATTTTTGTTATAATATCAACAAAATGATCGATTCTCGTGGTAACTATTTTTTCCAAATTGCAATAAATTTCAATATTAACACTATGTTTTGTTTTTCGTAATTATGTGATTATATTTATAATTTTGTTGCAATTTCAACCAATTGACCGGTTATCATCGATCTAGCATATTATGAATAAATAACATGACAATATTATGACATGGAAGCCACGCCGGATCTTATGTGGCATGATTGAGTTTCAAATGTAGGGTTTGCATCAAACCCAATTTCAAATATCTTATTCTCTTCTTCTCCACTTCTCGTCAGTGTATTTCTTTACAAATGGTGTTTGACGATCGATCCAATGGTTCAAACTCACTTAAAAGTCAGTGAAAATTACGTACTCACCCTTTCAGGAGATGCTATTGTGGTTGAGAAGCTCTATTTATACAACAAGTAAATGAAGACTTATTCAAGGTCGATAAAATGGTTCAAACTCACTAAGCATTTCTTGGATCGCTCTTGTAAGGGTCTTCATGTTTTTTTTTGTATATATTGAGCTTCTACACAACAATATCATCTCCAAAAAGGGTGACTATACCTTTTTCGCTGACTTGTAAGTGAGTTTGAACCATTGGACCGACCTTCAAACGCCATTTGTGAAGAAAGACTTTGATGGGAAGAGGAGACAAGAGAAGAAGATATGTGAATTGGGTTCGATGCAAACCTTATATCTGAAACTTAATCCTACCATATAAGATTTGATGTAACACCCGAGTCCCGGTATGTATCTTGTTTTGACCTAAACGACTTATTTTTATGAAATTTTAAAAATTGAAGAAAAAAAACTTATGGATGCAGGACGCCCATTTATTGGATGCAGCATGTCCCGACCCATGAGCTGGTAATTTTTTAGGGTTTAAGGGCTATTAAAAGTACATTAACCTCTAGGGTTTTGTCATTCTCAGCCTCTATCAACCCTTGAACGATTCTTGAGAAACCCTAGCATCCTTTCTCTTGTTCTTGAGCATTTTGGTGATTTATTAGCTAATTTCTTCTATTTTGGTGAAACTTGAAGATCAATAAAGTTGGAAATTTTATCCATTATTACACTAATGGAAATAAGATCTAAGAACTTGAGCCTTGACTTAATGGATTAAGTCAGAAAAAACCCTTTGGAAATCAATCTAGGTGTGGTGTGCCTCCCAAGGGGCACGATGCATCTCTGCTGAATTTGGATGTGTCATAATTTAATTTAAACCCTGACTGTTTTGTCTTATTCGACCACATGGTGCCCTTTCTAAGCGTGGAGCACCTATGACTTTCAGAAAATTGGACTTTTGATTTTTTAACCTTTTGATCAAGTTTAACTTTGATTCAAACTTTATGGTTTTGGTTGTAGAATGAGGTTTGACCTATATTTTAATGTCTAGGTAGTTCGTGAGACCGATATTTACATTTATTCGTGTGCAGTTATGATTTCTTAGATTTCCTGTGAGGTGAGTCTTCTCATAATATTACCTATGAGATAAATGTTATGACATGATTGTATGTTTAGCAAGACTGGTAAAGTATTGCTTGTTGCTTATATGTTTTAAATGCTTCGTTGGAATGAAATATGCATGTTGAGATAAACAAGCATGTTATTGTTATGTATACTTATTCTATGTTGTATATGATATTTTGGGAGTACAATTGTGGATTAAATATTTTTTTCAAAATACATCCTTTGATTGGGGAAAGTGAATGCATGATTGTACACACACACATCAACAATGTTTATATGTTGAGACTTTCGCGATGATTTTTATTTATAATATGATATTCAATTTTAGATTATGGTTTTATGAACAAGTGGTTTTATCTTGATTATGATTTTTTGAAAATGAACAAGTGGTTTCTACATCACAATATTGTCATCTCATTTATTTGGTAACTTGCTAGAGTGATGGTAATAATTTAATTGTTTGATATCATAACAATATTATAAATGTAATAACATAATTAAGAAAAATAAAACATAGTGTCAAAATCGAAATTTTGATAAACTTAATGACTTTATTGCAATTAGAAAAAAATTGTTACCAAAAGAATAATGAAAATCAGTTATTTGGTTGATATTGCAACAAAAATATAACATAATGACTTAATTAAAAGAAAAAAAGTACAATGTTAAAATTAAAATTTTCAATTAGCTTAGTGTAACATCCCGAAATCCAGGTAAAGCTATTATATCCTTCCATTTTGTCAAGTTGTCAAAAGTGGTCCTTTGTAAGAGTTCTTGTAGCAAATGAGTACGTTGGACGTACTGGGGAGTACGTTGAGCGTAGTCATGCGCTTAACTTGGACGCGGACTCACCTGGGTACGCTGGACGTACCCAGGGTTACGCTGGGCGTAATGCGTCCAAATGCAAACCCTAATATTTGACTTGTGCACTATATAATGGATGCTAAGGCTCATTTCTCAGCCTCCATATCAGTGAGTAAAACCCTAAGAGAGCCTCCCAATCGCCCTTAGCTTGAGAGTGAGCGTTTTGGAGCTAAGAGTGTCTTGGTGTGTTAGTGAAGAAGAAGGAGAGGAGCTTGTGGAGGCTAGAGCTTGAAGTGCAAGTTTGGATCTGAGAGAGGAAGGAGATGCATTTGGAGGTATAAAGTTCAACACTTTCCTCTTCATTTTGGTTTGATGTTTCATGGACCATTTTAGGGTTAAAAGTCCCAAAGGTGGAGACTTTATGAGTGTAATGTGCTCCATGGATCTAGATCTGTCCCATTTCAGTGGTATTTGTGTTATAAATCCATAAAGTTTCCATCTTGGTCATGGATATGAGGTTATGCATGAGTATTGAGCTTTCTATTGTTAGGAAGTGGAGTATTATGGGTGTTAGTGACTTGTCTAGCCATGCAAAGGCTTAAAGTCGCTGACTTTATGGATTAAGAGGATTATAAATGGTCATATCTAGAAGTTGGACATGGGTCTTAACGGATTAAGACCCTAAAATGCTTAGAGTCTGAAACTAGGAATTACACTGGGCGTAATCCAAGTACGCACGGCGTAAGGGGTCACGCACCCTGCTTTCTGTGAAGACACCGGGAACGCCCAACGTACATGTGTGGTACGCGCAGCGTAACCCAGGGGAGTTGACTTTTGATGACTTTTAGGGTTTGGTCAACTTTAGGGTCTTTGAGCCATGTGAGGGGTAAAATGGTCTTTTACCCTTATGAGAGTACTAAGAGGAGGAATTTTCTAGCCTTTAGAGATGTTTTGATTTAGAGTGTTTTATTTCATATGATTAGGCGAAGGCTAGATCGGCTTTTACAGTTCGAGGTTTTACCAAGTTACCCAAGGTGAGTCTTCTCACTATACTTTACCTAGAGTGGTAATTAGAGTTATGTGACAGAGTATTTTGTATGCTTTAGCATGATGTGATTTCTATGTGATTTATGCTATGTATGTGCCAGACTTTTCAGAGTTAGGACCGTAAGGTCCACAGAGATAGGGCCAGAGGGCCCACAGAGTTATGGGACTAGAGGGTCCTACTGAGACACATTGACAGAGGGTCAAATAGAGTTTTAGCCTCGAGTGGCTAATATGTATTGTTTGTGGTATTTTGGGGAACTCACTAAACATTTATGCTTAAAGGGTTGTGTTATATGTTTCAGGTACCAGTGAGGATCGCGGGAAGGCGTCGGCTTGATCAGTACACACGAGGAGTTTTTATATTTTGATCTTGGGATGTGATGTTATGTTTTGACTATGTGATACAATGGTGTTTTTATAACAATTATGAATGAAAATGTGTTTTATAAAATGTGAAGATTTATTTTGAAAATTTGGGTGTTACAAGTTGGTATCAGAGCCTTGGTTTGAGGGATTCAGGTACACCTTCGGGCGTATCTGAACTCAAACTGAGGATTTGGGAGATTTTCAAAATAAAAATTACAAAATTTTCTCAAGAGTAAAAAGTTTTTGAAAGAGCAGAGCAGAGTAGTGTGTACGATCAGCCAGTGCACGAACGGTGATTTCCCAAAATACCCTTACGTTATGAGTTATGAGATATGTTATGATATTATACGCATACTAGAGTAGGCTAGGTATTCTTATTAGGACTAGAGTGGTCTGATTTGTGATGCCTTAGCCTGGGGGTTTTGCTGCTAGGAGATGCTTGAGAGTGAATAGATAGCAGCGAGGAGCTTATGAGAGATCTGATTGAGAGTAGACTATGCATAGAGAGAGAGTAGAGTGCTTGGGATTTGGGATCCTAGGAGGAGGACTTGGGTGAATATTGATGTGGTGTGGGCGGTAGTTTTGGGCCCGTACTACTGAAGGAACCAGATCAGTACGCAGCCCAAGTAAGAATCCTTAGGGTACCAGGGATCAAGTAGGATTGGGATATCGAGTGTGTGTACACTCAAGCGATTCTCTTATATCTTTTGTTGTATTTCAGAGAGACATCATGGTGGGGACACGCCATAAGCCAGGGTCTAGTGAGGGGGGTGTGAGCGATGAGGAGCTCTGCCAGATTATTCATGATGAGGTGGCTGCTGCCATCCACGTTGAGATTCCAGAGATGTTCGGGTCTATCAAGACCACCCTGATCAAGACTTTTGATGAGCGTTATGCTGCTCTTACTGATGCTGTTGTTACTGTAACCATTGCGGCCGATGCTGCTGCCAAGCCGCAAGGGGTGACGTGTTGTTGTACCGGGAGTTCAGCAACATCAAGCCACTAGAGTTTGATGGGACTCAGGATCCGATAGCTGCGATGAGGTGGATCTCTGACATTGAGGGGTGCTTCTACACATGTTCATGTCCGGAGCATTTGAGGGTTCGGTTCGCGCTGAACCAGCTTCGCTTGGGGGCGAAGGATTGGTGGAAGTTTGTGACAGCGCACTATTCTTCTGTAGAGTTTGTTGCGGTGACCTAGGAGAGGTTCACCGCTATGTTTCGTGATGACTACGTTCCCCCGGTGGAAAGGGAGTGATTGGCCCATGAGTTCTTGACCCTCAAGCAGGGTACAGAGTCTGTTATTGTGATCACCAGGATGTTTCATGAGAGGGCGATGTTCTGCCCTGAACACGTGTCTTCTGAGCAGGCACGTATGAGTCGTTATTTGAGCATTTTGAGGAGAGACATCCGTGAGTTCGTGGCGAACTCGATGTACCAGACATTTGCCGAGCTTCAGGAAAATACCCGGAAGAGGGAGATTGAGCTAAAGACTCGGGCCAAGGAGGAGGCGGAGTCTCAGGGGAGGGATCGACGACCGTCGTAGTCCCAGTCGGCTGCCAAGTGGGCTAAGGCCACCGATTCGAGATCTGGGAACCAGAAGGGCCGCACTTGTGGCAAGTGCGGCAAGAGTCATGAGGGGTGTGCAGAGCAGGGTCTTGCTACAAGTGTGGCAAGGAGGGGCATATGGCCAAGGATTACTCCAAGGGGTTTGCAGTTTGTTTTCACTGCAACCAAACTGGACACCGGAAGGCCGAGCATCCGCAGTTGCGAGGGTCAGCTCATGGAGCTTCTCAGGGGTTTGTCCCTGCTGCTGTTCAAGTTACAGAGAGTCAGCCGGTGAAGGCCGAGGCGCCGAAGGCTCGCGGGAGAGCCTTCCAGTTGACCGCGGAGGAAGTCCGCATAGCACCCGATGTTGTGGCTGGTATGTATTCTTTCATATATTTATTCTGAGTTTGTGGTGTTATGCTTATATTGTGATATGCGTAGGTACATTTCTTGTGTGTTATGTGCCTGCTTTAGTGTTATTTGACTCGGGTGCGAGTCGGTCTTTTGTGTCGTTAGCCTTTAGTCAGCACATCAGTATTTGTCGTGAGGCATTGAGTTGACCTTTGCGAGTTTCCATAGCCGACGAGAGAGCAGTTTATGCCACTGATGTGATTCGAGGATGTGTACTCGAGATATTCGGCGTTGAGTTTCCGATTGATTTGGTCCCGATTGCTATGGGAGATGTCTGTGTCATCGTGGGCATGGACTGGTTGAGCAGATTTGAAGCGGTTATCAACTGTGAGCGACAGCTGGTGACCATACGAGACCCTAGTGGGGGAGTTCTTACGGTTTATGGCGAGGGTACCCGTTTTGGGTCGGCGTTTTGTTCAGCTGCGAGAGTGAGGCAGAGTCTATAGCAGGGCTGTAGTGGGTATGTGGCTTATATGATGGATACGAGGATAGGTGCAGAGAGACCGAGGTCGGTCGATGAGGTCCCAATAGTGTGTGAGTTCCCGGATGTTTTCCCCGAGGAGTTGCTGGGTGTGCCTCCCGAGAGGCAGGTGGAGTTCTGTATTGATTTGGTTCCGGGGGCAGCGCCTATCACCAAGGCGCCCTATCGCCTTGCACATCCAGAGATACAGGAATTGTCCTCGCAGCTTCAGGAGCTGTTGGGGAAGGGGTTTATACGGCCGAGTAGCTTCCCGTGGGGAGCGTCGATCCTTTTTGTTAAGAAGAAGGATGGTTCACACCGGATGTGCATTGATTACCGGGAGTTGAACAAGCTGACGGTCAAGAACCGTTACCCCTTACTGAGGATCGACGATTTGTTCGATCAGTTGTAGGGAGCGTCTTGGTTCTCCAAGATTCATTTGAGGTCTGGATATCATCAGATGAGGGTGCGTCATGAGGATATCCAGAAGACAGCGTTCAGGACTCGTTATGGGCATTACAAGTTCGTGGTGATGCCTTTCAGGCTTACCAATGCACCGGCGGCGTTCATGGATCTCATGAACAGGGTGTGCAGGCCGATGTTGGATCGTTCGGTGATCGTGTTCATTGATGATATATTGGTGTATTCGAGGTCCAGAGAGCAGCATGAGGAGCATTTGAGGGAGATCCTCGGAGTTCTGAGATCGTTGAGGTTGTACGCCAAATTCTCCAAGTGTGATTTTTGGTTACAGGAGGTCCAGTTTCTAGGGCACCTCGTCAACCAGAATGGGATATTGATCGATCTGGCCAAGATTGAGGCGGTGATAAGCTAGGAGGTACCGAAATCCCCTTCGGAGATCAGGAGTTTCCTGGGGTTGGCCGGATATTATCGGAGATTCATTCAGGATTTCTCCAGGATTGTGGTTCCTCTCACCAGGCTGACCCGGAAGGGCGTGGCTTTCAGCTGGGGCCCAGAGCAGCATGCCTCATTCGAGTCTTTATCTTCTCGAATATTCGTGTGGACTCGCTGAGTAGTCGACCCTACTCGCCGAGTAGGTGTTATTTTTAGTGTTTTTCTTCTTTATTCCATTCTCGAACTCTCAACCGCTTCTCCTGCTTCCTTTTGCTTCCGAGCTTCACTTTTGGACTGAAAACATAATTCAACCACTTTTAAGTACCTTTTGTCCATGAAATGCAATAATTTAGCTAATAAATGAATAAAAATCTACACTTAATATGAACTAAATATGCATATATCACCTCTCTTTGAGTTATTGTATGGGAGGAGGTGTCGGACTCCCATTTGTTGGGGAGAGGTAGGGCAACAAGTGATGGGTAGCACAGAGATAGTGCTTCAAAAAACAGAGTAGATACAGCAAGTTAGACAGAGATTGATGACAGCCCAGAGTCGCTAGAAGAGTTACGCAGATAGGCGTCGATCCGAGATCGAGTTCCAGGTTGGAGATTTTGTACTCCTGAAAGTGTCTCCTTGGAAACGAGTGATCCGATTCAGGAAAAGGGGCAAGTTGGGGCCCCGGTATATTGGACCGTTCAGGGTAATTGCGAGGGTGGGCAGGGTAGCATATCGATTGGAGCTACCTCCGGAGTTAAGCTAGATTCATGATACCTTCCACGTGTCTCAGCTGAGGAAGTGCATAGCCGACGAGTTGGCAGTGGTACCATTGGAGGATATCCACGTGGATACGGGTCTTGATTATGTTGAGAGACTAATCGCGATCTTGGACCGGAAGGTCAAGATTCTGAGGAACAAGGAGGTGTCACTGGTTTAGGTCCAGTGGCAGCACCGGAAGGGGTTCGAGCTGACTTGGGAGTCGGAGTCAGAGATGCGGGAGCAACATCCGGAGTCGTTTTCGACATGAGACTTCGAGGGCGAAGTCTGGTTCTAGTGGGGGAGAATTGTAACATCCCAAAATCTAGGTAAAGCTATTATATCCTTTAATTTTGTCAAGTTGTCAAAAGTGGTCCTTTGTAAGAGTTCTTGTAGCAAATGAGTACGTTGGGCGTAGTGGGGAGTACGTTGCGCGTACTCATGCACTTAATTTGGACGCGAACTCACCTGGGTACGCCGGGCGTACCCAGGGTTACGCTGGGCGTAATGGGTCTAGATGCAAAACCTAATATTTGACTAGTGCACTATATAATGGATATTTCTCAGCCTCTATATCAACGAGTAAAAGCCTAAGAGAGCCTCCCAATCGTCCTTAGCTTGAGAGTGAGTGTTTTGGAGCTAAGAGTGTGTTGGTGTGTTAGTGAAGAAGAAGGAGAGGAACTTGTGGAGGCTAGAGTTTGAAGTGCAAGTTTGGATCTGAGATCTACAGAGGAAGGAGTTGCATTTGGAGGTATAAAGTTCAAAACTTTCCTCTTCATTTTGGTTTGATGTTTCATGGACCATTTTAGGGTTAAAAGTCCCAAAGGTGGAGACTTTATGAGTGTAATGTGCTCCATGGACCTAGATCTGTCCCATTTCAGTGGTATTTGTGTTATAAATCCATAAAGTTTCCATCTTGGTCATGGATATGAGGTTATGCATGAGTATTGAGCTTTCTATTGTTAGGAAGTGGAGTATTATGGGTGTTAGTGACTTGTCCAGCCATGCAAAGGCTTAAAATCGCTGACTTTATGGATTAAGAGGATTATAAATGGTCAGATCTAGAAGTTGGACGTGGGTCTTAACGGATTAAGCCCCCAAAATGCTTAGAGTCTGAAACTAGGAGTTACGCTGGGCGTAATACCAGTACGTGCGGCTTAAGGGGTGGTACGCACAGCGTAACCAGGGGAGTTGAATTTTGTTTACTTTTAGGGTTTGGTCAATTTTAGGGTCTTTAAGCCATGAGTGGGGTAAAATGGTCTTTTACCCTTCTGAGAGTACTAAGAGGAGGCATAGTCTAGCCTTGAGAGATGTATTGATTCAGAGTGTTTATTTCATATGATTAGGCGGAGGCTAGATCGGATTTTACAGAGTTCGAGATTTTACCGAGTTACCCAAGGTGAGTCTTCTCACTATACTTTACCTAGAGTGGTAATTAGAGTTATGTGACAGAGTATTTTGTATGCTTTTGCATGATGTGATTTCTATGTGATTTATGTTATGTATGTGCCAGAGTTTTCAGAGTTAGGACCGTAAGTTCCACAGAGTTAGGGCCAAAGGGCCCACAGAGTCATGGGACTGGAGGGTCCCACTGAGACACATTGACAGAGGGTCAAACAGAGTTTTAGCCTCGAGTGGCTAATATGTATTGTGTGTGGTATTTTGGGGAACTCGCTAATCATTTATGCTTACATGGTTGTGTTATGTGTTTCAGATACCAGTGATGATCGCGGGAAGGTGTCGGCTTGATCAGTACACACACGATGAGTTTTTATATTTTGATCTTGGGATGTGATGTTATGTTATGTTTTGACTATGTGATACAATGGTGTTTTTATAACAATTATGAATGAAAATGTGTTTTATAAAATGTGAAAAATTATTTTGAAAATTTGGGTGTTACACTTAGTGAGTTTAATTTTCCCTAAATTTGGTGTATACATGATATATGTGTATTCTAACAAGGTTTATCTATTATTTTATTTTAATTACATTTCTATTTCATATATATTTACTCTAATAAAGTTTATCTATTATATTATTTTAGTTCCATGTCAATTTGCTTTTATCTTTTTTGAAATTGTTTACAAATTTAGTAAATTTGTAATGTTTCCAACATTTATCAAGATATATATATATATAAGGAGAGTCTATAGGTCGTGCTAGGCACGGCCCACGATTTGTCCAAAAATGCAAAAACAAAACTTTAACCGCTGAGGATTGGTCTTAACATTGCCCTTCAACCAATCACATCGTGGTTCTGACAAGGTATCCAAATCAAGGAAGTCACGCTCCTATTTTCGGAGTGTTGCAATTGTATTTTTTGCAGTAATAGGAGTTAGATGTTGTTCAATTAGGGTCAGGGTCTGGTAGTATGAGATCAAATTAATAGACATACCTTGCAATAAATATTTCACTTCAATATCAGAAAATAGGTGTGCAAATACATGTATAATAAGTTTAGCATAAGCATCCCATAAAGAAGAAAAAAATGGAATAAAGACATCAAATAATTTCATTACATATGTGAGTGGCTAAGTTCATTGATTAGCATATATCAAACTACAAGTAGTTACGATCAAAAGAATATCCGTATATGCAATTCATCCGATCAATGCCTACTACTCTCAGGAGTTTTGTTAAATAACTTATATGCAATGAACATCCAACTTTTACAATGTGATTCTTAAAAAAAATTCAATTAAGCATAAGATTTTGTAAAAATTACCAGTAACAAGGATTTTGATAAAATTTTCATCTTTGATATAAGTGGGATGGGTTGTTACAAACTCACCCACTCGGATTTGTTCCTGTTATTTTCTCCATTTCGCCAGCAGGTAACTCTCAAAAAAGCTTTGTTATCCTACAAACAAGGAATTACAAAATGAGCAATGACGGATAGAATCTACAATTAGTTAAGGCACCAAGAACCAAACCAAAACAAACCATTATTTATAACAAATAGAATTAATCCTTTAAATGTCTAAATATAATAAGAATAAAAACACGCAAAGAAGGTTGTCAACAAAGAATCAAAACCTATATGATTCCGTCTTTAGAATCAATAACATTCTACCAAAAAACTAAATACTTTACAACAATGAACAAAAGCATCCCCTAAATTAGAAATGAAAAACAAAAAATAATAGGGAATTATTATATAAATATCAAGTTAAGAAGAAGATTACAGAACAAGTACTGGAGAAAAGTGACACCTTTTTCAACTTTCTTGTAAGTTTTGGAGAAAATGCGAGTCTGAACTTGTTAATGTGATCTTTGTGGAGGGCAGTTGCTCTAGAATTCACTAATGCATATGTCATATTTGTGCTATATTAAGTTATAAACAATAACGTTCCAATCCATTCTTTGTAAGGATATCATTAACAATTGAAAAGGTAACAACTAATACCAATAGTTTAAGAAAAGAACGAATAAAACCAAGACATGCAATTATAAAGAAAAAAAGAGAGGAAGAGATGGTGAGAACCAACACCAGTCATCGTTCCAAAATGTTAAAGCCAAGAATAGTAACAAAATATCTCCAATCAACACCCCCATATTTCCATTTTAAGTGCCACAAATTAAAACTGAAGTAAAGGACTCAACATCACACAAAATAGTTAGGATTGATTTAACATATTGTGAATCTTGCTTGCTCACCACGACTTGCTTACCAAGGTTCGATCACCACCACCATTGCTGAAACAAAAATGAAATAGGTCACAAACAACAGATGTTGTCTTTGTATTCAACAACTATTGCAAAATTGAAATATAGAATATCATAGATGGAGAAAATGATGTAGAAGAAAAGAGAAATAAACATTGATATATCATGTTGTTGCAAAGGTGGAGAAGCATATTGTCTAACTTGGTGGTCAAAAGACAACTTCAAGCTGCTTTGTAGCAATTTCAGAAAAGCTACAACAAAAGAAACTATAAAATAGTAAACAAAATCAAGAATTCCATAAACCATTAAGAGATGCTTATAGCTACAAAATTAAGTTTCATGGGATAGCCTTTAACAAATAATCTCTGCTTCCAAGTAAATGACATGCAATTAAGCAAAAAAGAAATCATGAAATTAAGAAAAACCTAAACCTAATTAGACAAAAGGATATCATGGAGTTAAAGGAGTTAAGTCATAACATGTATAATCTTAATTATCTAATACAACAACTATACATAGACCCGATCAACCATAATTCTTTTTTAAAATAATAATCAAGCTAAATCTCATGTTTCCCATCGTACTTACCAAAAGTTAAAGTTACTAATTCTCTTTGGTTCACAAGATATCATTGTTTTATGACCAAATAGGATGAAGTTGCAAAATCATGAAAGAAAACTAGGAATAAAAAAACTCATAAAATCAATAATTTCAACTTTTACCTGAAAAATATAATGTTTATCTACAATTTCTGCTACCATATCCTTATAAAATTAGATGTTGCAAAATCGGTGCACTTCATCCAGGGAGTTATGTAGAAATTTAACTAGTCATTGGGTTTGTATGGAATCAAAGAAATTAATAAGATATAATCAACATTAAATTTTAAATTCTTCAACATGCAGATGTAATTTACATGTGCACCTTCCTGTTTCTATAGCAATTAGAAAGAAAGAGACGGTGGCGCAACCCTACAGATTCAAAAAAAGAAAAAGAAAAAGAAAACATGATGAATATGCAAACAATAAGACTAAAAGAACCCAAAATCAAATAGATAAGAGAATGCTAGAAAAAGAGATTACCTGACAGTAAACGATCGACAGTGAAGAATAGATGGGGGTTCTACAATGGTACATCGATTATTGCTCCCTAAAGCTATTAGTAGAATTTTAAAATTATTATAAAATTAGGTAGCAAAACAGAAATAATAACAAAATTTTGTGTACAATTTTGACTTTGATGATCAAGAAACTCCCAAATAATCTGAAAAAAAAAATCGTCTTCATCTGATACCAAGTTCTCTTCCTAACACAATCACTGTCTCGTCTATATTTCTCTACTATACCTTTCTTGATGAAAGAATCTGATACCAAGTTCTCTAAACTACCGGCAATTCCAAAAATCAACGAAAAATTCAGTATCTAGATCGATGATTAATTGACGATAGGTTTCAAATTAATTTACGATCTACCTTTCATTTATAAGAAAATTTATGGTTTACGGTCTGAGAGAGAAAATAGAAGAGAGAATGGAGAATCGTTGAATCATATGTGGAAGAGGGAGAACATATTGGGGGAAGAGGAAGAGATCAGTGGATATTCTGAATGTAACAACCCAAAATTTTTAACAAATTTAAACCTTCCAAAAGCGACCCATTTATTAGTAAAAGTGTTTACAAACTATTATTTCCAAACATTATTTATAATTTGAGTCTCCCAAGATCCAATCAATTGTAAAACCAAGGATGTGTAAGGGCACGCCTTTGCCTTACCATGGTCCACTGAAGTAACTGAAACAATAAACCAAAATTGTAAGCATGGAGCTTAGTGAGCTCCCCAAAATACCACCATACAATACATATAGCAAACAAACAACATGCATATAGAACCTTCATCCTGACTGAAACACCGCATTGGCCTACAGATTATCTAGTACACTCACAGAACCTTCAACATGACCGGTACGCCTCTTCGGGCCTTCAGACTATCCGAAACGTTCTTTGAACCTTCGTCCTGACTCGTACGCCCCTGAGGCATGCAGTCTATCCGGGATGCCCTGGGTCTCTTGGTCTTCAATCTACACTGGTCCACCTCAACCTAACCACACACAACATATCGACATATACATATCCAACAAACATATAATCCCAGTAAACCATAACAAAATATCGATATAAACATTACCGAGTTTGTTGACTGACAAAAAGAAAAGCAATATAGTCTCAACCCACCCATACTATGGCTACATATACCATAGATAAACATATATCCAGGAAGCGGATAACAGGCAGATCTACTGATAACTAAGCATAGCATCATCCTATATACCAGGATACAGATCTAACAGATCACCACAATACAATAAGATACTATCATATAACATAATATCTAATCCAATGGGTCGGCCTTAGCGCCTTCGACCCGTAGGTAAAGTGAGGCAAAACTCACCTCTCAATCTGATCAATAACTGATGAGGTCCTGACTCCAAATCTTAGTTCCAACCGGCACCTATCCTCCAAGTGACCAATTACAGTTAAAATCCTGAAATACCCAAAATACCCCTGTTAACACGCTGTCACATGCGTATTAAGAAAATAAATTATCACTGCAAGTTGCACTAAAAATATAGCACAGGGAAGCAGGGTCGAATCCTCAGGGACACAGCCTAATGATCAATGCCTTTTTGCATTAGGCACAATCTATTCAAGAAACAGAAAATAAAAAGGGGGATTTTAAATTTAACTAAAAACTAAAATTGCAGTGATATTAAATTAAACGAAAATCAATAATAAAAACGGTTTCAATTCTGCTGCGACATGTCTAATCATGTAACTGATCCAGATCTGATTATTTAACATGTGTTCTATCTAAGCTGGTACTGAGAAAAACTAAAAAGCTCTAGTAATTTCTCTTTTACCTAAATTAGTTAATCAAAACAAGCTCTTCAATTAACCCTAACTTTTTACTATTCAATTAAATAAGCTCTTGATTAAATCAGAAAAGTTGCATTATAATCTATGTAAAATTCCTAGCAATATCCAATACTTCTCACAGGCTCGGAAGCGTAAAGATATGATTTTTACAGTTTATAATAAAGTCAAATCTCAAACACGGAACCGATTTATTACTTGTTACTTATTACCGGTTGACAGGAACAATTATGTATTCTATAATTGATTAACTGGAACGATAAAACCCTAGCTAGGTGATCAAACTAACAAGTTTTTTCGTAAAAAAATTAGTTTGAGACTTTTTCGTATATTATGATAATATATTAGAACTTTTATAAAGATTTCCAATAAATATACGAACAAAATGTGAGTTTATGAATATTTAAATTCATAGGGAGCTCCACTATTACTATAAATCAAACTTAAACTAATAATAATATTCTTAAAATATTCTTGTATCTTAGATGGTTTCAGCCAAATAGTTGTGTGCATAACACCACTTTTACGATGATAAACTAATAGTAATGATATGTATCTTAATTTGAATTTCAAATTGAAAAGCACCATAAAGCATTACAAGCCTAAAATGTTTTGCCTAGATTGGGCTTCGGTCCAGTAGCATTTATTTCCCAATACAAGTCAATTATTTTGCATTAAACCCAATCTATGTTGGGTACACGTTTAATAGTGGTAACATAAATTATTGCAAATAATACACCAGATAGAATCCTTTTTGCCATAAGCTACAAAAAAAACCAAAATTAAAAGAATTGTAAAAAACACCTAATAAATATTGTATTTCTACTTTACTAATCTTACCATGTTTCAGAACCTACAAACTCTATTCATATCTACACCCAAAAAAAATGACAATGTATTTTCATTGATTTTTTTTATTATAGCATCTTAATTTTGTATCATTGTACTATAAAAATATGGAAATTGAGTAATCTAACCACTTTTCTGGTTGTTTTTTAAACAAATAACCTTTTTTTTTAGCAAAATGACCTCTTGGTCCGGAATAGGTTGTTCCAATCCCGATTTCAAATTCGGTTAAACGGGTAGATAATTATGATCTGGTAATCTGGTTCTACTATAAATACCATTTAACCCGTTTTGGACTACACTTCGACATCCCTTGTTTCGGACTACGCTTCGACATCCCATTCCGAACACCTCTACAACTGAAAATGTCTTTCGATAGCAGTAAAAAAATGTAATTTTTATTTGTAAGTTTTAAATTTGTTTCTAATTAAATGCATTTGTTTTAGATCATACGTTAAAAAATGTTTAGTTGAAGCAATTATATAGGTATTATAGGGTTTTTTGTGAATTTTAATCGTGTTAAGGAAAGTATAGGATTACATGGACTTATACATTTATACTACAAGATACTTTGCTACTTCAGAACGTGTCCAGAATCTGAAAATCATGTCCCGATCCCGAAAATCATGTCTGAAATACAATGAACTGGGTCCGAAATACCATACCCGATTTTCGGATTCAAGAACATACATACAAAATGTATAATATCTGAGTTTTCCTAGCAACATAAATAAATCATGAGGAGTTGTATGATCATGTCTTCGCCTTGTCGTGATCCCCTGATGTACCTGAAACAATAAACTGGAACTGTAAGCCCGAAAGCTTAGTGAGTTCCCCCAAAATACCTATACATTACACATAATACATATACAATTAACAGCATATACTGGGTCCACAGCTTTACAGACTGGATTACCCCCTGGGCCCACAGTGAGTTTGGATTGCCTTCCGAGCCCACAGCTCACATCTGGATTGCCATCAAGCCCACAGTATGAGTCTCCCTTAACTCGTATCTGGAATGCTCCCGAGATTGTTGGCTACCGCATGGAGCAGTATCACCTCAACCCATCCGACATAATATGTTGACGTATAACACAACTGATGTACATACAAATAATCACATCATACTACAGGTAGTCCTACATATCTACCTAACTGGCATAGAAACTAGCATGCAACACTAACTCATACTCAACACACTACCAACTGCTAGGATATCATATCCACTAGGCATATAGATAATCAGATAATAACACAGGTAGTCCTACAGATCTACCAAACTGGCATAGCAACTAGCATGCAAACTAACTCATACTCAATCATGATACCACTGCTAGGATAACATATCCAATGGGTCGGCCTTAGTGCCTTAGACCCTTTACTATAGTGAGGTAACTCACCTCGCAAGTAGGGCTGAAGAACTGCAAATCTCGGACTGTTGTCTAACCGGAAATCCCACACTATCACACAATAAATACTAAGTTAATACCCATCATGACCTTCTTGACTAAATGTCCCCACCATGCTCATAAATTCCCCAAAATGCCCCAGAAGTCCAATAGTCAACCATTGGTCAAAGTCAAAGTCAACTATTAAGGTAAACAGTCCATGTTGACCTCAATTTATCGAGTACCCTCAGCTACTCGCCGAGTTCCTGACATAACTCGCCAACTTGCCGAGTCACTTGAGTGACTCGTCGAGCTTCTAGTGTCACTGGCCGTAAACTCCTCGGCCAACTTGTCGAGTTTTCCCCTTACAACTCGCCGCATTCATATGTGTCCAAAGATTGGGAAAACCCTATCCGACTCGCCGAGTCACTCATCTGACTCGCTGAGCCCACAACAATCTTCATCGGACTCGCCGAGTCCCTTCAGTCCTTCATCCATACAGAGGATTTTTAAGCCATGCTAAGGCTCCAAATTGCAGATCCAGCTTCTCAAGGCATGTTTATCACATAAAGTTGCAAACTTTACGTGCATGCAAAGCTCTAAAGTCTTAAAATGAAAAAACCAAGCTTGTAAAGAAGTCTCACACTTGAGGGAAGGCTCATACTTGCCAAAGCTGATAACTTTATGGATTTAGAGGCCAAATGGAGTCCAGATCTGAAGTTACAACTTCAGATCTTGGCTCAACCATAGGAAACGTTCCATAAAACCCACCCAAAAGAGATTTAAGATGAAATGAGCAAAGGTAACAGCCTAATACCTTCAATAGGGTGTCAACTGAAGTAGATCTTTGCTTCCCACGATTTCCTTGCTTGAATTTACTTGTTTCCCCAAGTGTTTCCTCACCAAGATCCCTCTTCTAAGCTTTAAAACACTAAAGAAACACACACATATTATTTAGGGTTTAAGGGTGCCAAGGAGCTATAAAGGGGAGGTCGGGGGAGGCTAATGATCCTTTAAATAGGGTGCAATACCCCGAAATTTAGGGTTTCATCTGCCAGCTCCTACTCGTCGAGTCCCTTCTTGGACTCGGCGAGTAGGTCACTAAAACACATGGACCAACTCGCTGCTACTCGAAGAGTAGGGCAACCAACTCGTCCAATAGACCTTGAAATTAAGAAAATTCGTATATAAAATCAATACATGAGAATCGGAGCATTATAGTTCTCCCCCACTTGAACTAGACTCCGTCCTCGAAGTTTGCCGCGGTGAACAACTCCGGATAGTGCTCCCGCATCTTTGCCTCTAGCTCCCACGTCCACTCAGGCCCCCTACGATGCTCCCACAATCCCTTCACTGAAGGTATCTCCTTGTTTTGCATAACTTTCATCTTCCTCTCTAGTATGGCCACAGGCCTCTCCATGTAATTCAGGCGCTCATCGACCTGAATATCATCCAACGAGACCACTACTTCCTGATCCATAAAGCACTTTCGCAACTGCGATACATGGTAAGTGTTGTGGATCCAACTAAGCTCCTCTGATAGTTGTAGCCTGTAAGCCACCTTGCCAACCCTGGCAATAATCCTGAATGGACCAATGTAACGGGGATCTAATTTCCTCCTCTTCTTGAAGCGAATCATGCCCTTCCAGGGTGAGACCTTCAGGAGTACCATATCACCCACCTGAAATTCTAACTCAGATCGGCATCTATCGGCGTAACTCTTCTGTCGACTCTGAGCGGTTTGCAGTCGCATCCTAATTTGCTGAATCTTCTTGGTATTCTGCCAAATTACATCCGTCCGTCCCATCACCCTATGTCCGACCTCACCCTAACAAACCGGGGTGCGACATCTCCGCCCATACAACAGCTCGAACGACGATGCGCCAATGCTGGAATGGTAGTTGTTGTTTTAGGCAAACTTTGCAAGCGGTAGGTGGGAATCCTAGCTCCCATCGAAGTTAATGACAGAAGCCCTTAACATATCCTCGAGGGTCTGAATGGTCCGCTCGCTCTGACCGTCTGTCTGCAGATGGAATGATGTGCTGAAGTGGAACCGCGGGCCCATCTCCTTGTGGAACTTCTGCCAGAAACGGGAGGTAAACCTAACATCCCGGTACAAGACAATGGAGACCGGAACCCCATGGCTAGCCACGATCTTGCGAACGTACATGTCGGCCAACTTCTTTGGCGACGAACTCTCCCGAATTGCCAAGAAATAGGAACTCTTGGTCAATCGATCAATGATGACCCATATAGTATCAAATCCCTTTGCCGTCCTCGGCAACTTGGTAATGAAGTCCATTGTGATCTGTTCCCACTTCCACATAGGAATCTCTAGACGCTGCATCATGCCATGCAGCCTTTGATGTTCAGCCTTGAACATCCTCAAGTTCAAACACCTCTCGACATACCCAACGATTTATTGCTTCATACATGGCCACTAATAACTCAAAATCAAGTGTCGGTACATCTTGGTGGCCTCCGGGTGAATAGAGAAATGAGACTTATGAGCCTCCTCCATGATTGTCTGTGTGACCCCACCAGACATCAGAACCCATACCTGACCGCATCGAGTCAATAATCCTCGGCTATCCTGCACAAACCAGGTGTTCTCACCCTTGATCCTCTCTAACTTCCAGTTCTCTGTTCGCATGCCCTCAACTTGAGCATCCCTGATCAGTCTCACAAGCGGAGAATCCACCTCTATCCTCATACACACCATTGGGGTGGAAGACCTAGCTGACTTGCGGATCAAGCGTCCGCCACCACGTTCGCTTTATCGGGGTGGTAAAGGATCTCGCAGTCGTAGTCCTTGAATACATCCAGCCACCTACGTTGTCTCATGCTCGGGTTCGGCTGATCCATGATGTGTCTCAAGCTCTTGTGATTCGTGTATATGGTACAACAGACCCCATATAGGTAATGTCTCCATATTGTCACACCCCAAAACCTAGAACGACGGAATACGTTTTGGGGTAGAGGATGTCATGTACACTATCATAACAATTGCATAATAGTAAAAACAAGTGACAACAACCATTTCATTAATATAGTGATTATAATTACTAACGTGTTCTTCACAATCAAAAGTATAAACAAAAATAAAAGATGAATCTTGTATACGCTCCATCTTCTCAAAAGCTGCACCAGTACCTGTCTATCTTTGACCTAAGGATACAAGTTATTTTGAAAACGAGTATCAGCATAAAGCTGGTGAGTTCATAAGAATTTAGTGTCGTTGTTTGTATAAAAGTAGTTATAATCATGTAATATAAAAGCTGTAATTAATGTTTAAGAACAGTAGAGAATCCCTAGAAAATCCTATATTTTCCAGAACTGAACATTTGTAAGTAAAATCCTTCGAGTGTGTAAAAGTATTTCCATTGAAACTTTCAGTTATAAAAATAATGTAATAAACCTCCTTCAAGTAACGTAGATGAGGAAAAGTATTGTCGTTTGGCTGTAGTAGTGTTGGAAACTTCAATTAGTAATATATGTTTATTTACTTTGGGAAGTTAGCTTAGAATTTAAGTCTTAGTGTTGTTAATTTGGATATGGATTTGATCTCTTATGTAACCAAACTGAATGATAATAGAGGGTCCGATGACCTTCCCATTCATTCGTAGTGTAGCGAGGTAGTGCCACCACTGGGCCTAGTCGGCTCGGACTGTAGTCAACAGTCGGGATGTAATAGTGTCCGTCCTGTATAGATCTATACATGTAGTGTTGCTTTCCTTCCGGGTAGCTCTGGTTACATTGTATTTGCACAGTAGAGTGTCGTATAGAGGGATAGTGTGTTATACTCTGGATTAGTGTATTCTCTTGTGTTATAGTATAGTAAGCTTTTAGTATAGTACATAGAGTGTTCTCTTTAATGTGTATTAACTTGTAGTACTAATGGTTATAGTGAGTATAGTAGTAATAGAGGTAACGAGCAGTAGTCTTAACTATACCTATTATAGTTAAATAGAGTGTTGGATTGCATGCCTTTGATTTACAAAGGTATTGAATAAGATGAAGACCTTCATATCTAACACAAATATATATATAATATATAACTAAGAAATCAACGACAGTCGGATGGATAACAATATACCCTAAGACCACAATCAAACAAGAACAGGAAATAAGGTGAGCTATCGGTCCTAAGTCCTTCAAGTCTTACTTATATAAATATATTAGTGTAGATATAGTTTAAAAGAAAAGTAGTTTAAACACAGTTTGAAAATAGTTTAACAACAATTTAACCTTGAAAATGCGTTTGATAAGTATTTGAAACACTTTTATTGATAAGTAGCTAAAAATATAGAAAATCCTTTTTAGTTGCAGGTTATAAATCACATATGATTTGATATTAACACTTGTTGCATTTAACTAGTATCCCCCCTAAAACATGTAAAAACATTTGAAAAGATTTATTAAGGGGTATGAACTCACCAGATGAGGAATGTGTCGGATAGATGCTAAGTGTCGGTTCGGGGCTTGAGAACGTGCGAGGTTCCTATGTAATATGAAGAGATATATAATTGTATCTAATTAGACATTGAACCACTAATTAGATAAGACAATACACTCCGAGACGCAAAAACATTTCATTTCAAGTGCTAGGAGTGACCCGGGTAGCATCTAAGGGTGTGTATGACTTGGATATGGAGTTTGCTCTTCAAGAGTAAATTCCTTATGGAGTTTTTGGCCCAAATGAACAACTCCCCATGAATTTACAGCCATAAACTCATGGTGGGGTGTTCTTGGGTGCTTAATGATCTTACAGCTCTTGTGGGGGTAATGATAGGCTTGGTTTTTAGGCATTGGAATGGAATTTGAACATCATAGGGACCATTTGAAGAGTTTATGACAGTAAACTAAGCATTTACGGCCGTAAACTCTAATGTACCCAATATTAATGTGCTTTGGTGGTCCTAGGTCAATTACAAGAGTTTCTAGTGCAAGGTACAAGCCATGGAAGGAAGTTAGGGCACCAATTGACCACCTTATAGGAGTTTACGGCCCAGGAACCATTCCTTGGGGGTGTACAGCCGTGAACTCCTTAGAGGGTGGTTTCTTGCATGAATAAGGTCCCTAACACATTGTTGGATGGTTCTAGACTTTATTCCAAGGCTTAGGAGGTGCTTAAGGGGCATTTTAACACCTTTAAAGGGGTTTACGGCCTATAAAATGGAGTTTACCCCTCAAATGATAAGGTTTAGGTGTTCCAAGTCCGGTATTGCAAGCCCCTAAGTCATATCTAAGTTCCAAATGTGGTTTGGAAGGGTTTTGAGGCCAAAAACCCCATCTATGTGTGTTTGCGGCCCAAGGATGTTCCAGGGCTGTAAACACATGATTATGGTCCTTTTGGATGATTTTGACACGAAATTGCAAGCTAAGCATGATAATCTAAGAGTTAGGATGGATATCTTACCAAATTGGAGCTTGAAATGGGGTGATTTTTGGATAAAAAACTTGGAATTGTAGAGAGAGAGAGAGAGAGAGAGTAGAGAGAGGGTGAAAAGCTTCAAAATGAAGTTACCTCAACTTTATATATGGTTTAAGTTTGAGACACGGTGGAATTCTACCTGATACTGACGTTTAACAAGGCTTAAATTTTTACCCGATTAAATGGTCGTAATTAAAAACTTTTTCCAACTAAACGAGAGGGTAATTCACGTGTTTTTATTTATTTCATTACGAAATTAAAACATAAAAGAAAATAAAACATTTATTGGTTTGTCCACCCCAATATTAACGGAATCTTAATAATAGAATATTCTATTAACGGAAACGGGTTATAATGATGGAATAGTTTTTGGGTTGTCACACATATCTTGAGAGTGAACACCACCGCTCCCAGCTCCAAATCATGTGTAGGATATCTCGTCTCATTCGGCTTCAGCTTCCGAGACGCTTAGGCTATCACCCGTCCTCTCTACATGAGGAACGCCCCAAAGCGTATCGTGCCCTTCCAGGGTGAGACTGGCGAGAATCTCGAAAGGCCCTATGTACCTTGGGTTCAGCTTTCCACGCTTTCCAAAGCGTATCGTGCCCTTCCAGGGTGAGACTTTCAAAAGGACTCGGTCTCCCACCTGGAATTCCAAAGGTTTTCTTCTTTTGTCTGCGTAGCTTTTCTGTCGATCCCTAGCGGCTTTTAATCGTTCACGAATCTGTATAATATTCTCGGTCGTTTCTCGAATGATCTCCGGGCCCGTGAGAGCACTTTCAGGAACTCGTCCTTTAGCTAACTGAGTGTCACCCACCTCAGCCCAGCACAGAGGATGCACTTACGGACGTAGAGGGCTTCGAACAGGGCTGCCTTGATGCTCGTGTCATAACTGTTATTGTAAGAAAACTCTACAAGGGGTAAGTGGGTATCCCATGCCTTACCAAAGTTGATTACACAGGCCCGCAACATGTCATCCAGGGTTTGGATAGTCCTTTCACTTTGCCCATCGGTCTGTGGATGGTAGGTTGTACTCATGTCCAACCTCGTCCCTAAGGTGCTTTGTAGCGATTGCCAAAACCTCGAAGTGAACCTACTATCTCTATCGGAGATAATAGATATAGGGACACCATGCAGCCGTACGAGCTCTTTAATGTATGTTCTTGTGAGTTTCTCCATCTTGTCTGTCTCTTTGATGGGTAGGAAGTGTGCGCACTTGGTCAATCTGTCTACGATGACCCATATGGTATCAAGCCCACCTGTTGTCTTGGGTAGCTTGGTTATGAAATCCATAGTGATCCGCTCCCACTTCCATTCCGGTATCTCCGGTTGATGGAGAAGACCTGATGGCTTCGGGTATTTGACCTTGACCTTCGCACAAGTAAGGCATTTACTCACGAAGGTAGCAATCTCTGCTTTCATGTTAGGCCACCTGTATAACTTTTTGAGATCCAGATACATCTTATCTAAACCTGGGTGAATGGAATATCGAGTGTTGTGTGCTTCCTTCATGACCAAGTCTATGAAACCACCATGACACGGCGTCTAGATTCAGTCCATGAGATATAAGGTTCCGTCACCCTTGGCCTCCAAGTTCTTATCCGTTCCACGTAAGGATTCTCCCGCCACATTCTATGGCTTTAAAGCTTCGAGCTGAGGCTCCTTAATCTGATCGGATAGATGAGAATGGATAGTCATTGTTAACGACTTGACTCTTCGACCATAATACTCTTTTCTACTTAGGGCGTCTGCTACTACATTGGATTTTCCCGAGTGATAACGAATCTCGCAGTCGTAATCATTGAGTAGCTCGACCCACCGTCGTTGTCTCATATTGAGCTCCTTCTGGTTCAGTATGTGTTGGAGGCTTTGTGGTCAGTGTATATTGTTCTCTTCGTACCATACAGGTAATGTCTCCAGATCTTTAGAGCGAATACGACCGATCCTAACTCGAATCGTGTGTGGTGTAGTTAATCTCATGTGTCTTCAGTTGTCTCGATGTGTAGGCGATGACCTTACCTCGTTGCATCAGGACACAACCGAGCCCTTGGTCTGATGCATCGCAGTATACCACGAAATCTTCTGTCCCTTCGGGAAGGGATAATACCGGTGGTGCATAGGGCTCGCTTCAGGGTTTGGAATGCCTTCTCCTGTTTTTCTCCCCAGTCAAATGCCACGCCTTTCTGAGTCAATGTGGTGAGAGGTTTTGCAATTCGAGAGAAGCTCTGAATGAATCTGCGGTAGTAGCCAGCGAGGCCTAGAAATTGACGGATTTCTGTAGGCGTCTTTGGTGCTGACCAGTTCTCGATAACTTTAATCTTGGATGGGTCCACGTGGATTCCTTCCTCGCTAACCACGTGTCCTAAGAATTCGACTCTTCGGATCCAAAATTCGCACTTAGAGAACTTTACGTATAACTTCTCCGATCGTAGGGTTTCTAGGACTCGTCGTAGATGATCGCTATGTTCTTCCTCACTCCGAGAGTAGACAAGTATGTCATCAATAAAGACGATGACGAACTGATCTAAGTAAGGACGACACACCCTATTCATCAAGTCCATGAATATTGCGAGTGCGTTGGTCAGTCCAAAGGGCATCACTACGAACTCATAGTGTCCGTAACGAGTTCGGAAGGTTGTTTTCGGAACTTCATCCTCAAGCACTCGTAACTGGTGATACCCGGACCTAAGATCAATCTTGGAAAAGTAACTTGCCCCTTGCAGTTGGTCGAATAGGTCGTCCATACGGGGAAGAGGGTAGCGATTTTTGACCGTGAGTTTGTTGAGCTCCCTATAATCGATGCACATACGGAATGATCCGTCCTACTTCTTCACGAACAAGACCGGAGCTCCCCAGGGTGAGAAACTCGGTCTTATAAAGCCCTTGCTGAGCAGCTCGTTAAGTTGACTGGACAGTTCTTGCATCTCTGCAGGAGCTAAACGATAGGGCAATTTGGCTACAGGGGTAGCTCCTGGGACTAGGTCGATTCTGAACTCAACCTGACGCTTGGGAGGTAAACCTGGGAGTTCCTTTGGAAAGACGTCGGGGAAATTGCATACAACGGGAATGTCTTTTAGATCTTTCATTTTCTGGCTCGTGTCGACAACGTGTGCAAGGAATGCACAATATTCCTTACGCAAGTACTTTTGGGCTTGAATACTTGAGATGATACGAAGGCTCGTATCGGGTTTGTCTCCGTAGGTTAACAGAGTTTCGTTATTCGATAGATTTAAACAGATTGCTTTGTCGAAGCACAGGATATCTGCGTGTTGGAGGCTCAACCAGTCCATGCCCACAATGACATCAAAACTCTTGATTGAAACTGGTATGAGGTCGATTGGGAATGAATGATTATCTAATGTAAGGGTGCAACCTATGTAGATTTCGTTAGAGCTTTCTGTCTTTCCGTTAGCCATTTCTACGACGAATGTTTCTTTTAGTGGTTGAGGGGATTGCTTAAGTAAATGTTTAAAGTTTTGGTTTATGAAGTTTCTTTCTGCACCACTATCGAATAAAACACAAGCATAAGAGTTGTTAAGAAGGAACGTACCCATGACTACTATGGGGTCCGCTACTGCTTCATTGTGGCCAATAGCGAGTAGTCTTCCTGTCCCCCCTGCATTCCCGACTTTCAGACAGTTTTTCTTGAAATAGCCAACTTCACCACAGCCATAGTAGGCCTGGCTCACTCCCGAGCCGGAGACCTGAGAAATAGGTTTGGATTGGGATCTGCAAAACCGGACGGTATGGCTCTTCCGACCATAGTTGGTGCAGTGCAATTTACGGTAGGGGCCGTTGTCATGGAAGGGGCACTTGGGCCACTTGGGCAGGTTCCTAACATAGGTTTTTGCTGGTACAAGGATAGCAGGAGTGGTGGCGGCATGGACAACCACTATTTGTTGGTTTTTGGAAGAGGATTGAGCTTTCTTGTCCCTCTTTTTGTCCACCGCTTCCTCTTGTTGTCGGATGTCTTGGGCGGTGCAGTCGCAGTTGTTGTTGCTGTTGCTGGAGTGGAAGGAGTTTCATGATCAATCAACCTATGGGCCAGCTCCTTGGCGCTGTCAAAGGTTGCAGGATGTGAAGATAGAACGTTTCCTTGATACAGGGGCACTAAACCCCAGATGTATCGTTCGATTTTCTTGCTCTCAGAAGGGATCATGTTAGGGCACATAGCTACCAGGTCACAGAACCTGGCCGTATAAGCCACTATGTCTGTCCCCTTCATCTTGAGGTTCCAGTGTCCCTCCTCAAGCTTCTGAACCTCACCTCTAGGGCAGTACTCCTTTCTCAATAGGTCCTTTAGTGTGTCCCAGCCCATGGCATTGGCTGTTACTAAAGAGAGTGAATTGACATGGCCATTCCACCATGTCAGGGCCCATTCAGTGAAGGTGGTAGCAACGAACTTGATTTTGCTTTCTTCGGGGCATGAGCACATTTCGAAAACGGATTCGACTCTTTCGATCCATTGGGATAGAGCAAGGATTCCTCCGGTCCCATTGAAAAATGCTGGTTTACAGTTCATGAAATCTTTATAAGTACACCCCTGTGTACGGGAGGTAATTTCACCATGTCTGGAGTTGGTACCCATTCCGGCTCCACTAGCATTGCCAGAATTCATTTGGGCCATGGCTGCCGTCACAGCTGCGGTCACAGCTGTTTGAAACAGCACTGCATCGAACTGCGGAGGAGGAGGTGGTGGAGGTGGGGTTTGAGTCGCAAGTCTGCCTCTGTTCGGGCGATTGCGAGGAGGCATCTTTTACTGAAAGTTCATAGAGATGTTGACAATAGTAAGAGTCTATTGCAAGTATGATAAGAGGGTTTTTATGGATTAAATCAACATAGACCAATAATTCAGAGAGAGAGAGAGAGAGTCATAGCAACAGAGTAGTTAACTGCCATTTTTACTAGAATTTATGATGTAATACATGTTCGGGAAAAGTGACCTAACAGTAGGTCCTACATCAAACCATAAGGTAAAATGTTGGCAGTCTAGAGGCCTAATTAGAGTACTTTCAAAGTTAGAGATGTTTACAGACAAGTGCTCTACCGAGCATAGAAAAGAAAAGGCTAGTCCTTAAACAAAAGAGTGAGACATTTTGACATCTTCTACTGGCGACGAGTACCCATTGGGCGACCCCTTAGATCAGCTAGTTGGTGCATAACTTCTTGAAGATGTCGTTCATGAGCCCTTTGACGTGCTCGGAGTTCCCTAACTTCAGCCCGGAATGCACCTAGCTGTTGCTGCAGAGCCTCATTGGTCCTCCTCATCCTATCCATGGCTTCTTCCAGTTGGCAAATGCGAACAGTGTTGAGGTTAGAGTTGGCATCCACTTCCACAACTTGGCCAATGGCTGCTTGACCTTGCTCGACGTTCCTGGTAATCCTTCAGACCATGATGGGCAAAACTCTGTCCATTGATCCTCCTTCGCTTATGTTGTAGAAGCTTCGGTCTCCATTGAAAGGTAAAGCCTGACCCTGCTCATCGCTCCATCGGTTCAAGGTTATTGCCCACATGGGAGTGGGACCTTGAAATACCGGACGGGGGTTGGGGTTTGGAGCTACAGGGGGTAGGTTGTTAACTTTTGGCTCGGAGCTGGAGCTATCCAAAAAGCCTTCGGCATGGTGATCATCCAAAGGGATCGGGTGGTCATCTTCTGACTCCTCATCGATCCATCCCCCATTGCCTTGGTTTGGGTAATACGGATCGTCGGGATGGTGGAAGCCAGCCATGCTATCTACGCGAGAATGGGGAAAGAAAGGTTAATAGACGTACTAATCTAGGATACTTATAAGATGGTCGTTATTAGTCGACCCAATACTTGCATAGTGCATACCAATTACATGTAACTGAAGCAAGATAGTCCTTCGAATAAGCGACCCTAAGTTCAGATCCCGAATCAAACAATAACAGGAAATGAAGCAAAGGTCACAGATTCTAAGTCTATAGCCCCTAGTCACATGTAACTGTGGTGTATCCACTTAGCAACTATTTCCCTAACAGTAATGACCCTTTTAGTTATCACATATGTAGTTAGTAGAATGCAGAATACTCCTATAGTATTCTTGTTCTAGTCGTTCTTGTGGTAGTGTTGGTAATTTTTTAGACTTGTTGCAACACCACAATCATTCTTAGGCACATGCTAGTCAAAATCTGGAAAAATGTAGTTGATCAGGCTACATCCACCTAGATGTGACTATATGTCTCTAAGCTTAATTATGTTGTTCAACAATCTTAATACTTTTGTTCTGTTCTAGTATGATACTGACCCCTTTGTAGTGGTGAATGTGTATATATATATATATATATATATATATATATATATATATATACACTTAATTAAATATTTTAGTATTTAGAAGTATATATTCTTGGTCAGAGTGTTTTAGTCCCGAAGTGTTTATAGTTCGTATATCTTTTATGGGTTGATATACTTGATTCACTATAAACAATGCTCTGATACCAATCTCTCACACCCAAAAACCTAGAACGGTGGAATACGTTCTGAGGTGGAGGACGTCATGTACAGTATCATAACAATTGCATAATAGTAAAAACAAGTGACAACAACCATTTCATTAATATAGAGATTATAATTACAAACGTGTTCTGCACAATCAAAAGTATAAACTAAAATAAAAGATGAATCTTGTATATGTTTATTTACTTCGGGAAGTTAGCTTAGACTTTAAGTCTTAGTGTTGTTAATTTGGATATGGATTTGATCTCTTATGTAACCAAACTGAATAATAATAGAGGGTCCGATGACCTTCCCATTCATTCGTAGTGTAGCGAGGTAGTGCCACCACTGGGCCTAGTCGGCTCGGACTGTAGTCAACAGTCGGGATGTAATAGTGTCCGTCCTCTATAGATCTATACATGTAGTGTTGCTTTCCTTCCGGGTAGCTCTGGTTACATTGTATTTGCACAGTAGAGTGTCGTATAGAGGGATAGTGTGTTATACTCTGGATTAGTGTATTCTCTTGTGTTATAGTATAGTAAGCTTTTACTATAGTACATAGAGTGTTCTCTTTAACGTGTATTAACTTGTAGTAGTAATGGTTATAGTGAGTATAGTAGTAATAGAGGTAACGAGCAGTAGTCTTAACTATACCTATTATAGTTAAATAGAGTGTTGGATTGCATGCCTTTGATTTACAAAGGTATTGAATAAGATGAAGACCTTCATATCTAACACAAATATATAATATATAACTAAGAAATCAACGACAGTCGGACGGATAACAATATACCCTAAGACCACAATCAAACAAGAACAGGAAATAAGGCGAGCTATCGGTCCTAAGTCCTTCAAGTCTTACTTATATAAATATATTAGTGTAGATATAGTTTAAAATAAAAGTAGTTTAAACACAGTTTGAAAATAGTTTAACAACAATTTAACCTTGAAAATGCGTTTGATAAGTATTTGAAACACTTTTATTGATAAGTAGCTAAAAATATAGAAAATCCTTTTTAGTTGCAGGTTATAAATCACATATGATTTGATATTAACACTTGTTGCATTAAACTAGTATCCCCCCCCCCCCCCCTAAAACATGTAAAAACATTTGAAAAGATTCATTAAGGGGTACGAACTCACCAGATGAGGAATGTGTCGGATAGATGCTAATTGTCAGTTCGGGGCTTGAGAACACGCGAGGTTCCTATGTAATATGAAGAGATATATAATTGTATCTAAGTAGACTTTGAACCACTAATTAGATAAGACAATACACTCCGAGTCGCGAAAACATTTCATTTCAAGTGCTAGGAGTGTGTGACAACCTGAAAATTTCTAGGTTGCATTCTTCATTTCTTATCAATAATAGACTCGTTTTGCTATCTTGTAGTACCATTTAGGGTCTATTGGAGCGTTATAAACGTGTTATAATCAAGGTTGGGGTGTGGAAATGGGTTAACTCAAAGTGTTGGATTCAAAAAGAGGCCAAACACTCCAACACATGGAGAGTGCGGCCACACACTTGAGTGTGCGGCCACACACACGTGTTTGCGGCCTCACACCCTTCCCAACTGCACACTCCACCTATATATACCACACTTAGTCATTTTTGAACACTTCTTTCACTTCTTCAAGCATAGAACACGAAATCCTCTCAAGTATCATCCATTCTCCTTGAAGATCTTCATAAAAGGTACCAAGAACACCATCTGGCCACACACATGGCAGCACACACCATCTGGCAGCACACATGGCCGCACACATGTGCTGGCAGCACACTAGGCCGCACACCTGTCCGCACACACACATATAGTGTGTATCTTGGCCGTACACTCCCTTGTATAGCCTTTTAACCCTTCGTACAATCATTTATGGTTGTAACACTTCAATATAAGTGTTCACTAGTCCCTAAGGTGGTCCCAATTCATTAATTAATTGTTCATAACCCTAATTATATTCATATATGTGCCAATATATGCTAAATAGGATTCGCGTGTGTACTCAAGCCACCACTTGATACTTAGCAACTGATCTAACATTTTCATCAGAACCACTCACTATAGGTGAGTTCATACCCCTTAAATAATGTTTTAAACTACTTTTAAACGTTTTATGGGGGGGATACAAGTAGAACTGAGAGTTCACCAGAGGGATGACCATCGCCGGTAGTAGACGCTTTACTTTATTTTTCCTTGTTAACAGGAATCGTTTTTCTATCTATGCCCGATGTGGCATTTTCTATGAAATTACCTTGTACTGTAAGTACTTTTGGTTAGGTCGTTATGCTGTCAAGAACTATCTTATCCGGATATTATGTAAAACCTTTACAAGGTCATTTTCCCGAACTTTTACGTCATGAATATCAAAGATACTGACAGTCGGGTAACTTCTGTGTCATACTTTATTCAATTACTCTTATCATACTTTCATTGGAGTCTATCTGAATCATGCTTTAGTCAAGTCATTGGACTATAGTAATTTAGCTCCGGAGACATTTCCAAGTCTCTTTCAGTGGTTGGATCTTGTTATTCACAAACCCACGATACCTCGGCTTGAACGACAAACGTCTTGAGACCATTCTACGAACTTACTTCTACTCATTACTAGGACTGCATCATAGGGGGGTAGGTCAAACCTCCGTGAACATACTTCCAATCCGTGCTAGGACTGCATCATAAGGATGTAGGTCAAACTTTCGAGAACATAGTCGTACTCTTTACATGAATAATCTAAGTACATCAAGGGTCAACCAGAATCGCTCACAAAATCCTTATCTTTCGTGTTACAGAATCATGTCGTCACCCAGAAACAATCAGTCGAACGGCAAGACCTCCTCCTTTACTATGGACGCCGCTACCTTCCAAACAATAGTTACAGCTGTCGTGGTAGCTGCCGTAACCGCGGTCCTTGCGCACCGTAGCACTATCAGCACAATTAATCCTGTTGATGGGAATGAAGTTTCCAATCGTGGTATCCATCCAAGAAGTCATCAAACGGTAACGGCCACAGGCCCGCAAAGCCGAAAATCAAAGAACAAGAAACGGAAGCGTCAAGACCAAAAAGAACGCAAGAAACCCCGAAAACTTGCTATGCAACAACAGCAAGTGGAAACCTCTACCATCCCCGTACCGAGCAGACCATACAAAGGAACACTCCCGAAGTGCAACCGGTGCAACTACCACCACGAGAGAATGTGCCGAGCCTTGCAATGCGATAATTGCAACAAGATGGGGCACAATGCTCGTTTCTGTAGAACTACCTCCACCACTGGGGCAAGCCTAGTTTGCTATAATTGTGGTGAGTTTGGGCACTATAAAAGAGATTGCCCGAAAAAGGAATTCTAGGAAAGAACCCGTGTCCCCATAACCCCTAATCGACACTTCACCTCCACCACCAATGTAGGTGTTGACCATATATGTCACCAGTGCAGTGAAATTGGACACCTCAAGAAGGATTGCCCGATAGCGAAGAACTCGGGTGCAGATGGGAAGATTTTCAGGATCACAGCTGCAGGGGAACCTACTTCGGAACCTCGTTAATGTAATTTAGGCGTGTCGTAGTAACAGACTTATAAACTATCCAGAACTAGTGCAACTAGGGTCTTACCTTTTGCGAGATCCTGTCTTTATAGGGATGCTCGTGTTGCGTATGCTTGTCTTTTGTAGTATATCTTATTCGCAGCAATGGTCTTGTTGTAAATCTAAAGTACTGTAACTCTGTTCATGGTTGCACGGTTGTGTTTTGTCTGTAAACGTCTTATGTTCAAATCTAATGTCTTTAATTTTCTGTATGATTCCGACATTATCATACAACTAGATTCAATTTGATCGACACCATACCAGCTTCATACGTACATCTCTTTATCAGTAAACGTCTTTTTAACGAAACCGTCATTTTAGAACACCGAAGTACTCATGCCGGGAGTACCTCTTAGATATTTTCTTTCCGAAGAAATCCCCGAAGTACCACTCGTGCAGTACGTCAAGTTCAATCCAAGGATTCATACGATTGATTTATCACTGAGGAATGTATACATAAGAGTGATATATAATCAAGGTTCTACAGGTTTAGAATTGATGATTCCACTTTAACTTCTTTTTCCCCGATGGGATGTGAGCTTAAAGAAGAATCAGTTATTCGACTACCTTTTCTATCTTAATTATATACGACTCGTATACACGAGATTGTGATTGTGAAAACATGTATGAATTCTAATATGAACTTAAGGACGGAGAACTGCCTAAGCCTACGAGTAATCGCATCGTCATGTGAATAAACTCAGAACCCAGTACAACTCTTTTAAACAGATCGCCCTATAGTCTAAACACCTACGGAAATACTAGAACAGTACAGACAACTTAACGAACTGCACAGCGATAGAATAAGAAGACTAGGCTTCTCATCCTGGAGAACCCCTAGTCTTATTATCCCAGAGATCGACGGATTGCATCGTATGTGCCTCGGATAATCGAGGACTCCGTCAAGATTTTTCATTAGAAATCGTTATCTCTGCCTCGCATAGATGAAATGGTTGAGCAAACGCAAGGAAAGAATTACTTTCAGAAATGGATCGGAGATCCGAATATCACCAGTTCGAGTGTTAGGGAAGGATGTCCGGAAGACTACCTTCCGAATTCGATGCGGACACTTCAAGTCCGTAGTGATACCCTTCGGATAGGACCAACGCACCCATAGCTTTCATAAGCTAAAATGAGTAGGGTACGTCTTTCTTACTTGGATCAGTTCGTCATTTCTCCATGTAATGACTTACTTATCAACCCTCGTGGTAAGAATGAACCTCTGGAAACATTACCTTCGGAGATACTTTTCGCAAAGTTCTATGAACTCTAGTTTTGGAATTGAAGAGTCAAAATTTCCTAAAGAAACACTATTAGTGATGTGGAAAATCTTGAGTACTCTGGCAATTATCCGAAACCGTTGAGAGTTTGTCGACACCGGAGACACCGACATAAATTCGCCAAATTCTAGGTCTTACTGACCTACTGTCATAGTTCATCCAGAACTCCTCGTAAATCAAAGAAACCCTTTCGACTCTGACCCATCAAGGGGTGGCCCTTGACAGGGAAGTTAAACAAGAAAAAGAAACCTTCGAGTTTCCAAGTGAGTGACCAAGTTCTTTAGGAGAACTCACTCTGGGAATGGCTTAATATGCTTTGTATCTCGTGGAAAGCTAAACCCAATATAGTTAGGACCTCCGAGATTCTTATCAGAATCGGTCCTGTGCCTCGCACAAACTAGACCTACTCCGTGAACTCAGTAGCGTACATTCTACTCTACGCATCTCGATCGTGAAACTGTACCTTTCCGTTAGGACTCTTGTAAGTCCACTCGTCAAGTTCCATGCCTTCGTATTTGAACCGTAGTGACCCTCGACCGAGAGGTCAAGTGGACGAAGCAACGTCGCAGCCCGTTACTGAAGGTTCGTTGGGATACCAACTGAGAAGCCTATTTCACTTAGGAGCGCTAGAACCAATCGATTAGAAAGTTTCCTCCTCATGACTCGATCATTTGTACCTACTTCCTTGTCTAAATTCTAATTTCGGGACGAAATTCCCTTTTACAAGGGGATGACGTGACAACCCGAAAATTTCTAGCTTGCATTCTTCATTTCTTATCAATAATAGACTCGTTTTGCTATCATGTAGTACCATTTAGGGTCTATTGGTGCGTTATAAACATGTTATAATCAAGGTTGGAGTGTGGAAATGGATTAACTCAAAGTGTAGGATTCAAAAAGGGGCCAAACATTCCAACACATGAGAGTGCGGCCACACACTTGAGTGTGCGGCCACACACATGTGTTTGCGGCCTCACACCCTTCCCAACCGCACACTCCACCTATATATATACCACACTTAGTCATTTTTGAACATTTCTTTCACTTCTTCAAGCATAGAACATTTCTTTCATTTATTTCACTAGTCCCTAAGGTGTTCCCAATTCATTAATTAATTGTTCATAACCCTAATTATATTCATATATGTGCCAATATATGCTAAATAGGATTCGCGTGTGTACTCAAGCCACCACTTGATACTTAGCAACTGATCCAACATTTTCATCAGAACCACTCACTACAGGTGAGTTCATACCCCCTTAAATAATGTTTTAAGCTACTTTTAAATGTTTTATGGGGGGATACAAGTAGAATTATGCTAGTTATTATATCAATCACATGTGATTAATAAGCAACATTTAAATGATTGGCTACTCATTAGCCGTTTTACTAAAAAATTTCCTTCAAATGTCTTTCATAATCACTATATGTGTTTAAAACTCCTTATTTCTCTGTACATTTTACTTTGTATATTACTTTTCAAACTTATTTACAATTGTGTTTCAAACAAACGTTTCTTTATACTAAACTGCTTTATCAAACCCATGCCTTCAAAACCATTTTATAGGTCCACACCAAGTCGGTCTTTTCTTAGAAAATATTTATGTTCAAAGGTTTTAAAAATCTTATTTTATGCTTTTAAATTATAAATTGCATGCCTCTATATGTATAGTTATATAAGAAATGTTTAAAAGACTTAGGAAGGCTATCCACCCTATTTCCTTTTCGCGCTTGAGATGTGGTCTGGTGGGATATCGGGTATTCGTCCGAAGGTCGTTTAAACATTAGTTATATATCACATGTACATATATAGTCATAAAGGTCCTTCCAGTTCATCCCATGCCCTTGGGTAGCAAGGGTATACATCCATGTCCATACGTACCAGTTAGATTACTAGTAAACTACCATGCGGGTAGTTTAGGAAGATACTAGAACTATTACTAGAATGCGATACCATACAATGAGTCAGTTCATTCATGAGTCAATACTTGCTAGAACATTACAGTACATTACTATACTTGCTAGATAGAGAGCACGTACACTACAGCTAGAATATTACAGTACATTACTATACTATTACATAGATAAGTTCACATGGTCACACTTACATGAGTACAATTATATGGTCATGTTTAGATGAGTACAATTACATAATCACACTTACACGAGTACACTTACATATACATAGAACAGATGTCACTAGGTGCTATAGCATGGACCCAGTTCAGGATCTAACTATACTGATGAATCACAACGCAATTGTGGTAGTTATATCGAGTATACATGATCATAGTAATGTGGATGATCATGGCTTGCAGATATGCAGGGGTCGTGGGTAGGTCCCAAAATCCCTTTGATAGGGGAGCGTACAGCCTGGGATCTAGACATCACATTATACCTTATCCCTCAAATAAGGCAGCTGAGTACCGATGTAGTGTTTATTACAAATACTACAGTACTTACACGATTACCCTAGACTTAAGGTAATTGGTACAGTTGTAGTTCGACACTACACCATAGTACTATTTCGTTTTCCCATTACATTCATTTCATGAACATTCACACGACGCACGGTAATGTAGAAACTATATTTTTGGTTAATGATAGTCATACCTGGGAAAACACATACTCTTACAAGAGACACACGCACAGACACTAGATGTCTTGGTAGAAGACTACATTCAGAGCAGTTAGGTCTTGGTAGAAGACTACATTGAGAACAGTTAAATTCTTGGTAGAAGACTCCTTTTGTTACTAACAGGAAGCATAGGGATTTCTAGGGCTTTTCAAACGTTTACAGAATTTTTACAAACATTTTCATACCTACAATTCATTTACATTTTCAATACTTACAATTCGTATACATACAAATACTTACAATTCGTATACATACAAATACTTACAATTCAAATACATACAAATATTTGCATACAAATTAAGACACTAAAATACTTATGATCTCACCAGCTTCAAAGCTGATACTCGCTTTCAAAATTACTTGTATCCTCAGGTCATCATAGACAGGTACAGATGCAAGGATTTGGGAAGATGGAGCTCGTTGAAGACTCATCTTTCATTTTGATTTATGCTTTAGTGTTTATCAAAATTTGACAAAACACATTTGTATAATAATTATATTATTAATGCAATGGATGATGTTGTTACTTGTTTACTACTTTACATTGTTGTGATACTGAACATGACGTCCTCCGCCCCAGAACGTTTCCGCCGTTCTTGGTTTTGGGGTGTGACAGATTGGTATCAGAGCATTGTTTATAGTGAATTAAGTATATCAACCCATAAAATATATACTAACTATAAATACATAAGGGATTAAAAATACTCTGACCAAGAGTTTATACTTTAAATAATAAAATATTTAATAAAGTATACGTGCTTGCATTCATACTAAAATCAGTGTCACTAGGACAGTACAAAAGAATTACGATTGTTGGGCAACACAAGTGGACTTAGAGACATATGGTCAAAACTGGGAAGATATAGCCTGATCACCTATATTATCCGAGGATTGACTAGCATGTGCCTAAGTTTAATTGTGTGGTTGCAATAATGCTAAAATCTTACCAACCCTACCACAATGAGAACAATAGAACATAACATTAAAATTTAAAATACTATAGGAGTATTTGGTGTTACTATAAGTACTTTAGACTTGAGAACTAAAATGGGATCTTCATTTCTATGTTGATAGTTGCTAAGTGGATACACAAAGGATATATGTAATTAGGATGTTATAGACTTAGAATCTGTGAAATTTTACTTTACCCCGATTCTGTGTGAATTTGGAGTTAAGGTCACATATTTGAAGGCCTATCCTGTTTCGATTACCTATAACTGGTATGCACTTCACAAATAGCGATGTAACTGATGAAGATTTTCTAAATAATTATCTAGATAGTTCGTATAATAATTATTCTCTTACCCCAATTCTCGCATAGATAACATGGCTGGACTCCATCCCCACGGCAACCAGTATCTCCCGAACGAAGTCATTTCTGGTTGGTTTGGAGAAGGACCAGAGAATGATCATCCTATCACTTTGAATGATCACCATGATGAAAACCCTTCGGACTATGCTAATTCTGAACCAGAAGTTGAGAACCTACCCTAAGCAGCTCCCTTTCCAATTCCTAACCCTCGTCCGGCTTTTCATGGCCCGACGCCTAAGTGGGTGGAATGTTTAGAAACATGGAGCCAAGGACAAGATCAGCCCATGCCATTTAATGGCGACCGAAGCTTTTACGACCTGAGCAATGGGGGCTCAGCAGATAGAATCTTGCCAATCTTGGTCCGCAGAGTGGCCCGAAATGAGATTCAAGGCAGGACAGCCCTACATCAGATCACTGAAGTTGTCGCCAATGCGAGAATGCATACCCTCTGCACCATTCGTGTAGAAGATGCTCGCGGGAGATCTGAGAGAAACCATGAAACCCTGCTGCAAGCATTGGATGAATCACGAGCCGAAGTCATAGAGCTCCGAGTATGCCAGAGGGTGTATGAAAGACACCTACTTGATGTGGAACGTCAACTGGCTGAACTGAGAGTTCACCAGAGGGATGACCGTCGCCGATAGTAGACGCTTTACTTTATTTTTCCTTGTTAACAGGAATCGTTTTTCTATCTATGCCCGATGTGGCATTTTCTATGAAATTACCTTGTACTGTAAGTACTTTTGGTTAGGTCATTATGCTGTCAAGAACTATCGTCTCCGGATATGATGTAAGACCTTTACAAGGTCATTTTCCGGAACTTTTACGTCATGAATATCAAAGATATTGACAGTCGGCTAACTTCTGTGTCATTCTTTATTCAATTACTCTTATCATACTTTCATTGGAGTCTATCTGAATCATGCTTTAGTCAAGTCATTGGACTATAGTAATTTAGCTCCAGAGACATTTCCAAGTCTCTTTCAGTTGTTGGATCTTGTTATTCACAAACCCACGATACCTCGGCTTGAACGACAAACGTCTTGAGACCATTCTACGAACTTACTTCTACTCATTACTAGGACTGCATCATAGGGGGGGTAGGTCAAACCTCCGTGAACATACTTCCAATCCGTGCTAGGACTGCATCATAGGGATGTAGGTCAAACTTTCGAGAACATAGTCGTACTCTTTAGATGAATAATCTAAGTACATCAAGGGTCAACCAGAATCGCTCACAAAATCCTTATCTTTCGTGTTACAGAATCATGTCGTCACCTGGAAACAATCAGTCGAACGGCGAGACCTCCGCCTTTACTATGGATGCCGCTACCTTCCAAACAGTAGTTACAGCTGTCGTGGTAGCTGTCATAACCGCGGTTCTTGTGCACCGTAGCACTATCAGCACAATCAATCCTGTTGATGGGAATGAAGTTTCCAATTGTGGTATCCATCCAGGAAGTCATCAAACGGTAACGGCCACAGGCCCGCAAAGCCGAAAATCAAAGAACAAGAAACGGAAGCGTCAAGACCAGAAAGAACGCAAGAAACCCCGAAATCTTTCCATGCAACAACAGCAAGTGGAAACCTCTGCCATCCCCGTACCGAGCAGACCATACAAAGGAACACTCCCGAAGTGTGACCGGTGCAACTACCACCACGAGAGAATGTGCCGAGCCTTGCAATGCGATAATTGCAACAAGATGGGGCACATTGCTCGTTTCTGTAGAACTACCTCCACCACTGGGGGAAGCCTAGTTTGCTATAATTGTGGTGAGTTTGGGCACTATAAAAGAGATTGCCCGAAAAAGGAATTCAAGGAAAGAACCCGTGTCCCCATAACCCCTAATCGACACTTCTCCTCCACCACCAATGTAGGTGCTGTCCATATATGTCACCAATGCAGTGAAATTGGACACCTCAAGAAGGATTGCCCGATAGCGAAAAACTCGGGTGCAGATGGGAAGATTTTCAGGATCACAGCTGCAGGGGAACCTACTCCGGAACCTCGTTAATGTAATTTAGGCGTTTTGTAGTAACAGACTTATAAACTATCCAGAACTAGTGCAACTATGGTCTTTCCTTTTGCAAGATCCTGTCTTTATAGGGATGCTCGTGCTGCGTATGCTTGTCTTTTGTAATATATCTTATTCGCAGCAATGGTCTTGTTGTAAATCTAAAGTACTGTAACTCTGTTCATGGTTGCATGGTTGTGTTTTGTCTGTAAACGTCTTATGTTCAAATCTAATGTCTTTAAGTTTCTGTATGATTCCGACATTATCATACAACTAGATTCAATTTGATCGACACCATACCAGCTTCATACGTACATCTCTTTATCAGTAAACGTCTTTTTAACGAAACCGTCATTTCAGAACACCAAAGTACTCATGCCGGGAGTACCTCTTAGATATTTTCTTTCCGAATAAATCCCCGAAGTACCACTCGTGCAGTACGTCAAGTTCAATCCAAGGATTCATACGATTGATCTATCACTGAGGAATGTATACATAAGAGTGATATATAATCAAGGTTCTACAGGTTTAGAATTGATGATTCCACTTTAACTTCTTTTTCCTCGATGGGATGAGAGCTTAAAGAAGAATCAGTTATTCGACTACCTTTTCAATCTTAATTATATACGACTCGTATACACGAGATTGTGATTGTGAAAACATGTATGAATTCTAATATGAACTTAAGGACGGAGAACTGCCTAAGCCTACGAGTAATCGCATCGTCATGTGAATAAACTCAGAACCCAGTACAACTCTTTTAAACAGATCGCCCTATAGTCTAAACACCTACGGAAATACTAGAACAGTACAGACAACTTAACGAACTGCACAGCGATAGAATAAGAAGACTAGGCTTCTCATCCTGGAGAACCCCTAGTCTTATTATCCCAGAGATCGACGGATTGCATCGTATGTGCCTCGGATAATCGAGGACTCCGTCAAGATTTTTCATTAGAAATCGTTATCTCTGCCTCGCATAGATGAAATGGTTGAGCAAACGCAAGGAAAGAATTACTTTCAGAAATGGATCGGAGATCCGAATATCACCAGTTCGAGTGTTAGGGAAGGATGTCCGGAAGACTACCTTCCGAATTCGATGCGGACACTTCAAGTCCGTAGTGATACCCTTCGGATAGGACCAACGCACCCATAGCTTTCATAAGCTAAAATGAGTAGGGTACGTCTTTCTTACTTGGATCAGTTCGTCATTTCTCCATGTAATGACTTACTTATCAACCCTCGTGGTAAGAATGAACCTCTGGAAACATTACCTTCGGAGATACTTTTCGCAAAGTTCTATGAACTCTAGTTTTGGAATTGAAGAGTCAAAATTTCCTAAAGAAACACTATTAGTGATGTGGAAATTCTTGAGTACTCTGGCAATTATCCGAAACCGTTGAGAGTTTGTCGATACCGGAGACACCGACATAAATTCGCCAAATTCTAGGTCTTACTGACCTACTGTCATAGTTCATCCAGAACTCCTCGTAAATCAAAGAAACCTTTTCGACTCTGGCCCATCAAGGGGTGGCCCTTGACAGGGAAGTTAAACAAGAAAAAGAAACCTTGGAGATTCCAAGTGAGTGACCAAGTTCTTTAGGAGAACTTACTCTCGGAATGGCTTAATATGCTTCGTATCTCGTGGAAAGCTAAACCCAATATAGTTAGGACCTCCGAGATTCTTATCAGAATCGGTCCTGTGCCTCGCACAAACTAGACCTACTCCGTGAACTCAGTAGCGTACATTCTACTCTATGCGTCTCGACCGTGAAACTGTACCTTTCCGTTACGACTCTTGTAAGTCCACTCGTTAAGATCCGTGCCTTCGTATTTGAACCGTAGTGACCCTCGACCGAGAGGTCAAGTGGACGAAGCAACGTCGCAGCCCGTTACTGAAGGTTCGTTGGGATACCAACCGAGAAGCCTATTTCACTTAGGAGCGCTAGAACCAATCGATTAGAAAGTTTCCTCCTCATGACTCGATCATTTGTACCTACTTCCTTGTCTAAATTCTAATTTCGGGACGAAATTCCCTTTTCACGGGGGGATGATGTGACAACCCGAAAATTTCTAGCTTGCATTCTTCATTTCTTATCAATAATAGACTCGTTTTGCTATCTTGTAGTACCATTTAGGGTCTATTGGAGCGTTATAAACGTGTTATAATCAAGGTTGGAGTGTAATGGGTTAACTCAAAGTGTAGGATTCAAAAAGAGGCCAAACACTCCAACACATGGAGAGTGCGGCCACACACTTGAGTGTGCGGCCACACACATGTGTTTGCGGCCTCACACCCTTCCCAACCGCACACTCCACCTATATATACCACACTTAGTCATTTTTGAACATTTCTTTCACTTCTTCAAGCATAGAACACGAAATCCTCTCAAGTATCATCCATTCTCCTTGAAGATCTTCATAAAAGGTACCAAGAACACCAAGAACACCATCTGGCCGCACACATGGCAGCACACACCATCTGGCAGCACACATGGCCGCACATAGGGCCGCACACATGTGCTGGCAGCACACTAGGCCGCACACCTGTCCGCACACACACATATAGTGTGTATATTGGCCATACACTCCCTTGTATAGCCTTTTAACCCTTCGTACAATCATTTATGGTTGTAACACTTCAATATAAGTGTTCACTAGTCCCTAAGGTGGTCCCAATTCATTAATTAATTGTTCATAACCCTAATTATATTCATATATGTGCCAATATATGCTAAATAGGATTCGCGTGTGTACTCAAGCCACCACTTGATACTTAGCAACTGATCCAACATTTTCATCAGAACCACTCACTATAGGTGAGTTCATACCCCCTTAAATAATGTTTTAAGCTACTTTTAAATGTTTTATCGGGGGATACAAGTACAATTATGCTAGTTATTATATCAATCACATGTGATTAATAAGCACCATTTAAATGATTGGCTACTCATTAGCCGTTTTACTAAAAAATTTCCTTCAAATGTCTTTCATAAACACTATATGTGTTTAAAACTCCTTATTTCTCTGTACATTTTACTTTGTATATTACTTTTCAAACTTATTTACAATTGTGTTTCAAACAAACGTTTCTTTATACTAAACTGCTTTATCAAACCCATGCCTTCAAAACCATTTTATAGGTCCACACCAAGTCGGTCTTTTCTTAGAAAATATTTATGTTCAAAGGTTTTACAAATCTTATTTTATGCTTTTAAATTATAAATTGCATGCCTCTATATGTATAGTTATATAAGAAATGTTTAAAAGACTTAGGAAGGCTATCCACCCTATTTCCTTTTCGCGCTTGAGATGTGGTCTGGTGGGATATCGGGTATTCGTCCGAAGGTCGTTTAAACATTAGTTATATATCACATGTACATATATAGTCATAAAGGTCCTTCCAGTTCATCCCATGCCCTTGGGTAGCAAGGGTATACATCCATGTCCATACGTACCAGTTAGATTACTAGTAAACTACCATGCGGGTAGTTTAGGAAGATACTAGAACTATTACTAGAATGCGATACCATACAATGAGTCAGTTCATTCATGAGTCAATACTTGCTAGAACATTACAGTACATTACTATACTTGCTAGATAGAGAGCACGTACACTACAGCTAGAACATTACAGTACATTACTATACTATTACATAGATAAGGTCACATGGTCACACTTACATGAGTACAATTATATGGTCATGTTTAGATGAGTATAATTACATAATCAGACTTACACGAGTACACTTACATATACATAGAACAGATGTCACTAGGTGCTATAGCATGGACCCAGTTCAGGATCTAACTATACCGATGAATCACAACGCAATTGTGGTAGTTATATCGAGTATACATGATCATAGTAATGTGGATGATCATGGCTTGCAGATATGCAGGGGTCGTGGGTAGGTCCCAAAATCCCTTTGATAGGGGAGCGTACAGCCTGGGATCTAGACATCACATTATACCTTATCCCTCAAATAAGGCAGCTGAGTACCGATGTAGTGTTTATTACAAATACTACAGTACTTACACGATTACCTTAGACTTAAGGTAATTGGTATAGTTGTAGTTCGACACTACACCATAGTACTATTTCGTTTTCCCATTACATTCATTTCGTGAACATTCACACGATGCACGGTAATATAGAAACTATATTTTTGGTTAATGATAGTCATACCTGGGAAAACACATACTCTTACAAGAGGCACATGCACAGACACTAGATGTCTTGGTAGAAGACTATATTCAGAGCAGTTAGGTCTTGGTAGAAGTCGACATTGAGAACAGTTAAAGTCTTGGTAGAAGACTCCTTTTGTTACTAATAGGAAGCATAGGGATTTCTAGGGCTTTTCAAATGTTTACAGTTGTTTTACAAACATTTTCATACCTACAGTTCATTTACATTTTCAATACTTACAATTCGTATACATACAAATACTTACAATTCGTATACATACAAATACTTACAATTCAAATACATACAAATATTTGCATACAAATTAAGACACTAAAATACTTATGATCTCACCAGCTTCAAAGCTGATACTCGCTTTCAAAATTACTTGTATCCTCAGGTCATCATAGACAGGTATAGATGCAAGGATTTGGGAAGATGGAGCTCGTTGAAGACTCATCTTTCATTTTCATTTATGCTTTAGTGTTTAACAAAATTTGACAAAACACATTTGTATAATAATTATATTATTAATGCAATGGATGATGTTGTTACTTGTTTACTACTTTACATTGTTGTGATACTTAACTTGACGTCCTCCGCCCCAGAACGTTTCCGCCGTTCTTGGTTTTAGGGTGTGACAGAGTGACCCGGTAGCATCTAAGGGTGTGTATGACTTGGATATGGAGTTTTCTCATCAAGAGTAAACTCCTTATGGAGTTTTCGGCCCAAATGACCAACTCCCCATGAGTTTACGGCCGTAAACTCATGGTGGGGGTGTTCTTAGGTGCATAATGATCTTACAACTCTTGTGGGGTAAGGCTAGGCTTGGTTTTAAGGCATTGGAATGGAATTTGAACATCATAGGGACCATTTGAGGAGTTTAAGGAAGTAAACTAGGAGTTTACGGCCGTAAACTCTTATGTACCAAATATTAATGTGCTTTGGTGGTACTAGGTTAATTACAAGAGTTTCTAGTGCAAGGTACAAGCCATGGAAGGAAGTTAGGGCACCAATTGACCACCTTATAGGAGTTTACGGCCCAGGAACCATTCCTTAGGGGGTTTATGGTCGTGAACTCCTTAAGGGGTGGTTTCTTGCATGAATAAGGTCCCTAACACATTGTTGGATGGTTCTAGACTTTATTCCAAGGCTTAGGAGATGCTTAAGGGGCATTTTAACAACTTTAAAGGGGTTTACGGCCTATGAAATGGAGTTGACGGTCTAAGCATGTGCTTGGGCCGTAAACTCTTGTTTACCCCTCAAATGATAAGGTTTAGGTGTTCCAAGTCCCGTATTGCAAGCCCCTAAGTCATATCTAAGTTCCAAATGTGGTTTGGAAGGGTTTTGAGGCTCAAAAACCCCATCTATGAGTGTTTGCGGCCCAAGGATGTTCTAGGGTCGTAAATACATGATTATGGTCTTTTGGATGATTTTGACACGAAATTGCAAGCTAAGCATGATAATCTAAGAGTTAGGATGGATATCTTACCAAATTGGAGCTTGAAATGGGGTGATTTTTGGATCAAAAGCTTGGAATTGTAGAGAGAGAGTAGAGAGAGGGTGAAAAGCTTCAAAATGAAGTTACCTCAACTTTATATATGGTTTAAGTTTGAGACACGGTGGAATTCTACCCGATACTAACGTTTAACAAGGCTTAAATTTTTACCCGATTAAATGGTCGTCATTGAAAACTTTTTCCAACTAAACGGGAGGGTAATTCACGTGTTTTTATTTATTTTATTACGACATTAAAACATAAAATAAAATAAAACATTTATTGGTTTGTCCACCCCAATATTAACGGAATCTTAACAAAATAGAATATTCTATTAACGGACACGGGTTATAACGATGGAATAATTTTTGGGTTGTCACACATATCTTGAGAGCGAACACCACCGCTCCCAGCTCCAAATCATGTGTAGGATATCTCATCTCATTCAGCTGCAGCTGCCGAGACGCGTAGGCTATCACCCGTCCTCTCTGCATGAGGAACACCCCAAACCTATGATGGATGCATCATAGAACACCACAAAATCTTCCACTCCCTCCGGGAGTGTCAAGACTGGATCCTCGCACAAACACTGATGGAGAATCTCAAACACCCTCTACTGCTCAGGGCCCCACCGGAAATCCACTCCCTTCCTCGTCAGACGAATGAGGGGTACCCTGCTAAACCTAGAAAGCACCTGATGTCCGAAGGAGACCTAGGCGCCTCCCACCGCATGACTGTCTCGATTTTGGTCGGGTCGACCAAAACCCCCTCCTGGTTAACGAGATGTCCGAGGAACTGGAACTTTCGCAACCAAAACTCACACTTCGAGAACTTGGCATACAACCGTTCTCGTCTCAGAACTCCAAACAACTCCCCGAGGTGTTCCTCATACTGCTCTCGGGTCTTGGAATACACCATGATATCATCTGTGAACACGATGACCGAGTGATCAAGCATCGGTCTGTAAACCCGATTCATCAGGTCCATTAATACTGCTGGCGCATTGGAGAGTTCAAATGGCATCACCACAAACTCGTAATGACCATAACGAGTGCGAAACGTGGTCTTCCCCATGTCCTCCTCTCTGACCCGGACCTGATGATATCGCGACCTCAAATCAATCTTTGAGAACCAAGGTTCACCTTGTAACTAATCAAAGAGATCATCTATCCTAGGGAGTGGATAACGGTTCTTCACCGTCAACTTGTTCAACTCCCTATAATCTATGCATATCCGGTGCGAACTGTCCTTCTACCTGATGAAGAGGATCGGTGTCCCCTTGGAGAACTGCTAGGTCGAATGAACTGCTTGCCCAACAGTTCCTGCAGCTGTGAAGACAGCTCCGACATCTCGGGTGGCGCCAACCGGTACGACGCCTTGGTGATAGGAGCCGTAGCAGGCACCAGGTCGATTCGATACTCGCCCTGTGTCTCCGGAGGTATCCCTGGCAACACCACCGGGAACACGTCGGTAAACTCCCTAACCACTAGAACCTCTGAAACTGAAGTCTGATCCTTGACTCGCTTATCCACCACATACGCTAGATAACCTGCACACCCGTGCTGAATATACTGTCGAGCCTTGGAAGCTGAACAAAAACTTGATCCCACTCGGGTACCCTCTCCATATACAATCAGGTCTCCCCTACTTGGGGTTCGAACTACCACCCGCTGAACCTTACAATCTATCATGGCACCGAACCGACTAAGCCAATCCATCCCTACAATCACGCACACCTCCCCCATGGGAATCGGTATCAAGTCTATCAGAAAGGATACTCCGCAAATCTCCAACTCACATCCTCGGTAGACCGAAGAAGCAGAAATCTCGTGTTCGTTGGCGATAGAGACTCGCAACGGACACTCTAGCTCACCTACTGTCACATTGAACTCCCTACTGAAAGTTTGAGACACAAACGACCGACTCGCCCTCGAGTCAAATAAAACCAATGCAGGCAAAGAGTTCACTAAAAAAGTACCTAATCACAGGTATAACAGATAAGCATAAAACCAATATAATAAATGAGATAAAGGATAGAAACATACTAGCAACCACATCCGGTGCTGCCCTGGCCTCCTCTGTTGTAAGCTGGAAGGCACGTCCCTGAGCCTTCGGAGGCTCTGCCTTAACTGGCCTCCCATCTGAAATCCTCAATGTATCCGGCGCGAGAACCTGTGCCGGCTTAGCGGCAAGCAACGAGCAGTTGGCCTTCAAGTGGCCAAACTGATCACAGTAATAACATAACCTCATGCTCGGAATCGGTGCAGCCTGCTTTCTCATAATGTCCCTCCTTGCCACACCTGTGGCACCCACTACCATCTCGACAAACCCCAGAATGACCCTTGTCGTACTTTCCACAAGTGCGGCTCTGCTGTCCCCCGGTCCTAGAATCAGCGGTCTAAGACTGCTTTGGCGCCGACTGCAACTGTGTCGGGGCCTGCCGCTGCTCCCTCATCTGCAGCTCAATCTCCAACTCACACCGCCTAAAGGCCTCCTGCAACTCCAAAAGAGTATCACATCACAGGGTAGACACAAATTGACGGATGTCAGTGTTGAGCATGCTTAGATAACGGGTCATCTGAGCCTGCTCGGAAGCAAAATTTGGGCAGAACATCGCCCTCTCTGTAAACATGCGGGTGATCTCCATCACCGACTCCCCATCTTATATAAAACTCAAAAACTCCTGTGACAACTGCTCCCGCTCGACCCATGGAATGTTTTGGGAGCGAAACATATCCCTGAACTGTTCTGAAGAAATAGCAGCTCTCTGATCATCAATGTATGACCTGGTTGCCAATCTCCACAAGTCCTTGGCCGCAGACCTTAGCAGGTTCAGAGCACACCTGACCTTCTGGTCAGTAGGACACGAGCAGGTAAACAAACACCCTTCCACATCTGAAATCCACCTCATAACCTTGATGGGGTCCTACGTCCTATCAATAGTAGAGGGATTCGTGTTATCGAAGTCCCTATACTGGAAGTCCCGAGTGGCTCCTCCTCCTCCCCTACCGCTATTACAGTCAATACAGCTGCAGCAGCAGCCGTCTCCACAAGGGCTGCGTATCGCACGTCGAAGTACTCGACCATGGCGGTCTTAATAAACCCAAACATCTCCATTATTTGTGCCCGGCACAAAGTGGCAACCTCATCATGCAGGATCTCTCGAATCCTAGCGTCTAACTCATTTGTCCCCATCTGCACCACAGGCTCAGGAGCTGCTGGCCGCTCCTGGCCTCCGTCTTCTGATCCTGATCCTGATCCGCATCCCGTCACAAAGCGTCTCACCATCACCATTCTGTAACATACCAAACGATATCAGATAAATCCACATAAATAATTGGGAACCAACTTCCCACTATACCCTAGGGGTCGTGACTTCCTTGCTACATGTATGGGTCATGTGCTTTCGGTAGTACGGGCCCATAATACCTTCCACACCTACCCATATTTGTCGCAAGTATCACCACAACACCCTAACAATGAACATGCACCTGATGGTCGCTCAACCTCACCCCTAGAGGAAGGCTAACTGTCTCACAATTGACCTACCGGCCTCACACCACCCACTCATCCATGAAACTTCCACCAACCCTGCAACATTAGTGTATGCTATTCATACATGATGCTGGACCATATAGACTTTTAAATATCTGATCCTACCCTAAGCTCTAATAATTAAGACAGAACATAAGGCCAAATCAAACATTCTTGGGCTATAAGATCTTAATTATGTACAACCGTGATACATACACAAGTAATTACAGTAATGATGTCAATCTCATATAAGAAAACCCTAGGCTAACAGGCATCATGTAATCAGGCAATTCTAACATGCAATTCATGAATATCCCTAGCCTAGTACTAGCATGCTATTCTAACATATCACAATATCAAATAACGCATGGTGTTTTGGGGTCTATTTACTGGCTCCGACTGATCGTACACCCTACATCCTCCTTTACTTATTTTGAAAACCATTTTAAAAATCTTTCCCTTGATTTGAGACTAGAGCCACACGAGTGTTACTCTAATTCACTTAAACCAAGGCTCTGATACCAACTTGTAACACCCAAAATTTTCAAGACAAATTTGAACTTGTAAAAATATTTCAAACCATTAAAATCATTACAACTTTGTTTTCAAAATGTACAATACCAGAGTTTTCTTAGAAACATAAACAAATCATGAGGAGTTGTACGATCATGCCTTCACCTTGTCGCGATCCCATGATATGCCTGAAACAATAAATTGAAACTGTAAGCCCAACAGCTTAGTGAGTTCCCCCAAAATACCAATACACTACACATAATACATATACAATTAAAAGCATATACTGGGTCCACAGCTTTACAGACTGGATTACCCCTTGGGCCCACAGTATGTGTCTGGATTGCCTTCCGAGCCCACAACTCACATGTGGATTGCCATCGAGCCCATAGTACGACTCTCCCTCATCTCGTATCTGGAATGCTCTCGGGTTTGTTGGTTACCGCACGGAGCAGCATCACCTCAACCCATCCCACATAATATGTCGACATATAACACAACTGATGAACATACATATATCACATAATACTACAAGTAGTCCTACAGATCTACCTAACTAGCATAACAACTAGCATGCAACACTAACTCATACTCAACATACTACCAACTGCTAGGATATCATATCCATTGGGCATACAGATAATCAGATAATAACACAAGTAGTCTTACAGATCTACCAAACTGGCATAACAACTAGCATGCAAACTAACTCATATTCAATCATGATACCACTGCTAGGATAACATATCCAATGGGTCAACCTTGGTACCTTATAAGAGCCCTTAGTATAGTTAGGTAACTCACCTTGCAAGTAGTGCTGAAGTACTACAAATCTTGATCCCTCTTCTAGATCCCTCTTCCAAGCTTTAACACACCAAAGAAACACACACACACACGATTTAGGGTTTAAGGGTGCCAAGGAGATGTAAAGGGGAGGCTGGGGGAGGCCAATGATCCTTTAAATAGGGTGCAATACCCCGAAATTTAGGTTTTCATCTGCCAGCTCCTACTCGTCGAGCCCTTTCTTGGACTCGACGAGTAGGTCACTAAAACACGTGGACCAACCCGCTGATACTCGACGAGTAGGGCAACCAACTCGTTGAGTAGACCTTGAAATCAAGAAAATTCTTATATAAAATCAATACCTGAGAATCGGGGCGTTATACATACAAAAATACCTAACTAATAATTCTTTTAATTATAGCATGATAGAAAATATGAAGCGGTTGCTACTACAACTTGCAGACTTGAAATTGCACGCAAAATCACGACGCGCTTACAAAGTCGAGAAGTTTGTGGGGCGATGTTTAGGCAATCAAGTAAATGTCTTCTTCTCTCCATAGGATGACTCAACAAACTCAGAAATATCTTTTCTTTTCAACAATGAATCTGGAAAAATTGATGTAGAAGAAACACCATCAACTTTCACCTTTGCTTCTTTAATGAGCTCAAAAAACTCCTTAAGCTTCTCGTGATCTTTACTCAAAATAGACACACTTTCTTAAATAAAACTCAAAATCTAACGAGAAAGAGGATCATATAATGATGATGATGCCTCATCACTTGAACATTGCTTCATAAGAACCTCAGATGGAATTATATGTTTGCACCAATGCCTAAGAATGTACTTTGAAGGAATCTTGTTTAGTTGGTAAGTCCAAAAAATGAAAAATATATGCCTGCATAATATACTATGTTGAAAGAACAATGAACAAGAGCATTCAAAACTTGATTCCTTCTTGTCATAAACAACATATCCAAAATAAACAAAAACAAAAATATTAAAAATTCACAATTTTAAAAATGAAAATATATATATATATATATATATATATATATATATATATATATATATATAAATCATTTAACTTGAAAAAAAAGTCTTTTCTAGAACAACAAATTCACATGCACTTACAAATTATTCTTCATTAATAACTTTTGGAGTAGACTCAAAAATATCTTTACATTGCATAACAACAAATCTATCATAAAATTCTTCATTCGTAAGACTGTGTTGCGAACATGAAAATACAAATTGTTCAATTTCCTTCTTCACTTTTATGAAAACTTCATTAGTGTAGATATCAACAGCATGTTCCATAAATTTTAGTGAAATTTTACTTTTAATCTTGGAAATATTGTTTAGATGGTCTAAGCAACATTGATTATGTCTTTGCCTATGCATATCTTAATCAAAAGAAATGAAGAACTTAACCAATGAATTACCCCGGTGAGATATTTTGCTGAATGCAGAATTCATGCTCTCTGACGTAGAAGTGGTCCTCATCAAGCCAGACAATTGCATATCTCTAAAATATGTTGGAATCCAACTTTTTCTCATATCAAACATTTTTGAAAACCCTGTAATCTCTTGGAGCTTATAATCTTCAACAAATTTCTCGGTCTAATTTCAAACTCATAAACATATATTCTAGAATTCCAAACTAGCTTGTTGAAACGTTTCCTAAATTTCATACCTAAAGAATACATAAATAAAAAAACATATATCTTATAATAAATTATAAAAAGATAATATAACTATTAATATAGTAATAACATATACAATAAAATCCATATAAAAGGATATTATTCACAACTTAAAAACATACTAACAAGTGAGAGTAAAAAATGAAGTTTTAAAAATACAACTATAAACATAAAAAATTCACAACTTAATAAACATAAGATAATAAACATAATGAAAAATGAGTTCAAACTAATATAAAATAACAATATTCATAGCATAAACAAAAAAACATAAAACTTCACAACTTAACAAAACAGAGAATATGAAAAAAAAAAAACAAAATATAACAACAAAAACATATAATGATCATATATACAAAATAAATAACTTAAAAATTAAAAATGTATACCTTAGAAGGCAAGTTTTTGGTTATACGTCACATACATAATTGCTGGATTGAATCAGGAAAGATTATCTCGATTGCAATTTTCATTGATACATCTCCATCAATGAGAACAGCTATCGACTGTTTACCAAAAGTCTTCAAAAAAGTTTTAAGGAGCCATAAATAAGATTTCGTACTTTCACTGTTCAAAAGACCAATTGCAAAAGTGACACTCTTTCTATGGTTATCAATTCATGTGAAAGGAAAAAGTATCATACGATACCTACAAAATAAATATAAAATAAAATTTAATATAAACACAATAAAAGAAAATAATATAAGAAAATAAAATATAAAAAAATTACTTGTTTGTGAGAAAAGTAGCATCAAAGGAAACAATATCACCAAATTCTCTATAATTCACCTTTGCAGCTTCATCAACCCAGAAAAGTGAAACCAACATCTCTTTATCACGTATAAACTCAAATGTAAGGCTTGGATCCTCTTTCATTTTATTTAAATACTTATCAACTACCATATGTACATCATCATTTCCAATAAAACAGCTCACTTTTCTAGATTGATTCTTGTAGTCAACAATAGTCCCTCCAACATTGTTTGTACCTCTTAATTCTTGCATTATTTTGTATGCTTTCACTGGACCAATCTTTACCCTTCCCATCTTCTCAATGAATTCTTGAGCAACATTATCTAATTGCATGTTAGAACTTAAAAAATGCATATACTCTTCATTAACCAAATCATGATTATGCCTTTCTTCAAATTTGTATAGCTAAAAAACTTATGAATTTCCTACTCTTCTAAATTTTGCAAAAGTTGGACATCCTTTCCTTTTGATATTGGAATTTCTATGAGCTTTATTTTTTTTTTAGGATCGGTCATGTCTACATAAACATTTTAAGGAAGTCCTTCTCTACTACACAACATAGATCGATGAGTAAGAACACGTGACTTCTTATTTAACTTTGTAGAACCCTTTCTTTTCATCAAAAACAACTTTAGCAGCATAATCCTTATACATATTTATTGCATCATCAAGACTTAGATATTTGCTATACAACTTTGGTTTAACATCATCAACATTCTTAGGAATACATATTCTACGAGTTCCACTAGGAGAGAAAAAATCAGAAGACATAGGTTGACATAATAAGAAAAATAAAACCATATATAAGATTAAGAGACACATATTATAAATAAATGAACAAAAAAATTGAAAAATCACAATATAATTACAAATGGAAAATAAGACTAAAAAAACAATATCTTATACATTTACATGTAAAATCAACTACAATTTTGTAGAGAATTAAATTTTAAGAACTTTGGTATTTTCATATCTTTTTTCAAAGAAAAAAAAAGTTATGACCAAAAAACATAGTGGGTCGAAAAAAAAAAGCTCAGCCAATAAAAGGCTCGCAAGTCGCATGAGAGGGAGAGAGTGGGTGAGGGCGTGTGGGTAAGGCAAAATCATATTATTTTTCTCAATTCCTTTTCCATGTTGACCCTCCAAACATTAAACCTTCGCCGAAAATTGCCAAAATCTCGTAAATAATTACCAAAATACCAGATGATCATGCGATATTTTGACAATAAATAAAATTAAATCTTATCTACTTATTTTTTCAACCGTAAGACTAAAAATTGTCCTCGCAATCCTTACCTATTTTTGATTCCTCACCCGATCCAACTTATATATATATATATATATATATATATATATATATATATATATATATATATATATATATATATATATATACATATATATATATATCATATAATATCATATCATATCACATCATATGATATCATATCATACTATACTATAAATGAAGCATTTTTCCTTTCACCACATTCATTTGAAACTCTAATGACTTTTCAATTTCTTTCTATTAATAATTATAAGTTGGTTAATAAGGTTAAATAAATATAAAACCTAAAGTGTAATCATATATAAACTAAACTCCGGTATTAAAACAATATCTTTACTTCTACTTATAAAGTTATGTTTTTCAACTTTTAACATATTATATTTAATTTATTAGTTTTAATATATTCTTGGATGTAGACCATTATCAGTTTAAAGTTATAACTTTTGAACAATTTGGACAAAATACTTAAATTATTAATTTAAATATAATATTATAATGTCAACTTAAATATAAATTTTTGTTCCACTTAAAAAACCAAAGAATATTTTGTAAATAGTTAAAAGTGATAAATTGTAGTGATAAATGCAAAAACTAAATTGTAATCTCAATTTAACTAAAATATTTCCTAAAAATATTTTTATAATCGTTAAAAGTTTTTAAATAAATAGCTTAAAATAACTTATAATAACAATAGTTAAAAATAACTCAATAGAAATGATTATATTGTTACCTTTAAAATAAAAAACAATGTTTGATGTTTTAAATAATTATAATGATAGATAATAAAACATTAAGCAAAGAAATTTTAAAGAATTAATTAACAATAACAACAACTATGAATAACATTAAACCATATATTATATTTAATTTTATTCATGTGTAACTCGCGGGTAGAAGTCATTGAAACGATTGAGATTATGAAGTTATAATAGATGTATATATTATCATATAACTCAAAATAATCAATATATTATATCAACTAGTTTATAATCTGTGAGAACCACTGTTATAAAATTAAATAAAATTTTCATATTAAAAAATCAAATTATTAATCAATTATTTTAAATAAATTATTACTTAAATGATATTTTTTAGTTATATAAAATTATAATTGTTGATTTAAATAAATACGTGAAGTTATATCGCCTTATAATCTATATTAATTTTATTTTATTTTTTAATATAATGTTTTTAATTTAACATAATTAGAATGAATAAATTTAAATTTTGAAATTTAAAATGAAGAATTAATTAATAATTTAATGTAATTAGAGTGAAAATTTTAAAATTTAAAATTGATAATTAATATGTTAAAAAGTGGCATGTTATGTAACATACAATATTAATGACGAGTCTAATAGTATGACACTTGGCAATAGAAGAATAAACCTATTCATTTCATTATATACTTATAAAGCTAGCATTTTTCCTTTCACCACATTGATTTGAAACTCCCATACATTTTTTCCTTTCACCACATTCATTTGAAACTCCCATTACATTTCAATTTCTTTCTAATAATAATTATAATTTGGTTAATTATGTTAAATAAATATCAAATCTAAAGTATAATCATACATAAAATAAATTTCAATATTAAAATAATATATTTACTTCTACTTATAAAGTTATGTTTTTAACTTTTAACATATAATACTTAATTTATTAGTTTTAATATATTGTTGGATGTAAACCATTATCATTTTAAAGATATAATTTTGTAACAATTTGTATAAAATACATAAACTATTAATTTAAATATATAACATTACAATGTAAACTTAAAAGAAATTTTAGTTTAACTTAAACAACCCAAAGAACATTTTGTAAATAGTTAAAAATGATAAATTGTAGTGTCTTTCTAATAATGATTATATGTTGGTTAATAATGTTAAAAAAACTATCAAACCTAAAGTGTCATTATAAATAAACTAAATCTGAATTTTAAAATAATATATTTACTTCTACGTATAAAGTTATGTCTTTAACGTTTAACATATTATAATTAATTTATTAGATTGAATATGTTATAATATGTAAACAATTATCAGTTTAAAACTACAACTTTTGAACAGTTTGGACAAAATACTTAAACTTTTAACTTAAATATAACGTTATAATGTCGACTTAAATATAAATTTCAGTTCCACTTAAAAAACAAAAGATGTTACCTTTAAAATCAAAAAATAATATTTGATTTTTCTAAATAATTATAATGATAAAATTTAAAACATTAAACAAATAAATTTTTAAAAAAATAATTAACAATAACAACAACTATAAATAACATTAAACCATATATTATATTTAATTTTATGCATGTGTAACTCACGGGTAGAAGTCATTCAAACGATTGAGATTATCAAGTTATGATAGATGTATATATTATCATATAATTCAAAATAATAAATATATTATATCAATTTAGTATACGAATTATTATATCAAATTTAACAACAATGTTATTGTTATATTTAAAAAAAAACATATATTTGTAAAGACTTCAATTATATTGGTGTTTCTGTGCAACGCGCGGGCATTCGCCTAGTATTAGAATAGAGATTTAGTATACGAATTATTATATCAAATTTAACAACAACGTTATTGCTATATTTATTAAAAACATCACTCTTTTAATAAAAAAGAGTCCTTTTTGCCACGTTTCATCTCCTCAATTTATAAACTTTCATAGTAAACGACCGATTATGCCCTTATGAGTTTTGTCTTCTGATCGTTTTATTCCCTTCCTTCAATTTCGCTTCTTGATTTTGGAAACTAGATATTGATTAAAAATTTAAATTACAAATTTCTCATGGAAACCTTCGATTCAAGCTTTACCTTTTACCCAAAAGTGGTTGCTCAATGTCAGTAGGCAACTCCACCATCGTTCTCTCTCAAGCCGATCAATGGCTTCAAGAATTCTAACAGACGATCGATGCTTGGAAAGTTCTTATTTTACCAACATCTTCAAATAATTTTACTTCAATCTCTCCATATATAATCTTCATAACCAGAGTGATTATGTTCAAATAAGTAGCCCATTTTTCAAGTTCATTGCAATTGCAAAAAAGACGTTTCTCTTCTCCTGCTTCTTGAATTATACTCCTGAAAAAACCCTATGTCGTTGTTAACACAAAACCTAAATGTTAATTAGAAGAATGACTGGGGTAATCGGTTTTTTTGCACACCCATTTTTCTTTTTTCTCCATTCTCTGCCTTCGGCAAACACCATTTGGCATTCCTTGGTCCCTTATGTGAGGATAATAATAAGGCAAAACACCATTTGACATTCCTTGGTCCCTTATGTGAGGATAATAATATCTTACAGCTATTAATCTTAGGGATTTATTAAAGTCTAAAAACGATAGGTGATTTTTATTTATTTTCTTTTTCTTTTTTATTTTTGTTAACTACAATGATTTTATATCCGGGTTTCATTTTCTATTTGGTGTAATCATACGTTTTTTGATTCTTGATTCAAAAATTGATTTGTGTGTGGTCGGTGATTACTATGATTGGAAAATGATATGAAGATTGATCCTTATGATGAAGATGAATGGACTGGTTATTTGAGATATATCCAAGTGCACCACGTTTTCAATGTAAATGAAGCTTATTTATTAGTCACGAGTAAGTGGGATGTCTATATGCTAAGTTTATAAACACACATCTCCATCCTTATGAGAGATACAAACTTAGTAGTTCATTTGATATTTAAATAAAAAGTTAGAGTATTTAAAAATATCTCGAAGGTCAAAATTGAAATAATTGTTTGTAAATTTACATGCAGAGTATAAGTTTCTGTATTTTGGAGCACACATAGTGAAACTAGAGCAAGTTTTGAAGTTGAATAACTTAGGGGGTGTTTGGATAGAAAAAAAAGAGGGTGCTTATTGCTTATTCCCACCACAATAAGTTAAGTTTAAGCGTTTGGATATAAATCCTTAAAAATCAGCTTATTGTGGTAGAAATAAGCTAAATAAGCATCTCCCCCTTGCTTATTGCTTATTCCCGCCACAAATAAGCTAATAAGCTATAAACTAATTTATCCAAACACCCCCTTAGCTACGCTAATAGCTTTTAACCTCTCTCTCCTTTAAATATTGTATTGTTAACTTAAAGTCTCTATGAAATAAGCTTAATGTTTTATTTTAATATAGGTGAAGACATATATTATGAGAAAGAGATTTCTAGGAGCATGTTGGAGGAAGTGATGTATATTTGGCTCCATAGTGCTTATCTTAATATTCTTATCTTTTGTTTCTTGTATGTGTGTTTTTTTTCAGGCTTTTGGTTCTTTGCTTCAAAAACAACATAAGTATGTCACTTTTGGTGCATTTGTTACTCACCTATGTCACTGGCTTTCGCAAAATAATGCAGGAAATAAGTGCTCATATGTTTTTTTGATTGTTTTGAAGCTCCATTTCATTAACTAAATCTTTCAATCTTAATATTTTTATATCAATTAAATGTGTGGAGATCAGTAAGGAATCCAAGCTAGCTTTTGAGAATAAAATTGACTGATTACCAAATTCCATTGAAACTTCCATTGTTAGTCTCGAACTCTTGATCTGCATATTCTTATTATTTGTTTACTTTATGGCAAAAATACTAAATGTAAATACAACAATACTCAAATACCATTTTTGTAATTTGCTCATGTACAATATCGCTCAGGAACCACTTTCTTGGCTTGTAGGATTAGAAGTTCTTGTGGTTGACCCTTTTAGAAAGGGGCTTGATCCATCTTTGATTAGTGCTTTTACATGCCATTAGATCATCAGAGTGTAAAACCATGACACTTGAAAGGTAGAAATAGTAAAGAATTAGTTGACATTTTACTAATTAACTTTTTTTAATAAGTGAATAATATAAAGTTACAACATGGTTTGTTTTTCTAGCCCAATCTTCAAGGAAAAATATGAAAAAACACATTGGATTTTCATTTTACAAGCAATAGAAGATTCAATTGAAATTCCAAGTAGAACCACACAAGAAGAAATTTGGTCATTACCTCAAACACTTACATATATATAAGATGTGGTTGAGAAAGATTCATAGAGGTACTACTTCTAGATTTCATTCTTTCAAAATCTCCTATCTTATTAAAAGACTCCTTTTGATGACATGTCACTCCTATAATTACAATTCGCTTTCCCTTCATTGTTAAATTACTTCAATACCCTTGATTATTTTAAATTCTGTTTTCTCGTCTTTCATTTACCCTTTCAAGTTTCAACATTTGAGAATTCGGTTAACAACAAAACGTATTGCACCAGATTTCTTGATTTTTTGGGATTACTATCAACTGCACTATGCATTATTATAGGTAACAAACTTTATCAATTCAATGTATTCCACAAGAAATTAGTATGTAATCTTCTCTAATTTGAAATCAATCGGTTCATATATGTGACTACATACTATCTCTATATCATATATGGGTAAATTACGCCAATCGTCCCTCTTGCACATGCCAAAAAGCATGTTTAGTCCCTATTTTCAAAAATTAATTCGGACAATCCCCTGGTTTGATTAAAAGTTGCATATGCCATCCCTCATCAGTTTTTATTTTTATTTGCACGTTTAATCCCTTACTAGACATGAAATGACTATTCTACCCTTTTATTCTTTTTTTTTTCATTTATTTTATTTTTCTTACAATTATTTATGCTATACAAAATAAAATAAAAAACCCCACCCCACCCATCTTATACTACCTTCCCTTCTAAACCATCTTTCCCCCTACATTCTTTAACAAAATCACCACCTCCAGACCATCACCATTACCTACAACCATCAATCACCACCTATTTTTACCTGAATTAGCCTTCATCAATCAAAAAAACATACACAACCGCCGGCATTACTAAAGCCATCTCACCTGGAATTCATTACCATCATAATCACCTTTATATCCATCCACCAACAGCCACCATCAACACTTTACATAACCGACCGCCAACCACCACCTTAATCATCATACCTCCACCAAGCCAACACCTTATGCAAATCAGTGATCACACAAAAATTTTAAAAAAGAAATTGAAACTCCCTTATTTATCGATTTCATACACCCTAATCTCTAATTCGTTGTCTTCTTCATTTCACTAGAAAAAAACATTGCCTAAATTATAAAGAAGTGTTCTATTCTCAATCTATATCTAAAAGAAAGAAAGAGGTGGGTTCAACTTCAGTTCCAAATAAGAAACAGAACCGAATAAATATGGCCATGGGCTTGAACTGCGTTGTCATCGTCGAAAAATCTAGGGGTTGTCATCACCTGAATCACCGTCGGTTGCACCACCTCGTACCTAAAATCTAAGATGGTTGACGCCTAAGTTTTCGAGCTACTGCCTGTTTCATGACATATTTTACTTTGGGGTCTAAGATTGAACACCACCACCGCCTATAATCTCTGCTTCCATCATGTGTCCCCACCACAATTGTAGTTCGACCGACAGTTTCAGGAGGTTGTACATGGTGTGTGTGACCGATGTTTGTTAGACTAGTTTTAAGTCGACTCATGAAGAGAATCGGTAGTGAAAGGGAGGTGGTAAGGTGAGTCTGAACGAGAATGGGTGGAGGTGGAAAAGTCATTGGTGAATCGACTAAGGGTATTGATCGAATGTGGGGAGCTTTCTATTGATTATTGAGAAAGAGACACTGGGGAAAGGGAAGGGGTGGGTGGTTAGGTGGAGGGTTTTTTTTTAAGTTTAATAATGATTAAAGAATAAAAGAAAACTAAAAAAGAAAATATTAAGGGGAAAAATACACTTTTTATGTCGAGAAGGATGAAGTGTGCAAATTTCAAAATTCAAATAAATGAGGGGCGATCCGAGTTAAATTTTGAAAATGGGGGCTAAACATACTTTTGGGCACCTACACCAGGGACGGACGGTGTAATTTACCCAATATATATATATATATATATATATATATATATATATATATATATATATATATATATATATATATATATATATATATATATATATATATATATATATATTCCTCAAGCGACTACTGTTCCTTTTCTGCCAAGCATTCTTAATTTCAAGAACTTGGTTTTTGATTTTTGAATCCAAAGGTAAGTTATGTTCTTTAGTTTCTTCCTTTGATGTTGCAATTTTGAAACATTATGTTGTTTGAGTTTTTCATTTTAGGTCTTCTTTCATATAGAGGAAGATTGCTACCCCTGTTACGATTTTCCTTTGTTTTTCTTGAATATTAGTGGTTTAATAACAAATGTTTGTTGTGACTTGATGTATCTAACGAAATTTGGAGGCAATATTTGATATCTCTATGCATCCCCGTCTCAAGCCCACCAACTGTTGATATAAGTCCTAAACTAGAAGTATGGAGTAAACTTTTTTGGTTGGATACTTGCAACAGGTTCCATAGCAGACATCAAGATATTGGTTTATAAATGAGAATATTTCTTTAATTAAATTTACACTCTAAGTCATGATGATATTGGTTGGTTCCGCGACATGTTTTATGACCTGAAACTTTATGTGCACAATATTACCTCAAGAAGAAAATATTTCATTTTAATAGGGCTCATGGATGAATTATGTGATTAGACGACATTGACATGCCACTTGCAACATTTAGAATCATACATATGAGTTTTATCTAAGTTTGATCATTTACGAGGTTAAGCAATTAGAACTAAGTGCATTTAGTTCTATGACTTGCTATAGTGTAGGAATTGGTCAAGTTTAATATCTAAACAACATTTCCTTCTTACAGGTCAAAGAGAAGTTTATCCCGGAATGGAATGAAGCTTTGCAATCTGGGATTAAATTCTTTTTCTACTCATGAATTATTTTTTATTTGAGTTTTTCACTTAATTTATAAAGTTTTTTTTTTCCTAATCAAGTTTTGTTTTTATAAATGATATTAAATCTTGGTTCTGTGCTTAATCTTGTATGGGAGTTTTGTGTTCAATACTAAAAGAAGGATGTACCCAAGTTCGTTGCTAAAGTTTGGTGTGGCACACTATACGTTACCTCCTAGTGCCCTCTTCATCCATGAATTTCTTTACACTGTGGTGTTGTTTGATACCTCTTGGCCCTCTATTTTTAACCAATTTTGCTATGTAGGAACAAATATGTGTATGTGTATAAATTTGTATATGTATTAATTTTGTTATGTTTGGTTAACCTATATGTTCTTAGATATATAGGCCTACTTACGAGAGCTTGGTGTGCATTGACTGATGGGTAATATTTACTTTAATCAACATGAATGAAAACTATTTGAATGCTTGAAATAAGATTAATTTTTTCTTCGATTATGCTATTATTTTGTTAAAAATGTTTTTTGATAGTTTTTTTTCATTGTTTTAAAAAAATCTAAAATCTTATTAATAATTTAAATGTTTTATAAATATTTTATTCATGGTTCCCACGGCTTGTAACCTAGTATATTTATAAAGACTTCAACTATATAGGTGTTTCTGCGTTACGCACAGACATCCGCCTAGTGTGTGTGTGTGTGTGTATATATATACACACAGAGAGAAAGAGAGAGTAAGAGAGAGAGAGAGAGAATGAAGTTCAACAACGAACTTCAATAATGAGAACGAACTCACGAACACAATAACAACCCTTAAATTCAATTCATCTTCTGATTAACACTTATTTTCCCATTTTTTTTCTCCTTTTGCATTTTTTTTCTCCTCTCGCATTCTCCTTGAGTCTCCTCTCTCAATCAACCCAATCAACTGATGAGAAAACAGAGTTTCTAAAGTTGAATCATGTTTTTGTGAAACAAATAGGAAAAAAACCAATTTAAAAAAAAAAATCTAATGTATTTGGTTGATGCATTGTTTTTTTTTCATATTTGTTTCACATAAATATTCAAAAACTATTCCTCACACCTCCATCCACTGTTCTGATTATCACACACCAAATCTTCAATCATTTGTTCTGTTCTGCTCATGCAATTATATCAGTCAAGATTTTGGACGATTTCTAATCCTTCCATCGATGTTACAACTTTTCAGATTTTGAATCCAATTAATCACGAATACTAATTTGACTTCTGATTCATCTAAACCCCGATTTCGCATTGAATGTGTGTACTATGCATCATCTATCGCTCTTCGAGCTTTCTAGCTAGGTTCCTTAATTTCACTCTTGTATTCAACATTTTTTAGATATGCTTTGTAGCTCATGACCATGCAAAATAATCCCTTCTCATATTTCTTTATGATTTCACTTGTACATTATGTCTAGAGCGTTTTAGGTTTGATGGTGAAATCAACATCACTATGAGCCCATAATTTTCACTTGCAATTGTGATATATGCAGCCCACCCACCATGTGTTCGACAAAATGCATTCACATATTATAATGCTCAAAACTAATAAACTAATAATTACAATACATGCTTAGCTCTAAAGACTTATAATGAAGGTTCAATATTACCTCTCACATGGAATTTTAATGGGCTAAATTAAATTGTAAATTCTATATCATTGTGTTAATATATTAATGACCATATAAACTGAATGACAAATGGCAAGGAAAATAGAGGTCTTAACCCATGTTATTTTATCATGGCTATATCATTCTCTCTCTCTCTCTCTCTATCTCTCTCTCTCTCTCTCTCTCTCTGAGAGAGAGAGAGAGAGAGTATGCGCGCGACAGATTTTAGGTGGAGAGAGAGAAACCGCATTCCCTTACCGATGGATGGGGACGGTGTTCCCTATTGCCACCGTGACAACCGTTCTCTCTTGCCACACCCACTCCCTCATGGAACCACCCCTATTAAAAGATTCATAAAAATCGGAAAACTATTTCTAAGACCATATTCCCTGTATTTTTGTTCAAATTTTTTATTAGGGCAAGTGCAATCATTGGACGACAAATACATAGAGTGATGTATAATTTCTATCATTGAATACTTTCTTTTTGGTACATTTAGTATTCCTAAGAACAAATAATGCATCAATATCATTCACCGTTAAGTATAAATTCATATCCGACGAATAATTACATCAAGCAAATAGTTTATTTTTTAAAACATGACATATCCACTATACATGGAATATATCGGTTAATTTTAATTTCCCGTTAATACCACAAAATTCAATAAAGTTTACATAAAAAATTTATTTTGATACTGTGTTATTTATAATCTTAAATTGGAAACTGCATTTCGATTTTTTTTTTTTACAATTCTGACAACTTGATTGGTCGGCTTGGTTGCTCGCCGACTTTGCATGATTATGTGTCGGTTTTTGATGACATGACACATTGGCATAACATGTTGACGTGTCAAAATTGAAAAAAAAAAACAACATAAAAAAGACACAAAGTTTTCATTTTTTTTTTTTAAATTTTAACACTAGGTTTTATTATTATTTTTTTTCCAGTTTTGACAATTTTTTTTGTTCCAAGTCGAATATCATTTTATCTAATTTTGTTCGTTGTTGACCACTTTCCCTTTGAAACCATATAATTCATTTATTTACATTTAAAACCGTATGAATACATTTTTTTTCATTTAAAAATCAAATTTTTTTTTTTTTTTTTTTTTTTAAATACAATGTATTTTACATTCAAAACATAATGTTATGTATAAGTATGTATTATTTATATTATAAACGTATTTTTCACTAAAACGCAACTATAAAATGAGTTTGGATGTGTGGAATTCAAAGTCAAATAAGCTAACATAATCTCAGGAACATGTAGTTCCGGGGGTTGGTTAAATTACAAAGGGATTGTTCATTGTATATATTCATGATTTTTGATTCTTGCAGATATACTTCATGATTCATTGGAAAAAATGATAACATACTATAAATACATGAAAAGTACGATTATAATATATTTAATACATATTTAGTTTGTTGTCTATAAAGTTGTTGTATTTAATGGCAAGAGGTTGTTATAAAGGAAAAAACCGCAAAAGCGGGAACTCAAAATCAGTCCCATAACGACGTAACTGATAGCGTGAAAATCGGTCACATTGCCGAAGAGATCTAAGTACATATGAAACCTGAGGGCGTGTGCTGAGGAGCACCGAATAATACTCCAGAAAATATGCTTTGGCGACCGTTAGGTCGCTTAGACAATTCCCAACAACAACAACTGGCAAACAACCAAGCTCTGCGCTCGCAGGCGTCCGCTACGTACTAGCAAGCTCACGCGGGCAGCTACTACCCAACGTACGATTACCTTGCAACAAAAGGCAACGACTCCAAGCAACAAAGGTAATGCTTAAATCATTACCTCATGAGACAATCTCGAGCACCGACAGATAAAAGAACATGATCCTTTAATCAGCGCATCTGACGGATTTGACGCCCTTGTCCACCATACGAATTGACGGTGAGGCCTAACTATAAAAGGCCTCATTCACCTACCGGAAAAACTAAGCTCTTTCTCTCTCTCTCTCTCTCTCTCTCTCTCTCTCTCTCTCTCTTCCCCTCTCGCTCTCGCTCTTTCTCTCTCTCTCTCTCTCTCTCTCTCTCACACACACATACACACACACACACACTCATACTCTCACTACACGATGTCTCTCAAGCCACTTATTTGACCATCAAAGTGTTTTCCTGGGAACGACCCAAAGAACGACAAACAACCTCTTTTCTGTTGTGATGTTGTAGATCATTGCCACCAAAACCCAACTGAAGAGACCCCGAAGATTTGAGTCACATCAATCAACATTGACCAAAATTGAAAAAAATGATGTTTGATTTGGCATAAAAAAATATATTGTCAAAATAAAAAAAAAATAAAAAAGATACAACTTAGTGTCAAAATTGAAAAATGTGAAACTTAATGTCTTTTGTGTAATTTTGTTTTTCAATTTTGATACATTAATATGTCATGCCAACATTCCACATCATTAAAACTGACACATCGTCATGTCATATCAGCACACAAACGGATTCACCGGTTAAGTTATTAGAATTATAAACAGGTGGAAACGCAGTGTCCAATTTAAGAAAAAAAATGATTTGATATCAAAATCAAATTTTCATGTAACCTAGTGACTTTTATGATATTTACCTTCGGAATAAAACTATAATAGGTTTTTGGTTTGTACGATTTGTTTGGAATGTTGGGGCCTGATGCTTGACTTTTGATTCATTGGACCAAATGCCTAAAATAAGCCCATCTTTTGGCCTTATTCGGTTGATTGCAAACAAAGCGTTATTCGAAAGTGGGAACAGAAGTGCGGACGTTTAGGAACTCTATATAAGTTGAATTCTTAACCTATATTTTGTCCAGTGATTTTTAAGTTACAGTTGAATTGATTATGAGATTATGTTATAAATTATTTGAACTATAATATGCGATTTTTGCAATGCGTGATTATTATTTACTAATTAAATAATTATGGCCGAAGGAGCAAACCTAAAATGGTCGGCGTACAAACAATAAATAGTATCACATTATGGTTGCACGTAGTGTACTAGTTGTATGAAGTAGTCAAATATCTCAAGCCCACTTGAATGAATGCATATGATTTACAAATATGATTGATTTTATATTAGCATTAGTTGTATCATACAATCATATACTATCATATGAGGTCGTCAAACATGTCAATTGAATAAATAGATATGATTTTCATTCTAATGTAGTTTGCATACATGATTTCATATTAGCATAAATAGATAATTGATTCAAATTATTTGTTAAAATTAAGAGCCCATCAAGGCAATAAATAAATAATAAAAAATAAAAAATAACGCTTGGTGCATTACAAGACATCCAAGAAACATAAGATTATTATTCAGATTCTTCAGATTCAATCAACATATTAAAATACACATCCAATCCAAGTGGTAAAGGTTTCATGGATGTGTTGTAAATTGTAATGCGCCGAGTTTTTCTTTTTTCTTGGTTGTATTGATTTCATACGTTGGAGAAATTGTAAATTGATTATGAAAAATAGCATTTTTGTACCTCAAGGTTTTTAATTCTGTGGTTGAAAACTAGTTTTTATTTTTATTTTTTTTAATAGTTAACTAAAGTTGTAAATTAATAATTTATTTATTTATTTTTTAATTTCGTATTTTTTTTATTTAATTTTGTTGTATTGATTTCATACGTCGGAGAAATTGTAAATTAAAAGTTAACTAAAGTATATTATAATTGCAAAGAGAATATGGTGTTTATCTTCAAGCGGTGATTTCGGTTAGTTGTAATATATATAAATATATGTTGAGCTTCAGATTAACTCTTCAAAAGAGTCGTATAAAGAATAAGGACACCAATATATATATATATATATATATATATATATATATATATATATATATATATATATATATATATATATATATATATATATATATATATATATAGTCACGTATATTACCGTGTCACACCGATATGTGATACACACGGATGTGCTGAGCCACGGGGCTGTGGGACGTTGTTTTTGATACCACGTAAATATATGTGGAGCTCATATAAACTCTAATATATGTAGTCACTTATATTACTCTTTAATACTGATATAGGATATACTAACACTTTATACATGTGACTTAAGAAATTTGTTTTTATTTTTAGATTATTTACTTGAAACCCAAATGAAGTTAAGTCTTTTTTTTTTTAATTTTATAAAATTTTTAATTTTGGGATAATGTCACTGTAGCACATGGAACTTTTTTTCACTTGGCTAATTTGGTCCTTAAAGTCTTTTTTGGTACATTATGCCAGTAAACTCGTAAGTGACCTTTTAATTACACCATTTTATCAAGTCTTAGAAGGTTTCCAGGTTACAATGCTTATTTGGCACGCCGATGTGTCCAATAAGCTTATGTGGGAAGCTTATGTGTCGAAAAAGTCCAGTTGTCGATATAGGCTTATTAATTCAAACCCTCATTCGGACCTCCATTAAATCTTTACTTACCCTTCTCTGAAAAGTCAGACTTCCCCGTCCCCGACTATTTCCGTCCTGAAGAAGAATGTCTTCGAGCTCATCGACGTCAAGGAATCAGCTACAAGTCACTCATGTTCAGTCGCAAGAAGGGGTAAAGGTTTGTGATTGTGTCATTCCAGCTAAAGAATGAACCTATTGGAAGATAACAAACCCTGGGAGGCGATTCTGGAATTGTCAAAACAGTATGGTAGGTCCCGATTCTCTTGATTTTGATAAGTTAGTATTTTATGGTTTGATGTGTTGTTTCTTTCTGTAACGACGATAATGGGGTATTTGTATTTTGTTTCATCTGTTAAAAACCCTAATTTTATTTGCTTCTTGACGATCACTGTGAATAAAACCTATTTTGTTGGTACATTAAAGGTAGCTGATTTGTGATTGTCAATCAAACCCTAATTTTATTGGCTTTTTATAGACTAGGTTGAGGAAATGTAGCTTCTTTGAATGGAAAGATGAAAAATAGGCAGACGGGTACTACAAAAACCTGCTATATTCTCTAAAGCAGAAATTGGATGCCAAAGAGGAACTGTTTGAGATGAACAATTTGAGGAGAAGGATTGCTGAAGTGGAGTTTCTGCTGTCAAAGGAGCAGTATAAGGTGGCAAAGAGTGTGAAAGAAGTTCATGATGCAAGGAAGGCAATAGGCAGGTATAGGATGATAGTTGCCTTGTTCTTTGCTTGCTTGGCCCTATGTATTTTGAAGTTAGGAGGTGATTGTAGTTAGTTAGGTTGGTTAGTGTAAGCTTTTGTTTTTTAGGATCCCTTGTATTTTTTGTAAAGGCGGACTAGAAAGTCAGTAATGATGGGCATTTTGTATATATTGAAGCTGGTTTTAGTTATAAGTTGGGGTTATCAACCTTGATGTGTTGATGTTGTAAGGTGGTAAGTCCCTAATGAAAGGGCATATGATAAGTAATGTAAAAAAAATATTCAAAGTCCCAATTGTAGGGCATTTTGTATAATCAGATGTTGATGTTAATCAAACATATGCATGACCTGTATTCCCAACAAATATATTTAATTAGATTGGTTATTGTGCATGTTTTAAATTTGGGAACAAATGAGGAAGTGGTCCATGTGGAAGTACACTATGTGTATGGGGACCATTTGTAGTCAGTGGGTGTTTTAATAATGAAAAAATGGGACCTGTGAAGCCATTATAGAACCATATCTGGGACCATATAAAACATCCCAATGCATGCACATTATTCCAATTTTTTCCATGCATAAATATTCAAAGCCAAATGTCATGATTTTACTTAAAAAGGCAACATACTTTCATACTTCATGTCATACATAAATAAATGACCAACATACCCTTTTCTGTCATACATAAATAAATGACCAACATACCCTTTTCTGTCATACATACTTAAATGACCAAAATACCCTTTTCTTTCATACATACTTAAATGACCAAAATACCCTTTTCTTTCATACATACTTAAATGACCAAAATACCCTTTTCTATCATAGATAAATAAATGACCAACATACCCTTTTCTGTCATACATAAATAAATGACCAAAATACCCTTTTCTATCATACATACTTAAATGACCAAAATACCCTTTTCTTTCATACATACTTAAATGACCAAAATACCCTTTTCTTTCATACATACTGATGAGATCGTTTAGATCTTTCACAGGTAAAGATGATGAACAAACAAATCAAACACAATAGAATAAAGAACACAGAATGGAATTAAAGTAATGTTTATGATTCAAATATAGTCACGCCTCAGCAGAGCTCGATGAAGAACTTTCACTGTAGAGGCGAGCTAGGGTTTACAATACTTGTGGGAGAAAATAATAAAAGCGTTACTTACAAGGGATGCATGCATGCACCTTAAATACTAAAACCCTAGTAGAAAAACATGCACGGTTGGATAGGCCCAAACCGGCAACCAAAACTGAGCTAAGGACCAAGCCCATGATGCAATAATATAAGCCCAACAATCTCCCCCTTTGCGTCAAATGAGGCGAGAGATTATCTCTTCTGAGTTGGCTTCACAGTCTTTACCACCTTGAACAGCCGAGGGATGATTGCAAGAAGTGTTTGCCGAAATTGAATGTACCATCTCAGCGTATCAGTAAACATCTTCTTATCGGCTACTGTGTTCTGATTACACCTGTGGATAATCTCTAGAATGTGCTCCAAGCAAGAGGTTGAAAATAGGTGCTTATCAATAAGAGCGAACATGCATTTTTGACCTTCGCCTCTGATAAACATCACAGTGTTATACTTCGAATCAATCTTCCCTTTGACCATCAAGTTAACATCGCCAGCTCTTCCCATTGGTTTGATCATCGTTCGCTTGTGAATTGCTAAGGCGATTTCTTGATCCATCTTTGCTACTTCGTGAATGTAGCAGACAAGCATTCGCTTGATATGGTCAATGATCGTCTGATACTCCTAAGGATTTGACAGTAAGATGTTGTTGAGGAGTATCCAGTCGTGGGAGTTGAGGTTCGGTAGATCAGCAAGAGTGAATTGCGAACTGAGCCTTCAGATCCCCGAGTCACTTTGAATTTCACGTTAATGAACTTCCTTGCTATATAGGGCTTCAGTACCTTGACAGTTGTGATCTTCTGCGAACTCCAGGTCAAGTACTGGGGCTTAGCGAACTCCAGATAGAACTCCAATAGATCTCGATCCACCTTCGGGTTTGGAGATGGGATGGCAACAGTTGAGTTGAAGCAGTGAGAGATGAATGCCTTTCGTGTGATTGGCATATCAAACTGCTCATCCTTTGAGTTTTCAAGCCCAAACGACATCACAGGCTCAAGCCAAAGTGTACTTGGTTCATCAATAGCACACCTTTGGAGCGAATCAAGAGTCCACTCAGGAAAAACAGACTTCTTCTTTTCCAGGAGCTCCTTTTCCTTTTGCTTCCGCTCTAGCTCAGCCGTTTATTTCTTGAACTTTTCTTCAAGCTCTTTATCAGAAGATTTTGTTTTCTGAAAAGGCTTAGCAGGATCCTCTTCATAAACATCCTCTTCATCATCAGTGTCATCTTCCCCAATTTTCTTTTTCTTCTTGTCTCTTTTACTGACCGAAGCTTCATTAACCTTCAGTTCAGTGGATGACTTAGGATCAGTGGGAGGTTGAGTTTTTGCTGCCTTTTCTCCCCCTTGTTTCGGCTGGACACCAGTCACCGGAACACCCGCAATTCGACTAAGGATGTCCAATGCAGGCCTGAGTTTCTCAGCCAAATGCCTGCGGATGGTAATGGTCATGATGGGATCATGGGCTTCAAGGAGGTGAAGCAAAATGGACTGAACATTGCCAACAGAGCTTTGTATAACCTCCCTCTCAGATTTCAAATCATTGAGCTCATCTGTTGCAGTGCGAAGCCTGAGGTTATGCATCTTTAGCTGAGAGGTTCTTTTGTGTAGCTCATCCATGATACGATTTTCCACATCCAACTCTACCTCTAGTTGGGTCAATCGATCAATGACATTATCATACAGAGTGGCATTGGCAGCTTCGATTGCTTGACGAGCAGCTTCAAGATTGGACTGTTCAGCTTGAAGAGAGTGCTAAAGGTTATCAACCGAAGCGTTCACGATTTGAGAGTTCTTCTGAGCAGCTGCCTGCAAAGAATCTAAAAACAAGTGAGCCTCAGAAATTAGTTTATCGACTTTTGCGGTCGCTTCTTTGCACTCCTTTGTGGAAGCCTCAACAGCAAGGGAGGCCCTTTGGCACTGGGAAGTAAAGGCATCAATGGCCTTGGCTGCAACAGATAGGGAGGCATTATGTTCTTGGACTACTGAGGAGAACAAAGCCTTTAAAGCAGCGTCAGAGTAAGCATCGGTGGAAGAGGAGGAAAGTAGCTGATCAAGTTTGTCATTGACTGCTTTGAGATGGCGCTTGGTGATAGGATCATCTTTGTCTTCATCACTTTGTACACGGTAAGGACTGAAATAAGTGGAATCAAATTCCAAGTCCTCACCGCCAAGAACTGGAGTGGTTTCAGTGGATTGGGTAGGTGATAAGGGTTTTGTAGTGACGAGAGGTTCGGTTGTAACTGGTGGTTCGGTTGTAACTGGTGGTATGGTTGCTGAAGAATGAACCCCCGTAGTGGTTGTGGTAGTGGTAGTTTCTGTGAAGATTGGATCAGGAATGGGAATAGAGGTTGATGGTTGAGAGGTAGAGATGGGAAAAACCGGAGGGATGAAGATTAGTACAGAAACGGGTAGAGGAGAAGGGGGTTGGGAGCGAACATGTATTTCTGGGGTAGGTGAGCGAGGCGAGGTATCACCACGACCCGAAGCCTCCTCATCAGAACTTTCTCTTTCAGATTCTGAAGGAGCAGTCGATTTGTGTTTGGGAGGAACATACTCTGAGTCTGAATCGCTTGAAGATTGGAGTATGAGTCTCCGAGCGGGTTTCTTCTGCTTAGGCTGTGAAGGACCAGCCTTTTTTGACTTTCGCTTCTTGGGGGTTTGACCCTTGGTTGGTTTAGCGACATTCCCCTCCTTCTGTGTTTCGGTTTTCTTTCCCCTCTTGGCTGGCTTGTCAGCCTCTTTAATGGAGCGAACCATGGCTGGTGTGAGTTCCCTTGGACTAGAAGAAGGAAGTTTCCTGTATTGATGAAGAACATTGCTTGCTTCAGACAGGCAGGCAAGCATGGCATCAGGGATCGATCCAATGAAGGAAAACTTAGTGGGATCTGTGACAATAATCTTGGTGGTATGAAAGGTGGCAATCGAGGAGAGAAGAGAGTACGCCATGATTGGAACATGGAGACGATCCATTGCCCACTTTGTGATGATGGACCAGTACCTTCCACAGGAGATCTCTGAGTGTCTCAATGAAGAAACCAAGCTTTGAACCAGTTGTTGGCATATGATGGACCCATAGTCTAAGTTGATCCCGTGATATAGCCCATAAAGCACAGTCATAAATGACTTGCTTGCTCCATCGAAGTTGGCGCTTCGCTTAGAGAGTCCTTTGAACAGGAGAGTGAAAAGGACATTCCATTGAAGAGGAAGGCAGGACTTCTTGAACTTGGTAATGGTGGCTAGGGTTTCAGTGTACCCCATTTGATAGAACATGGAGAACAATTGACCTGTAGTGATCAATTGAGGGTTTACCAAAGTTGGTTCTTGAGAGAGACCAATTAGGGCACATAAGCGGTTCTTGGAGATAGAGGTCTTCTCATTGTGGATTTCAAAGTGAATCCTCTCAGTAACCTTGTCATAGTAAGCAGTTGAATAGGTGAGTGAGATTCAGGACATGGGAACAACTTCAACCTTGGACAGAGCATCGACCAGAGGCGAGTACTTGAGACATTCAACAACATACGGAATGTAGGGTTCATAGATGAAGGGAGTAAGATCAATGATCAGGTTTTGTTGAGGTTTGATTGTGAGAAGGGTGGAGTGAACAGATGTGTCGTGAACTGAAGAGGAGTCTGCCATTGTTGAAGCTTTGAGAGGAAGATGAACAGTAAGATGAATCGCCTTTATGCTTTGAGAGAGTTTGTAAGTGATAAAAGGGTAAAGATCAGTATGCCAAAACCTTTTATACGTACAAGTAGGAGAGAGAAAAATCCGGCTGATATCTTGGATCAATTTGAAAATCGTGCCTGATTTGACGGATGAACAGTTGTCATACTCAATGATGACGCAGGAAAGAGAAATGACGTTTCCTTTTTACACGCCATTCCATAAAAAGTGCTTTTTCAAATCGTCAAAACGATTGGATAATTGCTGAGTTAGCCTTAACTTTATCCCAAACGTCACCCTCATATTTCACATGAACCGTCATTGCCTTTTAACTTTATCGAGCATTGTAATACTCTAAGAAATGAAGCTGGAACAATTAGGGCATCATTAATAGAACCATATTTTGGAAAAAACAAAGATTTTCGTGCATAGAGTGTAAAAGATAAAGAAATAAAGCAAACTTATTGTGGGTAGTTGTGATGACATAAAGCAATTGATTTTGGGCACGAATCTCTTCCTACAAAGTCAACAGAGACTTTAAAGTGCTTGTGTGGCTCCCCATAAAATAACGATCAAGTACTTGTTAAGAATTATTGAAAGGCATCTTTTTAATTAAGGCTATAAAGGGTGGCTTTCGCTTCAATTCATGATATTGATACTTAATATAAGACCGAAACTGAACGAAGTACTTGTGAGACCAATGTGATCTGTTGAACAAGTAGGTAGGGAAGATATTTATTGACTAGTGGACAAATGAGAGATCTAAAAAAAACTTAACTGGATCCTTGGGGAAGAAAAAATCTTGGTAATAGAAATTTTCAGAAGAATCACGCAAAATAAAAAGAGATTTCATATAAGAGCTGGAACATAGTAATTTTGTACCGTCAATTCATGAAAGGTGTTGAACTATGGGTTTTACTTAGTATGTAGTGACACGAGACTAAGATCATTAACACAGATTTTTCTATAACCATAAACCTTAGTGGTAAATGTTGAGAGTCTCAAGGGTTACGTTGGTGAGATGACGTGGAATGAAGAAAATTGATATAGGTGGTATAAGAAGCGAATGTACCTCTGCTATAAAAGAAGGACAAAACAGAAAACTCTAAGCTCAATATGAGAAGAGTAAGGTAGCTAATGATTAGAGTGAATGTAACAGCCTAGTTTGGGAAAACATGATTTGTATGTATCATGTTATTAAGGCTTCACTCAAAATCGAAAGAGGCTTTAGTCAACATGCAACAACATATTTCTATGGACACATAAGAAGTTTTATAGAAGATAGAATATACTTGCTTGAGCTTCACCACCGAGAAAAAAAAACACTTATACAAAGAAAAATATTAGAATAAAATAAAATAAACAATAAATAAATATTTTTGGATTTTATGAAAAAAATTTACAAAAATACACCTAAAATGCATTGTGATGAAAAAGAAACGAACGAGTTCAGAACAACCGAACCCGAGATAGACCGAGCGTTCGGTTCATTTCGGTTCTTGGTTGAGCCGAACCCGAAATAGACCAAACGTTTGGTTCATTTCGGTTCGCTCTATTTCGCTTCTTACCTTTATTGAAACAAAGGCGATTTTGGTATAGATTCTGCTTCCATCATTCCTAGGCCTTGTAAAATTTTGTTGAAACTTGCTTCAGGCAAAGCCTTAGTGAATATATCTGCCAGTTGATCAGTCGTCCTTCCGAAGTGAATCTCTACGTTGCCATCTTCCACGTGATCTTTGATAAAGTGATACCTTAGTGCTATGTGATTTGTCTTCGAGTGTTGCACTGGGTTATGATAAATCCTAATTTCACTTTCAGAGTCGCAATATAGTGGGATTTTCTTCATGTTCGGCCCATAATCTCTAAGTTGACTCTGTATCCATACAACCTGAGATATGCATGAAGCGGCATCGATGTATTCAGCTTCTGCCGTGGAGAGAAAAACACATGTTTGTTTCCTTGATTGCCAGCTGACCAATTTGCCATCGAGAAATTGGAATCCACCAGTGGTACTTTTTTGATCTAATCCACAGCCACCTAAGTCAGCATCTGAGAATGCTTGGACAAAGAATCTTGAATTTGGTGGATACCACAGACCAAGAGAGGAGGTTCGCTTCAGATAGCGAAAGATTTTCTTCATAGCAAGCATGTGAGGCTTGCGTGGGTTGGCCTGGAATCTAGCACAGTAACAGACTGAGAGCATGATGACAGGTCTGTTGGTTGTTAGGTACATTAATGACCCAATCATTGACAATAGAGCGTCATGTCAGCGACTGGCTTCTCCAACGATGGTGTAAGATTTGTCCCAAAAGCCATTGGAACTTTCACTTTGGAGTCTCCCATCATGGAAAAATTAGCAAGCAGTGTCTTGGTGTATGCCTCCTGATTGATAAAAATGCCTTCAGGTCCCTGTCTAATGTTTAAGCCAAGGAAAAAGTTAATTGGACCCATTGAGCTCATCTCAAATTTAGTTTCCATCAACTTCCTGAATTCAGCTGTTAAGCTGGGATTCGTGGAGCCGAAGATGATGTCATCAACATAATTTTGGACTATCATAAGGTGGTTACCCTCTCTCTTACGAAAGAAGGTTGGGTCAACCGAACCTTGTATAAATTTAGATATTTTTAAGAATCGAGTGAGAGTTTCATACCATGCTCTAGGAGCTTGCTTTAGGCCATATACCGCTTTGTCTAGGATGTAACAGTGATCTGGGTACTTCTCGTTCACGAAGCCTGGCAGTTGCTCAACATACATAGTTTCTTCAAGTTCTCCGTTGAGAAAGGCACACTTGACATCCATCTGATAAACTTTAAAGTTTTTGTGTGTAACATAGGCAAGAAAGATTCGAACTGACTCTATTCTTGCAACTAGAGCGAAGGTTTCTTCATAATCAATACCTTCCTCTTGGCAGTAGCCTTTCACAACCAACTGAGCTTTGTTACGAATCACGTTCCCATCCTTATCCATCTTATTTCTAAAAACCCACTTGAGACCGACAACTGAAGCATCCTTTGGTGTTGGAATAAGGCACCAAACTTGGTTTCTTTCAAACTCATTTAACTCATCTTGCATGGCTTGGACCCAGTCAGAATGGTCAAGAGTTGTATTAACAGTCTTTGGCTCAACTTTGGAAACAAAAGAATTGAACATGCAAAATTCCACTTGAGAAAATAGTGCAACTTGTTTCTCTTTGATATGTGATCGTGTTAAAACTTTTTCCGAAGATTCCCCAATAAATTGACTTTGAGGATGGTCTTTGGTTAATTTAACAAGTGATGGGTCGTTACGATCACAAGAGGGATCCAATTCTCCATTAATCTCTTCTTCCAATTCAGATAGAGTATCATCATCATTGACATGTGTACTCTCCCCCTCGAATGATGATAGGAGTTCAACATCTGGATCAAAGTGTTCCCCTTCGTTTGGACTTTCGGTTGAGCTAGATGACTGAGGTGTTGAATCCTCCCCCTGGAATGAAGAACCTTGATCTTGTTGTAGAGACGGACCCCCCCTGGACAGAAGGACGGTTATTGGAAGGTTCGCTTAAGACTGGCCTCTCAGTTGCTTTAGGTTGATCAACAACCATCTTTTGTGCAGCTTTATCAATGACTTGCTTGAGACTGTCAACTTTGTTGTCTTTCGCCTTTGATTTAGAATTGATTGTCATTTGAGGCTCATCAAAGAGAAGCATATATTGCTCAAAAATATTTGAGATAGAAGTTGTAACTTGACTGGTCTTTGGAAATATTTCTTGTATTGCACCTTCGGTTGTATTCATCTTCTTAACATAGATATCGTCAAAAAGTGACATAGTATGTTTCTTCAATCTTCTTAAAGCGCTTGTTTAGAACTCTATATGCCTTTGAGTGCAGAGAGTAACCTAAGAATATTCCTTCATCATCCTTAGCATCAAACTTGTTTCGATTCTCTTTAGAGTTGAAGACGAAGCATCTTGAACCGAACACATGGTAGAATTTCACATTCGGTATACGATTGTTCAAGATCTCATAAGGAGTGATAGAGAATCGCTTGTTTAGATATGATCTGTTTTGAGTATAACAAGCAGCAGCAATTGCATCAGCCCAGAAATATAAACGAAAGGAAGTGAAGCATAACATCGTTCGGGCTGCTTCACACAGAGATCGATTTAGCCTTTCAACGATTCCATTCTGCTGTGGAGTTTATGGAGCCAAGAAATTATGATTCATTCCCTTCTCAGCAAGAAAATCTTCGAAATCCTTGTTCTTGAATTCCAAGCCATTGTCACTTCTTACGTTACGAACGACTTTCCTCAGTTGGACCTCAACTTGCTTTATGAAGAGCTTAAGCTTAGGAGTAGCTTCTGATTTTTGCTTCAAGAAAAACACCCATGTGAACCGAGAGAAGTCATCCACTATAACCAAAATATACTTGTTCCCACCAATGCTTTCAATAGAAGAGGGGCCACATAGATCGATATGTAATAGTTCCAATGGTTCTATCACCTTTGTATTGATAATAGAGGGATGACTTTGTCTACTTTGCTTTCCCATTTCACAAGCTGCGCATAGATGTTCTTTGTTGAATTTGAGAACTGGAAGACCACGAACATGAGCTCCTAAAACCAGCTTGTTGATGTCATTGAAGTTAAGATGAGACAGTCTCCGATGCCATAACCATCTTTCGTCTGAGTGAGCCTTCGTAAGTAAGCAAACTGCTGGTTTCCCTCGAATTGGATTGAGGTTTAAAGGGTACATTTCCCCCTTTCGCTTCGATTTCAATAGAATGTTATTGGACTTCTTCTTGACTATTTCTGAGCCTTCATCATCAAACGATACCTTCAATCCGGTCCCAACCACTAGCTATGATACACTGATAAGGTTGTGCTGCAATCCTTCAATTTATGCGACCTTTCTTATGGAGAAATCACCATTCGTAATCATGTCGTAGCCTTTGATGGTTCTATATGAATTGTTGCCATATTTCATGATTCCACCATCCTTGAGAGACCGAAACTCTCTTAGCTCTTCCTTTCTTCCTGTCATGTGATGTGAGCAGCCACTATCAATATACCATTCTTCGTCAAACTGATCGTCACGTATAACCTGCAAAATATTAAGCAGATTTAGGAACCCAAAGTTTCTTGGGTCCTTGTGAGCCTTTATAGGACAGGGAATAGTAAGAGTAACATCAACCAAATAAGTTCGTTTAACTAAAGTTATTTCATATTTTCATTTTATAGTGAAAAATTTAATTTTATTTGACTTAGGTTCATCAGACGTAGGTTTTGAGGTGTTGAAGTCTGCATTCTTTGTGATCTCTTTTGGGTGTTTGTCATTTTCTGGAAAGAGCTTTCCTTTCCCATTTAAATCTTTTGAGGAATAAGAATTAGAATGAGAAGAGTTGGGTTTAGAAGTGACATTGGATCTTCTGTTTGTCTGATTGAACTTGGAATCGAACTCATCCTTTAGGTTGCTCACTCTGTGTTGAGGACCGAAATCTCTCTTTCGGTTGATATTGGGTTGAGGACCAAAAACGCTCTTTCGGTTGCTGATGTTCTGAGGACCGAAACCGTTCTTTCGGTTGCTAATGTTCTGAGGACCGAAACCATTCTTTCGGTTCCTTGTATTTGAAGGACCGAAACTATCCTTTCAGTTGTTTGTTTGCGTCGGACCGAAACCTTCCTTTCGGTTCCTTACTTGCTGTGGACCGAAACTATCCTTTCGGTCGCTTCTTGATTCTTCTCGAGACTTATGCGTCCTTTCATACCTGACATAACGAGGGTTTTGAGATCTCCAAAACTGTTTTCTTTCTGATAGATTCTTCTTCTATCTTAGATTTCGCTGGTGTTTTCGATCTGCCACCTATTTTGGATTTTTGTGGATGTTAGCCTTTTTCTTCGGAACACGAGCATTGCTTTCGCTCTTGGACGAAGATGTTTCACTGGTAGTGAGCGCTGGTTCGCCCAAAGACGTTTTGGTGCCACTAGTGCTTGGCACATCATATTTTGCAGGCTCATTAAGTGGTTCAGGCACCTACCTACCCTTCACTCTCCATGAGGTTTTCCGAGATAGACCTTTTGTCTCATCAGCATTGTCTATCGGTGCTAACCAGAAGAACTCTTCACATCCAACTGCATTATCTTCTTCTACCATAGCAGTCAATTCTGTTGTTTGTTGAGGAGTGACTCCTTGAACTGTGTAGACCTGATTGGGAGTAGTCTGAACCTTTTGATACACTACGACCTTTGCCTTGAGAATTTTGTTCTTGTCTGTCAACGACTGAGTGAACTCAACGAAATTTTTAGAAATGAGATTTTTGTGAGTTTCAGGTTCGCTTTTAAAAAATTCTGAACAGTCCACCACATCCTCTACAGAGATTTCACTCAGATCATCATCCTCATTAAGTTCAGATGCATTTTCAACATCAATTTTATTTTTTGAACTTAGTTTGGCATTCAATGAGTCAAACTTCTGTATAGTTTCGGTTCTTAACTTCAATCTATCATTTTTGTCTAATAGATTTTTAAGCATGTCCTTATGGTCTTTGGACTTAATATAGGACTCTATTTTGTCAAGACCAATTTTTTTAGGCAGGAGAGACTTAATCAGAGGATACAACATTTTCACAGTTGTAAGCTTCGGCATCGACTTCATCCTCCTTTAATTCAAGGAAGGGTAAAATCATGCGATGTATCTTCTTTCCTATTTCACAATCGAGATGCAATTGAGTGATATTAAAATAAAGTCTCTTAGCAATTAAACAAAAAACATTTCGCTATTTTAAAAGTTTAAGATTGTCTCGCTGTAAATAGATAGATTCATCCTTAGATCTAATTAACTCCTTCTCCTTCTACTCAATCCACATCCTCCTTTCCTCACTTTTCGACGATATCCTGCTAATTTGATCAGTCAGGTTAGAGTTTGTGACACGAGTTTGGGTGAGACTACTACTTATATTAGAAAATTTTGATTTTAAGCCATTCAATTCGTTTTCATAGTTAGTAATAGGTATTTTCAGAGAAGTGAGAATATTTTGTACCTTCTTGATCAACTCATCACATTCGTTGATCTGTGCACTGATAGGTTTCGTAGCAAAACACCTGTCCTCTCGCCCCTTCTCATCTTTTAGCCCACCATCAGTTGTATATCCTCTCATCTGAGATACTCCTTCGGTCACCATCAAACACCTTCCTGCTGCAGGTTCTTCTTTCACCAGCATCGCCTTGCCATGAGTGGGTTTTCTTACTTCTTCGTCCTCTGAATCCGTGGACCAGACTTCTACTCCACCGAATTCGTCACTGATATCTGTATCCTGTACAATCAAAGCATTCATGGTTTTATTATTAGCTGTTGATTTTCTTTTCTTGATTTCCTCCAACTGTCTTAGGAGGCCTGCTTCCTCATCTTTATCGTCTATCTTTTCTGACTGTTTCTTCAACGTACAATCCTTGGCGAAATGATTTTTTCCTCCACAATAGTGACAATCAAATCTTGAGTCACCACTGATCTTTGCCTCTTTCTTGGATTCTTCTGACTTTGAACCTATCTTCGGTTCCTCCTTCACCTTTTCAGAACTGTAACTTCCCTGCTAGTTTCGATTCTTATTGGCTGGGAACTTTCTTTTGAAGAATTTTCTAAGATTGGACACCATCAGGGCATACTCTTCACCGGTTAGATCATAGTCAGCAAGATCCAATTCTTCTTCTTCTTTAACATAACTTTTTCCTTTAGAAACAAGGGCTAACGAACCCAAACTGGAAACCACGTTCGTTTCCTTAGACAGTGCACTTTCATGGGACTTCATAATTCCCACCAGTTTTGCTAGAGAATATGATTTAAACTGTTCGTGTGCCTTAACTATGGACACAACTGCCATCCATTCAGATCTTAGACCGTTCATGAATGTGACTTTCTGTTCAATAACCTTCCTTTCGATCCCACGCTTTATCAACTTACTTAAAAGATGATTAAAGCGATCAAAAGTCTAAACAAGTTTCTCTTCGGGCTTCTGTTTGAAGTCACCAAATTCAGAAAGCAACAGAGTTTGTATCGAATGTTCCAGATCTTCATCAGTGGAATACAATTCTTTCAGCCTGTCCCATATCTCTTTAGCTGTAGTGCAAGAACTCACCAAACGGAACGTATCTGACTGCAAAGTAAACCTAATCATTTTTAAGGCCTTGATGTTGCATTGAAACTTTTCCTTCTCGTCTTGAGGAATATCTTTCACATCATTCACAAGCTGATTGTACTCCTTCTGAGTTTTGACAATCTTTGAGGTGCTTGAATAAGCGAATGGGCCAACAGTGATAGCTTCCCAGATCAAGTACCCATTATCTTCTGAGTCGATCACATAATCTTCAAAGTGATGCGTCCAAACTTCATAATCTTGAGTATACAAGATTGGAATCCTTGTCGTTGAACCAATGTTGTTGGTGATGTTGATTGGATTGGTTTGAGAATCATTGTAAGTCCCCAAAACTGCTTATGTATCAATCAGATCCAATTGATGGTGCGGAATCCCAATCAATTGGATGATGTCAGATCAAATAGAAGAGAAGGAGAAGAAGAAGATGATGAATCTAATGATGTATTCAATATGAATGATGCTCCTTACAATAGATTCTCTCTCACACGCACACTTCTTCTCTCTAACTTTCTCTCTCTACAAGATGCTCTCTTCTTTTTTGTTACCGTACACTCATATGCACTCCTCTATTTATATGGACCTCCAGCCATACACATGTGTACAACCGCACACCCTGTGTATGGCCATACACAGGGTGTGTGGCCGTACACACGTGTACGGCCATACACACAAACCGCAAACACCTACAACATTACATAAAAATATATTTTCCTAGAAAAGCAAAGTATAAACCATATTTTGACCCAACAATCTCCCCCTTGGTTTATAGCTTTCTTTTCTAACTGGTCCAACAAACTCCCCCTAAAATGTAGCTGGCTTTTCTTGTTAATCTTCATTGGAAGCTTGGCTTCAGCATTAATCTTCAAATTTCTTCACAACATCAAGATGAACATATGAATCTTCAATAAATGACTTCATCTTGAGCAGTTGGGCATTTCTTCAAGATTTGACTCTGAACGCATATTGGGCGAGGAGGCTTTATGTACTGATTCTTGAAAGATAGTGCTTTCAGCTTCAGAATCGTTAGAGAGAACAGCGAGAACGAATCTTCTGGATCACTTCCGCAGGTTTATAGATTGCAGCGGACTGATTGAGGAGGCTTCAATGCAATCCGTCACATAATCTTGAAGTCAGCTTCACCTTGCTTCTGGGGTTGAAGGATTGAATGTCGAAAGAATAATCTTCATTTCTTTTTCCTTCGAATGAGAATTCTTCGATGCTCACGGATGAAGCTTTGGCTCAAAAGATCTTCAATACAGTCTCCACGAGTCTCATCTACGCCTGAAATCACTTTTCAAGACAAAACAAAACTAAAAGAAAAATTAGCACACAAAATTTTTTTTGGATTTTCTGAAAAAGAAATAACACTATTTTTGGATTTTTAATTATTTGATTTTTGTTTGATTTTTGAATTATTTTTAATTCTCCTCCTAAAATTTGTGCATAAAGGAAAACTATGAACAAATTTAACAAAAATAAAATGATATCTAACTTTAAGAATGATTTGGGATCAAATTTTTTAGACAGCCTTTATCCGCTTGTCGGTACCTTCTATCTTCACATCTTTGTCTGGTCGATCGCCGGTATTGTTGTCCACTTAAACACGAAAAATTGTGACAAAATTAGGACATACTATAAGTGACAAGACAATGTGACCCTAAGTTCCTAGATATTATATCTGATCCTAAGTTTCTAGATACTATATCTTAAGGACCATTCAGCTGACAACGACCAGGGATATTGTTGTCCACCTAAATTGAGCAGCGAGATCTATAAACAATCTTTGAGTGTTCAATTTTAATTATACTGGAACATGTTTCCCGCTTCCAGATATGCCCCAGTAATCAAAGACTTCCAAAGTACTCCTTACATCGGGTGAGCAGACCATCATTAGGAGAGAAGATAGATTCAGATTATTATCACTTATAGTTTTAGAGGGATTGAGAAGTAGAAGGTTGCATATGCTGTGTACCAGGTCGGATTGTTAATCACGCAAAGGAGACAACATATGGCTAACAGATAAGAAGAATTTCATAGATATAATATGCAGAGAAATAGATTTGCATATGTTGCAGTCCAGGTCGGATCTCTTCCAATCACGCAGAGGAGGCAACATATGACTAACAGTAAGAAAGAAAGAAAATAATTTTCTACAGACCTAATTCATTGGAATTTACCAGTCGCCCCATCAATACCGAAATTAAGGACAGAATCCGCACATCGAGGAAAAGTTAAACCACGGTTCCAGATACGGGTTCATTTAATGTGACGAGTAGATTCCCATATATATCTCCCTGCTCAACCTATCCAAGCGTCGTATTGTCATGCTAAACAGAACTATCTAGGTCAAGATTTATCAAGTCTCTAGATTCCTTAAGTTCATCTGCACCTAGTCAAGTCCGTTAAATTCTTCGTGCCTACCGACGCATCAAACCAGAGCATAGACCCTTCAACTTTGGGTACGTTACGCAGACTCAGATTGCCCGTTCTCACTTACTTCCCAAAACATCTCCCTCAAGCACATTCCATAACCAACATATTAATTTTTTAATTTTATTTTCTGATTTTGTAATGTTTTTGGATTTTTTAAAATTTTAAAATTTTTGTTTTGGTTTTATTTCTCCCCCTAAATTTGTGCATATGAGAGAAACGAAAGTAAATGCGCAAATTTTAACTATCCTATTACAAAAATTAGTCTTTAAAACGAATCAGCTTAAGAAAAACTCAAGAGTATAGAGAAGAAAACTCAAACCGTAAGTCACCGATTGAATTTGCATCTAGAAGGTCTGAGAACAGCACGCATAATCTAAGAACAGATCCGAAAATTCTTCATGTCGTTAAGCACATACCCCATGTGATCCCTTCCTTTCTTCCCTTCCCGCAAGGACACATACTCTCAAACAATGTTCTGAGTGTTGTACAGTTGAGAGATGCTTCCTATCATGTGCCTGGAGCAACCACTATCAACAAACCGAAGTCTGATGATATGCCTCCATAGCTGCTCAAGCATCGAGCGGGATCAGTTGGTCTTTGGAACCCAGTCCATTTTGAAATTGGGTCGACCTTTGTCATCCTTGCACGGTACTCTCTCCCATGACATGTCCTGCTTATCACAAACAGATGATGTGGAAATGTTAGAGTCATTAGGTGATTTGGGAGATTGAACCTTTGGAACCCATTTGTAGTTAGGTTTGACCCATTTCTTTTTTGATCCGATGGGTGGCTCAGTACTTGCTTTTGTAGTTGATTTCGGCCGTTGAGATGACTTTGATTTTGGCTTTACGGGAGTATCTCTTGGATTTGGCTTCTTGGTCGACATTCCCTTCTTGACCTTGGGATTTGATTTCTTGGCCTTGGGATTTGAACTCTTGCTCTTGTTGGCATTCCAGTCGCCATTTCGCGAATGTGACCTTGAGGGGTTTCTCTTGGAAAATCTCCCTCTTGGCGTGTTTTGCCACCCTTGTGCATAGTAGGGAATGTATGCGCGATTAGGACAGTTTCGGGAAATGTGTCCAGGTGTTCCACAGTGAAAACATGTATTTTTCTTCACTGTGGAGTTGTTTCTTCCTGCCCCTGGTGGCGTAACCATACCTTGTCTCTTGTTGTTCGCATATGCACACTTGCAGCATGCACCCTGATTCGCTGGAATTGGTGGCATGTATTTTCCAACAGCAGGTTGATCAGAAGCAGCTGAGTTCGAATAAACAGATTCAGAGTTCAAAGAGATGTTAGTTTGTTCAATGGTGTTCTCCTTGTTCTCATCCTCTGCTACTTTACCTGCACATGAAGTAGAAGCATTAGTATCATTCAACTCAACACCCTCAGTTGCCTGTTCAACAACTGGTTTACCGTATACCATAAATGGTTCTCGGTCAATCTCTTCCTGAGTCAAAGGTATGGATATATAGTTATGATTGAAAGGGGGAGGAACACTATCATACCCTAGACCCTTGTTTTGATTATCTTTGAATTTCAATTGATTTTCAAATAAGGACTTGACTGTCTTACTTGACGCAGTGTAATTTTTGAAACTAACATCTGTTTTTCCACACTTTATTTTCAAAGCGTCAAGTTCTTTAGTTACAGCAACAAGGTTTTTCTTAATGTGATCATAATTTTCACACTTGCTGTAATCTTCTTGGAGTTTTCGGAAATCCTTGATTTTGGTTTCTAATTGAGCTTTTAACGGTTTCTGTCCTTTCCTAAGAGTATATCCTTCGTATTTGAGGTCCTCATTTTCCCTTTTTAGCAAATCAATTTGTTCGCGAAGAAATTTAATTGTAGCTTTACAAGATGGAGTACATGAAACTTAATTTACCGGAATTGATGAGGAAATCATCTTTATTTTTATTTTTTTTTATTTGTTATTTTTTATTTTTTTATATTTTAATTGCCCTTTGGCTTAAAAACCGAGAAAGTCAACCTTAAAAGTCAAATTTAAAAATCAAACTCAAAAAGTCAAACTTAAAAGTCAAACCGAAAAGCTAAATTTCAAAATTTGAAAGATAAATGAAAAAGTCAAAGTGTAAAGTCAAAGGTCAAACTAGAAAAGCCAAAGTCAAAATTTTTTAAAAAAAAGTCAAAATTAAAAGTCTAAAATTAAAAAATAAAATTTTTGGGTTGAAAATGGAATTTTAAAATAAAAGGAAATGGATTTTTTGGGTTAAAAATGCCAATTTTCGAAAATAATAACAGAGAAGGAGTCTTTAAGAATTAAAAAACAGGAGGAAAAGAACATCAGAGTTGCTAGAGCAGTTGGTAGGGCACTGTGATGTTGAACCAAGGGACCCGGGTTTGAATCTCGGCAGCCCCAATTCCCCTTCCCTTTTTTTTAAATGCGAAGGCTGAACATTGTTGCTGCTGAACGAAGAACCGAGGCAGCACACTCCGAGGCGCACACCGTGGCCGCATACACCGAGACCGCACACGTCCGGACCGCAAAGATTGAGCCGCACACTCCGAGGCTGCTGAGCCGCACACCTTCAACAGATTCGCAAAAAAAAAAACGACGTTTTTCACCATTTTTTGCTCTAAAACTCGATCAAAAACTCGTTTTTATGAAAAATGCAAAGAAGAAACCCTCATATTTTTGCGAGATCTATCCAAAAACGCTATTATCTTTTCAAAATAAGATCAAATAAGCTCCAGATCTAAAAAAATGATTGATACAACCAAGCTCTGATACCAATTGTAAGTCCCCAAAACTGCTTGTGTATCAATCAGATCCAATTGATGGTGCGGAATCCCAATCAATTGGATGATGTCAGATCAAATAGAAGAGAAGGAGAAGAAGAAGATGATGAATCTAATGATGTATTCAATATGAATGATGCTCCTTACAATACATTCTCTCTCACACACACGTCTTCTCTGTAACTTTCTCTCTCTACAAGATGCTCTCTTCTTTTTTGTTACCGTACACTCACATGCACTCCTCTATTTATATGGACCTCCAGCCATACACATGTGTACAACCGCACACCCTGTGTATGGCCGTACACAGGGTGTGCGGCCATACACACATGTACGGCCGTACACAGGGTGTGCGGCCATATACACGTGTACGGCCGTACACACAAACCGCAAACACATACAACATTGTATAAAAATATATTTTCCTAGAAAAGCAAAGTATAAACCATATTTTTGACCTAACAATCATCCATGGACATTGTGATAGCGTTTGATCGATTACCTGTTTTAAGATCAGACTTGTAATTTTATCGATTAGAGTAAGATCGACAATTAATGAGATTCGTCAATATGGAGTGACGGCTCAATTAATATCAATCAATGCGGAATAAAACCCTAATAACTTCTTCGACAGAAGAGATGTGTATGAATTACACAGTCTCCTGCTCTGATACCAATTGATGAGAATAAATCTGAGATCGTTTAGATCTTTCACAGGTAAAGATGATGAACAAACAAATCAAACACAATAGAATAAAGAACACATAATAGAATCAAAGTAATGCTTATGATTGAAATATAGTCACGCCTCAACAGAGCTCGATGAAGAACTTTCACTGTAGAGGCGAGCTAGGGTTTACAATACTTGTGGGAGAAAATAATAAAAGCGTTACTTACAAGGGATGCATGCATGCACCTTAAATACTAAAAACCTAGTAAAAAAACATGCATGGTTGGACAGGCCCAAACCGGCAACCAAAGCTGAGGTAAGGACCGATCCCATGATGCAATACTATAAGCCCAACACATACTTAAATATAAATTACCATCATCTTATTACATAAACTTTAAATATAAATTACCATCATCCTATGACATAAACTTTAAATCCAATTTACCATCATCCTATTACATAAACTTTAAATACAAATTACAATAAACACTAATCAATTACAAGAGCTTTTCCCATCGAATTTCCTGGATCATCAACATCACCAATTGTTTTGCCTAATTTTAGCTTCAATATTCTCTTTGACTTTCTTCTCCTTATCCTCTTCAAAATCTCTAAAAATGGCCTAACACTTACCTGCTGAACTTGGATAACAGGAGCAACCTCCTGAACATTAACATTATCAACTTGAGCATTAGGATTAACCTCATCAACCTCCTGAACATTAACATTATCAACTTGGATAACAGGATCAACCTCCTCATCTCGAACAACTTCCTCAACCACAACAGCTTCCTCAAACACATCAGCTTCCTCACCCACAACACCCTCATCACCTTCATAACATCTAGGTGGAGTGAATTGCATATAATGACTAAAATCCCCTACACTACTAGATTCAACATCAGTAGGAGTAACTTGCATATCATTTTGAGTAGTATCCATCTCAATTGGAGTCATTTCAACCTCTTCATGTTGTTGTGGTTCACTTGTACTACCCTATATGGCATGATATAATTATGTTAGTAACAAATCATATGTAAATAAATTTAAATTTTAAATTGTTTTACCTGTCCTGCATATTGCTTCACACAAACTTTTTGTTTCTTCTATTTCTTCACATTTAGCTTTCGGGGCCTTCTCTGTGGACAAGTGGCCTTGTTGTGACCTATCTCCTTGCAAACACTACATCTGATTTTTTTTCTAGCCTTAGAAACCATGTGTGTTCCTGTGTTCTCTGTAGTGGATTTCTTCCTCTTAGCAGCTGGCCTACCAGGCATCCTTCTATTAATAGGAGGCAATGGTGGAGTATAGTTTGTCTCTGGCCACATGTCACTGCTATTCATGGGAGCAATTCTGTAATTGTATGCCTTCCTAAATGTGGTTATGTTAAACATGTTGTCTACATAGGCTTCTACATCCCTATTAAGAAAGGATATCCTAGCTACAGAATGATCACATCCATATCCATTCAATTGCCACAACCTACATGAGCATGTTTTCCTTTCTGAGTCTGCCTCATATGTATCTATTGCTCCCCTTACCTCAAACTGGTTTAATCCACTTGGTAGTACCTGATAATGCCTTTGAGCTTTTTTAAGCAAATTCACCTTATCCCTTATTTCTGGAAAAATATGATTTCCCCATTGTTGTCCCTTTAATTTCATGTTGTAGATTCTATCCATCATGTATAATCTTATCCCCTCTAACATGGTTATTATGGGCTTCTTCCTGGAATCCACTATTAAATCATTAAAACTTTCTGAGAACCCATTTTCAACTGCATCACAACACCTTCCAGTTTGAAAGAAAGCTCTTGACCATGTTTTAGGATCTTTCTCCATGAGATATGGATGGGCATCTGGGTTCAATGTCTCAATTTCTTTCATCAAAACTTTTGAAGCATGCTCAGTTGTGGCTTTAGATGCTCTCCAAAACAAGGTATGATATATGGCACTAGTAAATCTCTTCCACAAATTCTGGCAAATATGTCTAGCACACCGCCTATGCTCTACATATGGCAGCAACTCTTTAACAGCGTCTATCAAACCATGTAGTAGTACAAAGGTTTAATTCAGATAGTGTAAAATAAATATAAATACATTACTATGTAAAATACTAACCTTATGTTGGTCTGACATTAAACTGAAACCGTTGACTATATTCAAGTTTAGATCATCAATGAGAAGCTCTAAAAACCACTTCCAATTCTGCTTGTTCTCCACATTAACCACTGCCCAAGCAATAAGATATATCTTGTCATTTTCATCCCTCCCAATAGCACAAAGCAATTCTCCCTTACAAACACCTTTAAGAAAACATCCATCAAGACCAATTATCCTTTTACACCCTTCAATCCAGCCTTGTTTAACTCCTTGAAAACAACAATAGAACTTGCTAAAATATTTCTTTCCGTCTGGACCATCCTCCATATCTAGTTTCACAGTTGACCCTAGATTTGTCCTTAAAATCTCATGACCATATGACCATAGCTTACCATAATGTTCAACAAGGCTACCTTCAACAAGTTTAGTGCATATTTCTTTGCTCTTCTACATTGCCCCATACTAACTTGGATACCAAACTTGGCCATTACATTCAACCTAAGCTTCCTTACGCTTATTTTCTAACTTTGTACAATCTCTTTGGTATAGTGACTCCCAATCCATGCATATGTCACTAATGATCCAAACTTGAAGTTCCTAGCACAATTATGATAAGCTTTTAGTGACTTGATTTGGAAACTCTCTTCATCACTCATCCAGGAAGCCCATAATCTAAATGTGCAAGCACCCTTGCTACACCTCACCAAAAGTCTTGTCCTATCATTATTTTTCAAAACACAATTGATATCCATTAGCTACAGCATAGTTACACAACATTGATTTTACTTGCCCTGAACCCTTAAATCTCATCCCTAGAATTGGTTTTTGTTTTTTCTAGTGTAATAACTCATTAAATATGGAATGAGTTTGTATGTTAACTTCAACTTCTCTCCCATTGTCATCATTTACAATGTTGTTTTCATCCTCATCATCAACACATAACTTACTCAAGAAAGGATCATTTGATGTCCTATTCATATGCACTACAACCTCATTAAACTCAAATGCAACATTCCTAACTTCATCTATGTTATCTTCATTTTCACCATCAAGACAAGACTCATGTTCATCAACATCATTATCATCATCATCAAGCCACCCATCAACACCAACCCCAATATGATCCACATAAACCGAAATTACACCATATGTTCCATAAGCATCAAAAATAAAAGCAGCATATTCCACATCATTTGAAATGGGATTAAGCCCTTCCATCAACCAATTTCCTGGTTCATAGTAGTAAAACTTTTTACACTCTTCATGCATGAAATGTTCGAAGAAGTTCACAAACTCATAATAAGTCATAAAAGAAAAGTAAACATCAGTGAACATGGTTTTCACACCACCAGTGTGAGAGAAGGGATTTCGATTAAATACCCCTTGGTAGTTCAGTTCCACCATTGCAAATAATCCATTAGGTTCCGATTGTGTCATTGCTGCGACTACTTTGTTTCGTGAGCTCGATCACAGGAATGCTTCATAAACCCTAACTCGGTTTCTTTTACAACTAATTAATGAAGACGACTGAAGTTTGATAGTTGAAGACGATAGGATTTAAGCTTCTTATATCATTAATTGACGTGGCATATCTCACGTGGCATTGGATTAGACAAAAATATATATTAATTCACATATATTAAAGGTCAACCGGGAAACCTTCTAAAACTTGATAAAATGGTATAATTAAAAGGTCACTTACGAGTTTACTGGCCTAATGTACCAAAAAAAAACTTTAAGAACCAAATTAGCCAATTGAAGAAAGTTTCATGTGCTACAGTGACATTATCACATTAATTTTTTTTACTTTTGAGTTATATAAGATAGGTATTCTTAATTTGTAACTTACAATAGAATACTATATTGCAATATACATGGAATAGATACAAATAAAAAAAATTCAAATAGAATGAACAAAATATCGGCTCCAAATATTACCCCAAAAAGTTTTAAACCAAGATGTGAGTCGAGCCTTTCGAATATACCATAATCACATAGGTTTTTATGTAAAAAAGTTTCTTTATTTTGAATTCTTTTTAATAAAGTCCTAAAAAAATTTGAATAGGAAAAGTCTCGATTAATTAATATTTTCTTTTTCTAAATTAAAAAAAATCATTTTTTATATTTGAACAGAAAATAACCGATTATGTGATTTTCTTAAAAATAATGAGGTTTTTCTGTTAAAAAAAAACTTTTAAGACTTTATCAAGAATTTTCCCAAAATAATGAGATTTATATATATATATATATATATATATATATATATATATATATATATATATATATATATATATATATATATATATATATATATATATATATATATATATTATATATATATATATATATATATATATATATATGAAAAATTTCAATAGAAAACCATAATTGTTGGTTCTTCAAAAATCAAATCTTTTTTTTTTTTTAAATTCTAAAGTTTATTCTTTATCGAAAAAAATCTAAAAATATCTAAATTCATATATTAATATTGTGAATGTGAAAAATATTTTTCGGATTCACAGTATGAATCTGGATTCACGTTGTGAATTTTCAAAGATTCATATTGTGAATTTAATGTAAAAAAATCGAAATTTATATCATTGGAAAAAGAATAAAAAGATATGAATTTCTGTATTTTTATTTTTTTTTAAACAAAAAATAAGTTATAAAAGTTGAAAAAAAAATTTGTTCATTGATTCCTTAGTTAATTATGGTTCTGTATTGAACCACACCGTGTATATATATATATATATATATATATATATATATATATATATATATATATATATATATATATATATATATATATATATATATATATATATATATATATATATATATATATAGAGAGAGAGAGAGAGAGAGGAGAGAGAGAGAGAGAGAGAGAGAGAGGAGAGAGAGAGAGAGAGGAGAGAGAGAGAGGAGAGAGAGAGAGAGAGAGAGGATATACCCGTGGATACTGTACTACAGTACTAACAAAACATGTAAGTACAATAGGATTATGATTATAGTAGACATTGACAGAAGTTTTCTAGAGATTAAGGAGTTGTTTAAAATCTTGTGGGATAGGATATCTCTGAGAGACTTAAATGAACATGGGGATTGTCATCACATTATATATGAGATGATCTGTTCGTTGATTATGTTGAAGTTGATTTATTTATTGTTGTTAGAGAGACAAGAGCATGCAGCTTTTGAAGATTCGAAGAAGAACAACGGGAATAACAATCTCCTTGAGACAAGGGAGTAATTAAGGAACTTCTCTTCTTCCAATGCAATTCTTGATTTTTAGAATTAGTTATTTTTATTTGCTTAATTGTATATGTTTCTTTTCATTGCGTTGTCTATGATACCCACTGTATTTCTCTTACATGAGAAGGTTTTTGATAAATGTTTATCCGAATTTATAAAAAAGTTCATCGAAATGATAACGAATATATAGTTTTAAGATATGATATATATTTGTATGATCTTAAATTGAAACTTAAAAATTGTTCATTTTTCAACCTATTAATATTAGCCATTTAATAGTTTTTTAATATATATATATATATATATATATATATATATATATATATATATATATATATATATATATATATATATATATATATATATATATATATATATATATATATATATATATATATATATATATAAATTACACGAATGGTCCCTATGGTTTAGCTAATTTGCACGTTTGATCTCTAACTTAATTTTTAACTCGGAAGGTCCCTACTGTTTTTTTTGTAACACTTTTGTTCTGTGTCTTACCTAAAAAGATTATTTTGCCCATGATTTTTTAATTTATTTAAATAACACATCCCAACCCCCACCCTCTCATCATACCTTACCTACCTCATCATTTTTTTTATTTAAATAATAGTCTTTTTAATTAAGATAGGAGTAAACGCTTAACAAAAACAAAACTGTAGGGACCAAGTGTGTAACAAAAGCAAACAGTATGAACCTTCCGAGCTAAAAAAATAAGTTAGATACCAAACGTGCAAATTACCCCAAACCATAGGGGACTATATATATATATATATATATATA